>NW_019268532.1:2673728-2874114 GCF_002738365.1 Cucurbita moschata
GAACCCACGACCACAAGGTTAAGAGCCTTGCGCTCTACCAACTGAGCTAGACGGGCCATATAAAAGTACAACCTTTTGATCTCTTAAACGAGTAACCTAATTAGTGCTTCTTGCACTCTAACAACTAAGCTAGACAGGCCACACCAGTCAAAAGTATTTGAGCATTCGCCCACCGTGGGGCTCAAACCCACGACCACAAGGTTAAGAGCCTTGCGCTCTACCAATTGAGCTAGACGAGCAATATAAAAATACAACCTTTTGATCTCTTAATCGAGTAATCTAATTAGTGCTTCTTGCACTCTAACAATTAAGCTAGACGGGCCACAATAAAAAACACAATCAACCTAATTAATACACTTTTTCATCAGTCAAAAGTATTTGAGCGACCTTGCGCTCTACCAACTGAGCTAGACGGGCCATATAAAAATACAACCTTTTGATCTCATAATCGAGTGTCCTAATCAGTGCTTCTTGCACTCTAACAACTAAGCTAGACGAGCCACAATAAAAAAACACAATCAACCTAATTAATACACTTCTTCACCAGTCAAAAGTATTTGAGCATTTCGCCCACCGTGGAACTCGAACCCACGACCACAAGGTTAAGAGCCTTGCGCTCTACCAACTGAGCTAGACGAGCCATATAAAAATACAACCTTTTGATCTCTAAATCAAGTGACCTAATAAGTGCTTCTTGCGCTCTACCAACTAAGCTAGACAGGCCATATAAAAGAAAACAATCATTTGATCTCTTAATTGAGTGACCTAATTAGTGCTTCTTTTTCGATCGAAGGCTTTAGAGCTTATAATGGGGCTTGAACCCCTTACTCTAACAACTAAGCTAGCCAGGCCACATAAAAAATACAATCGACCTAATTAATGCTTATTGAGTCAAAAGAATTAAAGCATTCACCCACAGTGGGGCTCGAACCCACGACCACAACCTTGTGCTCTACCAACTAGACGGGCCATATAAAAATACAACCCTTTGATCTCTTAATCGAGTGACCTAATTAGTGCTTCTTGCGCTCTAACAACTAAGCTAGACGAGCCACATAAAAAACACAATCAACCTAATTAATGGTTCTTCACCCAGTCAAAAGAATTTGAGATTCAACCACCGTGAGGCTACCCACAACCACAAGGTTAAGAGCCTTGCTTCCTACCAACTAAGCTAAACGGGCCATATAAAAAAAACAATCCTTTGATCTCTTAATCGAGTGACCTAATTAGTGCTTCTTCTCCCATAAAAGATCTAAAGCTTACAACAATTAAAAAATAAAAATAAATTTTCCCACCGTGCAGCTCAAACCCATGTGCTCTACCATCTAAGCTAGGCAGGCCTACATAAGAAATACAATCCTTTGATCTCTCGATCGAGTGACCTAATTAGTGATTTTTCTCCAATAAAATTAAACTCACCCACGAAGGAGCTCGAACACATAACCACAAGGTTAAGAGTCTTGCTCTACTTTATCGAGTAGATGGGCCAACATAATAAAAACAACTACTTTATCGAGTGACCTAATTAATGTATAAAAAAATGAATGGGTTGAAACCCACAACAACAATGTTATGAGCCTTACGCTCTAGAGCTAGGCCTACTACAATGGAGCTCAAACCCACGACCACAAGGTTAAGAGTCTTGCGTTCTATCAACTAAACTAGATAGGCCTACATAAGAAATACAATCCTTTGATCTCTGGATCGAGTGACCTAATTAGTGTTTTTCTCGGCTAGATAGGCCTACTATCGGTTGGAGAGAGAAACGAAACATTCCTTGGTGTGGAAATCTCTCGGAAGGACAAAACTTTCTTGTCTTTTATTACATTGTCAAATGAATTCATTCAAGGCGTGTGGTTGAACATGAAGCTTGTCGGGCTCTGCCATAAACATAGCCAACCTGCTCTCATGGCCCCCACCCCACCACAATCCTAATCCAGTTTCAGTTCCATTCAGTGGAAGAATGAAAGTAAAATGGTTGAATTGAATTGAATTGAAACAGTTCAGATGAGGAGAAACAGAGCAATATGTGTTCATATCAACAAGACAACAACCTCTTGATTACATGATACATATATCTACATAGTAATTGCTGACTTAAAATCATGTCTTGTAATGTAATAGCAACAAACTAGGAAAATCATTACCTGAAATGAAGTGAATGAAGCTCCCTCCGTCATAGATGAAGCTCTATAAAGTAAAGATTTTAACTTAAATTATATGAATGGAATCAGCTATGACATTCCCAGATAGACAATGAATCAATCAAAAGAGGGGTTTGCTTACTATATTGTTATGTTTTCGTAGATCGTTTCTTCTTTAGATTGGCTGTATTCTTAGCTTCAAGCCTTACTGCTACTACCAAGTGTGAGTTCCAAATCCTCCAATCTGACTTCATGGATCTTCTCCCCTTCCCAAGGCTTAACCTTACGGCCCAAGAACTCGAATTCACTTCCTCTTCCATTTTCCTTGATGAAGCCTCCCTGCAGATCATGCTGGTCAGCAGGCTTCACAAGGTTGAATGTGGGAGACGTTGGCATTGTCAATGTGGATTGGGGATAGGCATGGAGAAATGCCCATTGATTGGAAGCGTTGGTGGATGATTCAGACTCATCACATTCGTGGATCGTGGTGGGAGTATGCAGCTGAGGGCGAGTTGGGCTAGCAGGGGCAGATACTGCAAAGAAAGGGTAGTTCAAGGAGGAGAAGGATTCCTTTGCAGTGACCTCCCAATTGAGGAATGGCTGTGGAGTTCTTGAGGCTGGGGATGAAAGGGGAGGGGTCACAGGAGCACTGTTTGAGATTCTAAGAGGAGGAAGTGATCTGGGAATTGCTTGACGAAGATACGGAATGAGGTTCGATGGATTGTCGGCGTCCAGACGGGACGGGCTCGGAAAGGAGGAGGAGGAGGGGCTGACTTGGTAGGATGCCATAGGGCTAGGGAATGAAGAAGACAATGGGCTTGGATTTTGGGAAGAGTAGGGCGTGATTCTAGTGGAAGTACCAACAATGTTCATTGGAGGTGGCTTGCATCCCTGAAATAAGAACAAGCACATAGCCATTTATCATTTCATTTCACAATCTAACCAGAATCCAACAGATTAAACTAATCCGTAAAAGCTCCTATCATTTCATTTCACAACAGATTAAGATCGATCCACAAAAGCTCCTCAGTTCAAACTAATCCCTAGATTTTCAACTAAACCTCCTACTTCTTCGTAAAATCAAGTCAATTACAAGAATCAAATGCCATGGCGAAGTAATTGAAACGAACTAATCGAGTTCAGATCGATCCCAATGTAGATTCCAGGACAGATCAATTCAAAATCAAGAGAAACACGAACCGTTACATAAATCGGCGATTCAGATCTACTAGAGCATTTCAAATCCAGCATTCCAATCACCGATCGAGCACTACAAATTAAGAAAGAAGAAGGGAAATCAATAGAAGAGATCGAAAGCGGAAGCGAGAACTAACCTTCCGATAAGTGGTCCCATCATCTTCGACAGTCCAACCAGCATCAGCACAGAGGGCTTTAAGGACCTCGTTATTGTCACAATGTTTAGGCAAGTTGAAGTTGCCTTGAGCCCTAAGGCCGGCATAAATCTTGGCCGCAATAGCTCTCCTCCGCCGCTCTCTGGTTCGATTATTTTCCCGCTCCCTCCATGACGGCTTCCGCCGGCAAGTGGAGGCAGAAGTAGCCCCGTCGGAGGTCATTTCCCGGCGATCTGAAGCGAGGATTGCGTGAGGGGTGGGGGTACTGAAGTACCCGGAAGAAATGGAGAATTTTACAGCGGGAAAAGAAGATCAAAGAAGAAGAAGACGACGACGACGGTTGGATTATCTTGTCCTTTGACTTTGGGACCCGCAAGATTGAAACAGTGGGGCCCCCGAATTGGACGGTCATTAAGAGTGCACGTAAGATCACCACTAACACGCGCGTGATGAGTTCTTTTTAATTTCAATTTTATTTTAGTTTCATTTTTTTCCCGTATTTTTCAAAATATTTATTTTACATTTTATACTTTTGAAAAATAAACGAGTTATACAAATTTTATTTTTATTTTTATCAATAAATAAAATTTTAATAGAGACTAGTTTAGTAATAATTGACCGATAGCATAAAAAAAAAAAAAATAGAAGTTCGAATTTATTACTTCTTAACCTTGGGTTTAAAGTATATATTATGTATTGGTTGAGTCGGGTTTATTTGAACAAATATAATATTTGTTGAAAATTCTTAAATTCAATATAGGCCGATTGAAATTAAGAGTGTTTAAAAGATTTTATGAATAAAAAAAAAACTCGACCAACCCAACCCGAGTATGGATTGGGTTATGAACTTATTTTAAGATTAAGTTGATTCACGAGCTATCCTAAACCTAGGTAGAATTAAATCGAATTAATCAAAATTTATTGTTAATTTTAAAATATATAGTTTGCTCTCACTACAATTATATATATTTATATTTATTTTATTTTTATTCAAGTTTATAATTACTTTTTTATTATTCATTATCGAATAACTTTTTAAAATAATTTTTAAACAAATTTTAAATAAATGACTCAAACTCGAGCCAATTCAATCAATAAAATTTATGATTGGATAGGATTGAAGTCATTATTTAATAAAAAAATTATTTGGGTTGAAAATTTGCAGCCCGAACAATCATATTGAATTTAAACAATATCCGAACTCGACTTAATCCAACCTACGAATCCGAGCAATTATATTAAATTTAAATAATATATAAACTCGACCTTAATCAAACTTACTCAAAGAATGGAAATAATATTTTATAATTCTATATATGCATTGTTTAATGTAAACGATTTTATGAGCAAATAATTCCGACCGGGTGGGCCCACAGTCACATGACATCCTTCCAATCTCATGAACCTGTCTCAAAATCTTATCTAACCGAATGTTATATTTAAGTCAATGAATATAATTAACATTTGCTGCGTTTATTATAATCATACTTTGCCCAAAAGAAATGCCCAATTGATCAAGTAAAAGTAAAAGATAACATACACGAGGAAATTAGGAGTAACTGGCGTCGCAACTCGGGTTGATCTAATTAATAGGTTAGTCGATCTACCCCTAATAGTTTCATAACGCGAAAGTGACCAAAGGGAGCGACCCTTGTATCGGCCGACTCTATGTGATTTCCTGCTCTGCTTTGACAAGTTCACGACTCTATGTAGAGACTTTCTAATCACACCCACATAGTGTTCGTGAGACATGGTTAAGTGTACTCACGCTCTACTGAATCTATATGTATGGTAGTTGTCGTCAACATTACAGAAGTTCGTCTAACAACTCTCTTCTAGCTATCTCGACCTACAAACATTAAAAAGAAAAAGGAAAATACCTAACACACTAATGCGCAGCCAAATATTGGTCCTAGTCCTGTCTAAACATGGCTTTGGAAAATGACACATTACTTAATTTCACGCAACAAGCCCCACCAACCATGATCCCAAGCGCTCTACCCCATTCGTGAAGACAGGATGCATGAACCTCTAACAAATTCAGTTCTGTGAGGTTTCGAATTCTCTGTGCCTACCAAAAAATTGCAGCAGAAGGGGGGAGGGGGGGAAGTTGCAGGGCTTACAGGGATTGCATAGCATGGCCATGGCTATGTCCTTGTGAAGTGTTGCGATTCCTGGAAGTGAAGGGGCTCGTTCCCCCAAGAAAGCCATCCGGGAGTCATCTCTCGAGCAAACAGTTCGATGCAGCGACCCGGCGTTGGCCCTGGTACGTACTCCTGCAGAAGCTCTGGATGGAAAGCAGAATGGTAGAACAGATGAAGGCAAAATTTCATTCCATGTGAGTTAAAAGAGAAGCATTGTTCATAGTGATACCTCCAATTGGTGGCTTCCTCGAGTAATCACCAGGAATGCTAATGATGACTTGATCTTTGGGTACGGTTTGCTCCAAAATTTTCAGGTCTTCAATGTCATCCTTAACTCACAAACATGTTAAAGAAATCAACATTAAGTAAAAAAATTGAACAAAATGGAACAGTTCGAACTAAATGCCATTAGCATCACTGGAAAATCCTGCATAAAAGTGACCCTATATCAAATTTTTTACTTGTATTGTAATTAAGTTTGAATCAAATTATGGATTTAGTTTACGTAAACAATATCAATATCCTGGCATGGCATGGTGTTACAATCGGCCTTGGCAGCGAATTGGGCGATTGTGTGGCACTCACTCTCAGAATGAGTCAAGCCAACTTAGGATCGTGTCACCTACGGCCGGACAACGAATGCTCAAAGCCTTTGACCCCAATTTGAGAAAGGGGCAGAGAGATTTTGAAAGCAAAGTTGAGAGAGATTGAAAGCGATATAATATGACATACAAGCAAAAGGCAACAACAACGGCTTAAATAACATATAACTTTTCGGGTAGGGAGAATTTGACAACTAGTCGCATCTCCCTATAGTACATTTTGAGGGGAATTAGGTCCAGCAGGCCTAGACATGATTTCGCCAAACGGTTATACAAAATCAGGGAGAGGAGTTGACAACTAATCACACCCCTCTATAGTACAATATGGGGCATTTCATGTCTACCAGGCATAGACATGATTCTGCCGAAACATCATACATTTAGAAAAAGCAAGAGGCAATTATACATCATAAATGCAGTAAAGGAAAGCGATAAAGTAACACAAGGCAAGGGTTTCGGCATGTAACGGGCAGGCGGCCATCGACAACATGCCTCGGACAAATATGACCGTGACACATGACAATTAGACAATCTAACTGGTATTTAATTTACATTAGCATTTGTTAATGACACCGAAGCACAATCCAAACTAAAAAAGTTAAATTCAGAGACTAAATCCATTTATAATTCAACAAAATACACAGATTATCTGAATTTATGTTATTCGTCTCATGATGGGCACAGCATGCAAATTTTTCCCATAAGTAAGGAAGGTAAGTTATTTCCTTAATCAATACAATTTTAATCAGTCTTGATACCTCACCGTGACAATAGCCCAAGAGAAGACATTCATACGGCCTGTGATGGAAGAGATCTAGATCACTTATCAACGAAGCATCTGCTTTGACCTGTAATTTGCAGGTACCTGAAGGTTAAAACAACTTGGGGAGAGATGCGAAAGGAAAGAGAAGCAAAGAAGAGGAAAACACAGACCTTTAACCAGTAAAAAGTGGAAATGTGTGTGACTCCCCATGAAGGAAACAATTCCAAATCGATAAAACGATGAAACTTTTCTCTGTTCGTCACCCACAAGGCGACCAGTGCTCCTTTGCTATGAGACAGTTTCTTAATAGGCAGAGCTAAGAAATAACGGTTTGGCAATGTTGGATACCTTGATGGTTAAATGGGAATGCATTAAGTTCCCGTAAGTACAAGCATACTGAATCATAGTGCAAGAAGGTACAGCAAAACAAGGAGGATACTCCAGAACTATTGACAATATCCCAATAGTTCTAGTCGCATATTAACTACGAAATCATAAACTTCAACAATGCTCGATAGCAACAGATTTCGACATCAGGACGAAATGAATAAACTACTGAAAATTGCATAAGAATAAAAAAAGTCACTTTTTCAAGGATAATATAGTAAGTTCTCGAGATAATATGACAAGTATTGACAGTAACTTGTCGACAATAAGGATTTGATGATCAACGATCTATTATTAATAGGTTTAAATTTGACATGGATTAATAAAATCTCTACAATTCTAGATAATTGATCGACTCCGTCTAGGTTTGTTATTGACTAATTTCTCATGATCTTTTTCCTATATTCATAAAATTTGCTTCTTAATTTACTACTACTAATAATCCATGGTGCACCGATTAAGCAAACAACCTCCGAAACTCCATACAGGTAGCATTCTTATACAGAGGTACATCTGAAGCTATCCCGAATGTGATTAGATCACCAAGAGTATCGATGCGTTTACACTTTAAACTCTAAATGCATAGGAAGTCTAAAGTCGTCTGAAAAACAATTGGTGATTTAAAATGAAATGGAAATGAATAAGCTATAGCATACTTTGATTTTTGTTGAGCACTTCCATTTTCCCACGGTGGATCGATCACTATAAAACTGAAGCCAGAGCTAGCTGTAGCTGCATAGCAACCAAACATATAATCAGACATTTCCAACGACAAGACAAAACAAACAGTGTATACACCACATATTCTTCCTAAGCCCACATGAAGCCTCACAAGCAATTTCTCTACATACGATGGAAAAACTGGGAGAGAGCTATAGCATTCTAATAAAATAAGGAGCAGAGAATTTAAATGACAAAGAACACATGTTTAAAAAGGAAGAACCAACTACATGACGTAATGTTGAGAACGATATTCGGTGAGGTGGCAAGTAAAGTAAGGATCAACAGAATTTACTGTTCAGAAAGTAAATAAATCGGGCCAAGACCCCATTTGGTAACCATTTAGTTTTTGAAAATTAATCTCATAAACACTACTTTCACCAGTAAGTTTATCAAGTCAAGTTTTGAAAACTAAAAAAAATTACTTTCAAGATCTTGTTTTTGTTTTTGAAATTTGACTAAGAATTCAAATATTTGTGTAAGGAAACAAGCTGCCTTGATTTCAAGAACAGAAAACTAAACAAAATCAAGTTCAAATAGGCCTCAACGATCATTACTATTAGATATTACATAATTGAAATGCACAATCATTCGGAAAATAGACATAAAACTAGACGTCTAAAACATGAAAACACGCTGCCCTTACCAGGAATAAGATTGTGAACCATCCTCAAATCAGACTTGTACATGGAAACAAGAGAAATAATTTCATGTAAGATAAACTTAGAACTAAATCTAAAAATATTGGAAATGAAGGCATCTCAAGAGGTTCTTCATGAAAAACAACGATAGGTCTGCTTGGAAGAGAGGGTCAGATCAACTTGCAAAATTAAAGAAAAAAAAACCAAAAGACCAGCAATAATTAACATTTTTTGGATAACAAATAACACTTTTCAATGAAGCCAATAGAAAAATGAAAATCCATGAACTTTTTTCTTCATTAATAAATGGACCCAGAAATCAAAAACAAAAAAATGTTAGCCAAAGTAGCCACCATACCATGTAGAAGCAACTTTCGCGAGGCAATATATATTGATGATCAAGAAATTGAGCTTCAACCTCATTCAAGGTCTCATTGACAACCAGGTTATTAAACAAGGGAACTACTCTGTTCTTGAAAGAGGATCCTGAAGCAGACGAAGAACATATAAATTGTCATGAATTTTTACCAGCATGGATTTGCTTGGAGGTAGAAGAAATGAAATTCTGTTCTAATCCAAAGAGTAATTCGACTATTATGAAAATGTAACAGCATGAATCAGATAAATATAATAACCCTTCTGGAATTTGATGAATTACAACCTGCAACTTCACTGGATGGACTGGATTCAGGGAGTTTGAGAGTTATTTCATATAAAGGCGCCTGCCAAACCCCTCCGTGTTCGATCAATGATTGATGATCATTCGGTAATTCTACCCATCTGCTTCCTGCTGAAGAATCAATCTCACGGTTTAAACTGCCCATTACGCTCAACAGATCGGTAGCCTGCAATAACGACTCGTGTGCCATAAGCAACAAAGGCTTCGCCACCTGCAGCACATGAACATCGTAAAACATTTACCATTGCAGACATACAGAAACAATGCAACATCAAATTACAAACAAAGAAACCTGGTGGCGTTGATCGGCAGCAAGTTCTTTCTCGTTTAAGCAGCGGGATTTCTTTTCCTTCCTCTTTCGCTTCCTCGCATTCAATAAACAATCCTTGTCATCCAAACCCTTCTTCACATGATCGAAGAATCGTCGGTAGTAACCAGCAGGAGAAACCCTAAACCGTGAGTACGAACGATTCAGAACACGAACTGGATCAACGAAAATGAAATTGGAATTCTGGAAGCGATAAATTCCAGACTCCAAAAATACAGAGAGTTCATCTCTCGCTAAGCGATTCTCCATTTTCACAGGTCCCACCGTCACTGCTCACAGTCGCTGCCGCTCTCCGAGCACACCGTCGGAACCCGACGGCGAACCGAACCGGTCGAACAATAAACCGACTGCTCGTACGGAACGGAGAAGGTTCCGGAATAATTTTTTTAAAAAGTTCAAGATAACTCCGACCTTTTCGACGACACGTCATTTTTATTGTAATTATTTTTTTAAATGCTAATTAAAAAAAACATTTTAGTTTTGTAGCTGTCCTATTTTATTTAAAAAATATTCGTGAATTAAAAAAAAATACTAAATTCATAAAAAATAAAAAATAAAAAATAAAAAATAAAACCTAAAAACTTTTTTATTTTTCTCAAAAATACATTTAAATTTCTAAAAATTTAAAAAAAAATGGTAATTAATTTTATTGTTGGTGTATAGGAAACTATTAATTATCACATTTGAGGATAGCTTAAAAAATTGATTATTTATTTATTTAGAAAAAGAACGGACACAGTCGGTTTTCGGTTTATAATAGAGAGAAAATATTTGGTTTATAATGCGCGTTGACATCACCCAATTACACGTCAACACACACAAACTTCTTCGCTACGCATGGCCTTTTAATTTTCGGATGTTCCATATTTTTCCTTTTATTAATTAATTAATTTATTTATTTTGAAGAGACGGAAAATATTTAGCTTTAAATGCGAGTGTATTCACGCGCCGACATTACCCAATATGTCGCCCTTCATATTTTCCTTTTATTAATTAATTAATTTATTTATTTTGAAGAGACGGAAAATATTTAGTTTATAAGGCGCGTGTATTCACGCGCCGACATTACCCAATACTTCACCCTCCATATTTTTCCTTTTAGTAATTTTTATTTATTTATTTTGAAGAGAGAGAAAATATTTAGTTTTTAATGCGCGTGTATTCACTCGCCGACATTATCCAATATTTCACTCTCCACATTTTCCTTTTATTAATATTTATTTATTTATTTATAATTAAAGCCTTGTATATTCCAAGTAACAAAAAGGAATCTCTTCGTTATCCCACTTGTTTTGCTTTTCTTCCATTATCAGCCAATCAGATTCCGCCACGTGTATCCTTTAAACATTAAGAAAATGGTCAAAGCAAAATATTACGAGACTTTTTCTTATAAGTAAATACAGTTATTAATTAGTGAAATTAAGTAAACTCAGAAAAAATAAAAAATAAAAAATTGTAAAGAATTCCCAATAAATATTTAATTACCGATTTGGTAAATGTTTAAATATTGGATTACTTTAATATATTTTATAATTTTAAAACAAAAATATTTAAACTTTAATGAAAATTAATAATTATTTTGCCTTATCATCAATATTTGTAAATTAATTATATTGAAAGATTAAGTAGTGAAAATAAATTACTTTTTCAATGATTTTTATAAATAGAAGCATTTATTATTCTCTTTTTTAAAATTAAAATCATATTTTTATAATTAATTATTCACAATAAATAAATAAAGTCAAACTTGGCTGCCATAGTGCTATGGTCGCAAATATATCGAATAAATTTTATCTATTAATTTTTTTTTTAATTATTATTATTATTAATGATGGGACGTTTGAATGAAAACTGAAATTTTAACTAGGCAAGTGTACAAGATAGGTTGTGAATTTGAATATTAAGTATTTGGCAGATCTCGAGCAATCCCGACCTATGAGAAGGCCTACGGGTGAACTAACTCGAAAAATTCATCCAAACATATCTGTGAAATTAACACGTGTTTTGAAAATTGTTGGATAAAAGTCCTACGTCGGCTGATTTAGAGAATGATCATCTGTTTATAATAAGGAATACTATCTCCGTTGGAAGAGAAATTTCGGAGAGCTTAAAACAAAGTTACGAGAGCTTAAAGTAATGTAATTTATTTTATTTTAACACGAGCGTAATTCACATAAACCACAGTTAAACTGTAATGTATAAACCATAGTTAACTGTAATGTTTTCATGGGGATGTAAAAGAAGAGGAGGGGGAAGCTGACGACAGCAGCGGACCGAGTCGCACACTGACGAGGGAAGAGTGTGCACCCACCGTGGCGGTCTCGTCTCGGCGACCGAGCTACGGCTAGCCGTGGGTGGAATGCGAACGGGATTAGTGTAATCATTGGTGCGCTTATGAGCTCTAATCACTCTTACCTTTTGCTATAAATACTCGTCGACTTCACGTCTGCGGAGTATAGAAGCGATTAAGCGAAAGAAACTGGTCGAGTTCTGTCAGTCCTGGTCTTTCGTCGGTATCTTCGAGGTTAGAGTTCTCCGATCTGCCCTCATTTTGTCAATAATCGGTTTATTATCTGTAATTCTCTCTGTTTTAGTGATGAAATCTTTACTTGTTTCTCTGATTTTGTGTTTCTTCCGTCGTTTCTTGGCGAGAGTGGCAGGATCGGAGTTGTGGGAAGGGTTTAGTTCTTGTTGTTGAATTGTGTGTTTGTATGTTTCCTTTCTAATTGTATGATTGAAATTTCGAAACGTTTTATGCCGATGAGATAATTCGTCGGCTAACTCGTTGTTGATTTTGAACGATGGAGCGATCTGGGTTATCCAGGTTTCCCCAAACATTATCGGGGTTGACTTCTTCATTTCTATGGTTTTTTTCATTCGAAATGTGATGATAATTCTTTCTAGTTGAATTTATTGTTATATTGAGCCGTGAGCTGCAAGTGTTTCGCCTTAATTTTGTTCTCCACTGATGAATCGGTATGATCGTAGTACTTGGATTTGAATTTGCGAGGTGAAATTCTACGAAGTTCATATGGTCTGTTTTGATCGTCTCTTTTATCTCCTTTGCTATTGTTGTCATTGATCTAAATCATGTTTGTTCATGAAGGGTCGTGCCAAGTTTGTGTGGAGTTATAGATCAGTGTGGCTTGATCATTTGGGCATCATCATTGAATTCTTTGTTCATGTAAGAAAATCTCTTCTCCTTGATCAATTCATGCTCGATATTGGATTATTTTCTTTCAAATTTACTCGATTTTCTAATGGCTATAGCTTTCAAAGATAAAACCAGACTGAACTTCGATCTTCTCCTTGGCGTTGGTTGAAATGACTCCTTCAACAGGCACCTCTCCAGCTACACTTGATTTATTTGTTACTGAAAAGGAGGTTTGTCGGGTATTAAGAAGGATATCGAATGGAGATCCTCGTCCAGAAAATGTTCTTGCTGGTATAGATCCTTACCAGTTTAAACCCGAAAACTTACCAGGTACTTCTAACGTCTTCCTTCTCGCAAAAATTCATGTTTTGCATTGCCTGATCTTTCTCGAGTATGGGAAGAACTGGATATGATGATGTTATTCAGATTCCTAACCAATATAATCAAAGTTGCAATACATCTAAGATCGACTAAAGAATATATATTGCTGGATAAACATCATATTTTTCCAGGCTTAAACAAGCTCACCATATAATGGCCATGAGTTTCTGGTTAATTTTTGTGGCTTCAATGTAAACTGAATCACTTTTCAATTGTCCTGGTGAAACAGATGGTGTTTGGTTTTACGGAAAGTGCGATGGAAATTCCAACTCGAGTTGGAGGCGGAAGGGTGGAGATATTAAACTGTATTCAGACTCTTTCTTCACTGGATGGAGAGCCACTTATGAATACTATGAAGGTCAAGCACCTCATGAGCATAAAACAGCCTGGGTATTGCACGAGTACTGGACGACTGATTCAGGCACGAGCAGAAACAGCAAGCAAAGGGTATGTCTGGTTGTTTGGTTGGGACGAGTCATTCATTCAATCATTCATGCTTGTTTGGTTGGCCAATATGCAGGAAACTAGCTCACTCTACAAACTCTTTGTTGGAGATGAACAGTTTCAAAGCCCTGAAAAGATTCAGAAAATCGAACTTTCTACCGTTCCCAATTCAGAATCTATCGACCAAAATCACCAGTTGGTTGTTCCAAATGGTTCAAATAACATGGAAAATGGATCCACAAACCAGCCTGAGGTAGCCTCTTTTTTTACTGGTTCAGAATAGTTGTTATCATCATTGGAAACCGATCACTCCCTTGTTCTCCCCCCTTGCTTCTTTGCTCGGTATGGAGTCGCAAGTGGTGTCTTTATTTTCAGTTAATGACTACTGATGTTTTGTAGATGCGTGAAGTGATCCGTTCTGATATGGATTATATTTCGAGAGGCGATTTCTTGGGAATTCAGGATTTAGATACCCCAGCATTTTCATCATCAAGTTCTGAAAATTCTAGTCGCCTGTCCTTCGCTTCAGATGAATATTTTGATCCAATGGCGCTACTAAGAGACATAGACCGTGACAATAACTTCGACACGGTACAAAGAGATGCTGCCTGCATCAGATCCTCTGCACCCATCAGACTAAGGACGGAGGTGGTGCATCAAGGAGGTTCAGGTTTGTCAATTCATTCAAACTTTTCTCGTCCTCGTGTTGTTTGCCTTCCATTTTTCGCATTCGTTATGAATCAAGAATAATCTGGTTAGAATTTGAAGGCAGAACAGAACATTCTGCAAATTAGTTACCTAATCGTATTTACTTCAAGAAATTAATACCACAGTGGTATGATATTGTTCACTTTGAGCATAAGCTCTCAAGCAAAGCTTTCCCAAAATACCTCATTACCATTGTTCACTTTGAGCATAAGCTCTCAAGCAAAGCTTTCCCAAAAGACCTCATACCAATGGAGATGTATTCCTTACTTATAAACCCGTGATCATTCCCTAAATTAGCCCATGTGAGACTCCCTCCCAACCATCCTCGAGTATTTATTTAGACAAAAAAAAAAATGTAAATTCTCCTCATGCTTTCAACCATAACTTCATTGCTATGCATATTCACATGTTGGGTGATAATTAGACGTAAACATACGAGTTCTCCTCGTACTTTCTGCTGCTGTTTTTTTCGCTCGAGCAGGAAACTAACAGTACAAACTCGTAACCATTTCACATCTTCTCATTCCCAGAATCTCTTGTCGATACCAACGGAAGCCACTTACCAGGCAAAGAGAGTCCAAAACCCGAGTCGGTAGTGCCCGGTTCAGGGTGCAAAGAACCAAAGCTGTTGAAAGGGGAGGCATCATCAAACTGTCAGAACAAGGTGGTGGCAAAAGGTAAAGAAGCAGCAGCAGCCATGGATGGAGGGAAGAAGAAGAAGAAGAAGAAGAGCATTAGCAGAATGAAGAAGATTCAGAAAAAGTACTTCTGCTTCTTCTTCTCATTTTAGATGTTCTTCATCATCTTACACTTGGCTGCATTATCCATATCTCCACGTATACCAAAAATGAGTTAGATTAAGTTAATTGTGTGATTTGTAACATAAATTCATCCTGTTTAATTAAGTTTAGAGTAAGTTACATTTAGTTTAAACTCTTTAAAAACTACTCCATTTATAGCTTACCAAAGTTAGTGTAATTGTAGAGCCCTGCTCATTTTTGTTTTTCCACCATTGTTAGGGGGAATTCCCGTTGTTTTTTCCTCGCTTCGAAACTCAACGCTCCTTGCCCTGCTGTTTGTTAATAATAATTGTTTTTCAGTGATTAACGTAGTTTTAAATTCCTGTTCTTTCACTCTCAAATTGTTGTTTTTTCCTCGCTTCGAACCTCTCCACCCCCTACCCTGTTTGTTAATAATAATTGTTTCTCTACACTCTCTGCCTTGTTTGTTAATAATAATTGTTTTCAGTGATTAATTCAGTAGTAAGCTGTTATTTGATCCATCTGCCTGTAAGAGAGTGTCCAAAGATTTCGAGTTACAAAGTCTCATTTGGTAGCTGATAAGATGAACTTACTCGTCTTTTTTGTTGGAAGAAACTTATAATATAGCTGACATGTTTGCACTAAAGTTTTGACCGATAAAGCTGACATGTTTACACTAAAGTTTTGACGTATAAGTCGAAAGAAAAGTTTTAACATATAATTAATTAATTTTATTATTGAGATAGGCAATAAATTATTATTTCATCCCTAACTTTAAGGTGGAAAATTTGAACTCAATGACTTTAACTACCTTCACTTTTCTAAAAGCTATCACCTTTCCAAGCTACTAAAAAAGGATTTTTTTTTATTATTTTAAATTTAAGTAATTTTTTCCCTAAAAATCATTATAAAATAATATTAATTAATTTTAAATTTAAGTAATTTTTTTCCCTAAAAATCATTATAAAATAATATTAATTATGAATTATTTAATGGATTGAGTCACCTCATTTTTGTCGTGCACAATAATTATAATTTTGGACAATTCTAATAATATTTGAAATTTATGCAGCAAATTGAAGGACGCGTGTCGTTAGGCGAGTCAACTTTGGGCCTGGGCTGGTTGAATTGCATTCATCTGGGCCGGCCCAACTTTGCTGAAGAAGCCCATTACCGTTTCGAGCCTGGGATGGTTGAATTGCATTAATCTGGGCCGGCCCAACTTTGCTGATGAAGCCCATTACCGTTTCGGGCCTGGGCTGGTTGAATTGCACTAATCTGGGCCGGCCCAACTTTGCTGAATAAGCCCATTACCGGTTCGAATTTGTCAGTTAGAATATATACAACAAATCAAATAATTGTTTAGAGATGTTGTATGAAAATTATATCATAAATTAACAGTATTTATATTTCATTCCAATTTTATTACCTTAATTTTAATTACTTAATTATTGTTAGTTATTTTATTGGTATTAATTCAAGTTATTAAAACAATTTTAGCTAATTTAATTTTTCATTCTCGCATTTTAAGTTTTTCTATTTATTTTGTAATCAATATTAATAATTACCCTCAAATAAAATTAGGTATTTAGTATAAGAATAAATTATTTTAAATGATATATATTTATAAATTTTGTATAATAAAAAAATTAAATTATATGAATAAAATGATTATTACTAAAATACTTAATTAATTTTAGTAATTATTATAAGTTTGAATAAATTAATTGTGATACATTAATGGAAGAGCTAATTAATAATAATAATTTTTTTGAAAAAAAAAAAGAAAAATAAGAAAAAGGGAAATGATTAAATAATAAAAAAAATTAGAAGTTGTTAGAGAGGTTAGGGCAGGGTAGGGCAGGTCAATTAAATATTTAACTACCTGTCAGATGTGTCAGAGACAGGTGGACAATGCGAGAACCAATCATTTTATTTATAAGAAAGGAGTGGGCCCATTCAAACTTTTTTTTTTTTTTTCTTTTTCCTTTTTCAAAATTCAAATTCAAGCCCACTTTAAATATTTTCTTTTTGATAAAGGGTAAAATTGTCAATGTCCAAGAACTCGTAAGAGCCTTAAAGCTTAAAGGTCGTACTAAAGTCAAACGAATTATAGCTCGTCTAACCAAACTTATAATCGACTATACACCAACTACGTAAAACTTGTCTCGTCAACTTGATATCAGACTAACTAGACTAGCTATACAAAATTCGTCTTGCCAATAGCTTAGCTTTTCAAGCGAATGCTAAGCTTAGGCCAAGGTCATTACTTACCCAACATAATGTCGATATGGTCTCGGTTCATTCATATACCCTTTTTATACTCGAGTGTCACAATAAATTTATAAAATGGTTTCTAGTATTTATACGAACGTTTCAACGCGATACTGTAATTTAGTTAAACGAGAGAATTAAGTAAGTAATTATTTTTTAAATGATATGAAATGAGACAAAAAGAAATTATCATAATTGAAAAAAATAATTTAGAATTATATTTTGGGAGTGGTGCCTTTCACATTCATGATATACTTTTACGACGCCGTTTTGAAAAGCCATATTCCCCATCATTGCACATGCTTTGTGAAACATTCCTGCCTTTATCCACGACCCTCCCCGCCTTCACTTCTCACCGTTGGATCTATTGCGCGGGAAAACCCCATCCGACGGCTCACCTTCCTCCCTACTGGCGGGAAATTAACGGAGGGAAAAATAAATAAACTCCCGATTTTTTTTTTCTTTATTTATTTTTTAAACTTAAAAGTAAATTTTAGATTTATTCTATTTTTTTTAAAAAAATATACGTTATACACAAAATTAAAAATTAAATTTTTTATCTATTAACTTCCAAATATTTAAAAATTCCCAATAAATTTATTAAAAAAATTTGAACTATAATTTTTTTTAAAAATTAATTCAATTTTAATTCTAGCTACGTAATTATATATATATATATATATATATAGATTTTGGGGAGTATTTATTGAGTGTGGCGGAGATATACGACAACACCGACGGCAGGTAGAGATGTGGGGCCCGCATTTGGAAAAAACAAATTGGTTTTTTCTTTATTATTTTAAAAAAATTATTTTGATTTAATGTTTTTTATACGTGAAATTACGAAAAAGCCCACCCTGCTTCCACCTAATTCAATGGTTTTTTCTTCATTTTTTTTTATTTTGGTAAAAAAAAAAAAGAACATAATTTCTTTAAAAATCCTTTAATATTTAATTTTAAAAAAACACAAAAATTCAAGAAAACTGTCTTTTCAAGTAATTATTTTTAAATAACAAAAAATAAATAGTAGGGGTAATTTGGTAATTGTGGAAGGTAGTGGGTTACAGCAAAGGTCAACAAGTCAACTCCCAGGAGTATTGGGAGTATCATGCTGCAAACCCGCTCCCCCACCAAGTGCATGATTATCAAAACCTCTTTCTTACGTGTCGTTCTCTCATTGGTCTGTGACGGGTCGTCGGGATCCATAGCATCACCAACCACTAAAACATTATCTGTCCTTTTCCTCTCGCTCTGCTCTTTGCTTTCACTCGCAAAGCGCAAACACTCCCTTTCGCCGTGTTTTTTCTCAGCGAAAAAATCCCAAAAAATTTCCCACTGATCTCTCAAATTCCCACTGTTCTGTTCCCCATTGCATGGCCTTTCTTCTACGTCGATTCTTCCATTTTCATATGTGAATTTCTTCTCTGTTTTTCCCCTTTTTGAGAATCTCCATTTCAGTTTCAGAGATTTGGAAATGATTGAAGCTGTGCAGAGTTCCATCAATGGCGCTTTCTCGCAGTTTCAGAGCTGTGGGGATAGCAGCGAGGAGGAGCTTTCGGTTCTTCCTCGCCATACTAAGGTCGTCGTTACCGGAAATAATCGGACCAAATCGGTTCTCGTTGGACTTCATGGCGTCGTCAAGAAAGCCGTCGGTCTTGGCGGCTGGCATTGGCTGGTATGGATTCTATTAGAAACATTGAATTTCTTTGGATTCTCATTGAATTTCTAGATTCTGTGGTTTTCTAGGGTTAATTTCATGTTTTCTTATCAATGTCTGGTCAATTTCTTGCGTTTTTCAGTTCAATTTTGTGTTTCAGATCTTGATTTGTTGATTTTATTTGGGGTTTAGATCGTGTCTCATTGAATTCTAGATTCGAATTCTCCAATTTCTATCTTCTTCTCTTTAGTTGCATGTTTATTTAATCATTGGATCTCGTAATTGTGATAGCTTTTTCATGATTGCTTTGCTTATTAACTTTTGTTTATGCTGATTTAATTTGTTAGATGGAATCATGAGGGGTTTTGATTGTTAGGACTGTAAGTTTTGATAATTTTTCATGAATGTGGGTTTGAATTGAGGGGAAATGCAGGTTTTAACAAATGGTATAGAGGTGAAACTACAGCGGAATGCGCTTAGTGTGATCGAGGCTCCAACGGGCAATGAAGAAGACGATGAACTCGAATTCGAGAACTCGACATGGAATGGATTGGATATGGGTGAGTTTTGCATCTGCTGATGGTTCAATGTCTTTGCTCAATCATTCTTCCTTTGCTATTTTTGTTAGCCGTCTTAGAATTGAGTTTATCCTATGATTGTTGATTGTTTGTGTCTTGTGTCTGGCTGTTTTTGGATTTATGTCTTGTTTCTTTCTCTTATTTACTTGTTAGGAGTTAATGATTTGATCATTTGAAGTGAGGATCATTTTTTGCCCCACCCACCGTACCCCTTTTTGTTGTTGTGGTTTTTATTTCGGTTGGAGAGGAGAACGAAACATTCTTTATAAGGGTGTGAAAACCTCTCTCTAGTAGACACATTTTAAAAACCGTCAAGTTGACGGCGATACATAACCAGCCAAAGAGTCACTAGTGGTAGGTTTGGGGGGTTACAAATAGTATTAGAGCTAGACACTGGGCAGTGTGCCTGTGAGGATGCTGGGCCCCCAAGGGGGTGGATTGTGAGATCTCATATCGGTTAGAGAGAACGAAACATTCCTTATAAGGATGTGGAAACCTCTCTCTAGTAGACATGTTTTAAAAACCGTGAGGCTGATGACAATACGTAACGAGCCAAAATGGAGCATATTTGCTAGCGGTGGGTTTGAGAGGTTACAAATGATATCAGAGCCAGACACCGTGCGGTGTGCCAGCGAAGATGCTGGACCCCAAGCGGGGTGGATTGTGAGATCCCACATCGGTTAGAGAGAGGAACGAAACATTCCTTATAAGGCTGGTCAAAGCAAACAATATCGGCTAGCGGTGGGTTTGTCATGTTTTAGTTTCGAGTCTACCGTGATTAAAACATAAGAACTTTAACCTTTACAAGTATCTTCACTCCAATTCTTGAAAAGGGTTTCGAAAACGAAAATAAGTTGTAAATTCTTCTCCGACCAGAAGTTGTGGCATTAGGTTGCTATTGATGACAACATAGGATCCTTTGTGAGCTCACTTTATATTTTGTCTTGAATTGTTGTTCTCTTCATGTTCTTTATCCTTTTCTGACCCTTTATCACTCATTCACGATAATGCTTTCAACTATTCATTATTCTCAGCATCTGATGACGCCCAAAAATCCCACAAATCAAGGCATAAATTTCACAAATCATGTGGGTCATCTAACAAGACTATAAGCAGATCGCTTTCCTGCGACTCACAGTCAAAGAGCTCGGTTTCTGCACCGCAACGATCCATGGTATATTCCTAAAATGGTTTGCACGTCAAAACGTGTTTAGCCTCCTCGTTTGAATCAATTCCCTGATGTATTATCTCTTCCTATGTAGAGGGTTGACCTTAGTAAACTAGAGATGACTGCATTGTGGAGATATTGGCGACACTTCAATCTCGTAAGTTTTGAAGGTCGATTCGGTTCAATAGTCGTTACTAAGAAATCTCATTCTTGACACCGAGATTGATGGGTTTGTGCAGGTTGATGCCTTTCCCAACCCGTCGAAAGAGCAATTAGTAGATCTAGTTCAAAGGCATTTCATGTCACTGGTACCCGACCACGCCTTACTTCCTAAAAACACTATCAAACGATCCTATTTTCACATGGATCGAAACCGTTTTTCCTTCTATCTATTGACGATTTCTTTCTTTTTCGGTTGCGAAGCAACTGGATGAGTTGCAGGTTATAATGGGTTTTGTGAAGGCTGCAAAGAGACTGAAAACAGTGTGCAAATGAGAGGAGAAGAACTGGGGAATCCTTTGAGTTGATTCTCATGCTAACAGATAATTCAGGTGAATGAGAAGTGTTTAGGTTCTCTCTGTAACATATGGATCGATCGATCGGAAATGGGTTTTGTGGGTCGAGATCGGAACGGGTTAGTATGATTCTGTTGTAGTTAATAGAGTAATATCTTGTTTTAGTGACGATGTTACTTGCAGTGTAGATATGTGTAAACTGCAAATATTAGAGACCAAAAAACATGTTTCTAAGCTTTTGTTTAATGTAATGCTGACTGACTTTAGGGGTGTTTTGATTGCCCAAAAAATGTACAAATTTTGCTGTTCCATATCCTAATGTTATGAGTTTTATCTACATTGTTTCTTCTGTTCATTATGCCTCTTTGCTAATCGTCGCCCGGAGATGAAGCATTTCGGCGAATCTCCCTTGCGTCGGACTCTCTGGTTCAAGTGTAAAAACCGTAGCTCCTTCCGTACCTGGTTCTTCGAGGAAGAACCTTCGTAGAATCTGGAACGACTAACGTTCTTTTGGAACTTGGACGAATTGGAACCTTTGTTCGAGACTTCAAACTTATGGGGTGATGGCAAACTAAAGTTCATTGGGGATGATGGTGAGCAAATGGGTTTGTGAATAGAGATGTCCACTTTACTTGTGGAGTCGGGGCTTCGCGGGGACTTACTCGGAATGGGGAGGGGATTCCCCGTTTAGATAGAATCCCGCCCCGTTTCATGGACATCTCTATTTATAAACAAAGATTTTTCATCTTTGTTCCTACCTCCTTCATATGGGAAATCAGGGTCGAAGTTAAAGATTCCCAGTTTGAGATCTTGTCCTGACAAAAGAAAAATCTCTCTACCATTTTTATTTTTAACTATATTTTAATTACAAATTCACATGACTTATGCTATCACGACTCTAGTGGACCCGAAACATTACATTTTTTTAGTCTCTCACTCTTTTTTCATGAACGTTTATCATTTTCATACAAATCTTCTGTATATCTAACCCTCCGAACATATATTACTTTTGTGCACACATCAAATCTTTTAGGTATGCATCATTTTTCGTTAATCTTCTCACTTTTTCTAAACCAATCCATAAATGAAAATTTAATGCTATATGAAAATGTGGGACATTACAATCTTCTCACTTTAGAAAAATTGGTCCTTGAAAATCTCTAGTCCAACAACTCTAGATATTTACCTCAAATCTCATATTTTCTTTCTCAGGTCTCATTTTTAGTCCTTACAATACCTCCACAGAATGTTTACCAATTAGAGTACCGACACCCTCAAAACCTTGGTCTCTTTACCCACAACAAAAGTTCGACAATGACCCATGAAAATGTAGTCACCCATATTAAAATTAACTCCCCGTGTCTAAACATGTCTTCTTGCTTATCGTTGAATACTATGTGCAAGTTTCTTTAGTATAACTCTTTTCTTTTCCATAAATGACACTGATTGTTAATGTCAAAATTTGAATAGGAAATTGCACCCGATCTCATGTGATGAGAGGTGAAGAACATAACCTGGAAAAGGAAAAGAAATTGCACACCAGATTGAACCAAGAGCATGTGTGACTATCACGGTTATGCTTGTCTAAGGTGTGTTGTTCACGGCTGCATACTTGTTCCAAACCGTTTTTACATGCTTTCATATTAGATAGGTCTTTACTATTTCATGTTGTGTCAATATGAGGGTGTATGACCGTTCAACAAAATCATATCTACACTCACTAAGACTAAAATGCCCCAAAATGTACTATAGAAGGATGCGACTCTTCCTATCCTAAATTATATGCTATTTAAGTTGTGTGCTTTATTCAACTCTTTCAAATGTATTTCCTCACTCATGTTTTCTAGAACATTTTCCGCAAACGCGACTCGAGACTCAAGTATACAACGGCGTTGTCCGCAACGTCCAAATTTGTAACGACCCAGATCCACCACTAGTAGATATTGTCCTCTTTAGGCTTTCCTTTTCGGGCTTTCCCTCAAGGCTTTAAAACGCGTATATTAGGGGAGAGGTTTCCACACCCTTCTTATAAAGAGTGTTTTATTCTCCTCCCCAACCAATGTGGGACATCACAATCCACTCCCCTTCGTGGCCCAACGTCCTCGCTGGCACTCGTTCCTTTCTCTGATCCATGTAGGACCCCCTCCAAATCCACCCCCCTTTGGGGCCAGCGTCCTTACTGGCACACCGCCTTGTGTCTACCTCCTTCGGAGAACAGCGAGAAGGCTGTCACATCATCCAGTGTCTGACTCTGATACCATTTTGGGCTATTTTAGAATTTCTCACACCTAAATTGTTCGCCAGGTTAGAACAAGTGTTGCACAATCACTTTTTCCCACTGGCGTAAGAATGCAATTGTGACACGTGGCACATTCTCCAATAAGAGGCCAACCATAGGTTTGACCTCGACATGGATTTAGGTTTTTCTCTTCTTCTTTGCTTCATAACTCGTCTTTTATATATATGTGCGTGTGTATTATAACAATATTTAGTGGTTAGATATTCTTATTCTGTTATCTTTAATAATATTTTGGGAAGAATGGATTAAAATATTAAAGTTATTTATATCTAATTAGGATAATTTGGTGTACCAACTCATTAATATTTATAAAAAAAAAACAATACATCTATATTATAATAAAACAATATTAAAAATAAAAAATAATAAAAAACCAATATCTGAAAGTCAAAGCTACAAATTTAATTAATAAAGAAATTTCAGAAATTAGGATAAGGGGTCATGTCCAGACTCCTTGAGATGGGGAAACTGGGCCCAATGGCTAAGGCCCACTTCCTTCTATTTTGTCAATGGAATTGGAATAGAAATATAAAGTAATTGAATAATAATTTAGAGGTGGTTTGACAGCCTTTTCAAAAATATATATTTTTTATTTTTCTATTTTTTCTAAAATAAAATAACACCAATATTCTTTCCTTCAAATATATTATATTATAGTTCTAAAATAAACAATTATATATTTTAATCATAGCTCTAAAAAATTATGTTAGGAATGGGAATTTGAATTTTAAAAAATGATAGTAGTGGAACATTATAATTATATTCTTCTTTATTATACATACTATTTTATAATTTTTTATATTTATAATTATAAAAAAAATATCTATAAGAAAAAATAAATTTCTAAATATTGATGAAAACTGAAATAGGTGATGGGAACGACACTCAAATAATTTAAAGTAAATAAATGTTTTTATTTCTAAACCCATTTTTTATTTATTGTTATATCCTTTAAATCCTACTTTTAATCACCAAAACTCTAATAATGCTCTTATTTCTTAACTTTTTTAACCAACATTTTTGTTTGGTTTAAAAATTAAAGCTAGGAGGACTAAGTATTACCAAAATTAACCTATAACTAACCCATAATCGAAGTCACTATAACAGCCAAAATCCACAGCTAGCACATATTGTCTTGTTTGGATTTTTCCATTGTTTTCCCTCAAGGTTTTTAAAGCGTGCATGCAAGGGAGAGGTTTTCATACCTTTACAAACAATGTTTCGTAAGTCAATTAGAGATGCAAGTTTAAAGTTTATGCTAACTATATAATAGACAAAACCCACCGCCAGCACATATTGTCTTGTTTGGGTTTTCTCGGGAGAAGTTTTCACATCCTTGTAAAGAATGTTTCGTTTCCTCCCTAACTGACGTGGAATCTCAGATAGAAATTGAATTAAATGGATGAACAAAATGTCTAGAAGAATAGAAAGTGGAATCTAGACAACCTAATGGGAGGCTAAAAGTTCATTTGGTAGAATGATGTCACCCAACAACTCTCACCAGATTAAGCTCAACAAATTAGACCAAAACATTATTGTTATTGGGAAATAGCTAAGGGGAAATAGCTAAGGGGAAATTAATTGGCTTGCTTGATTCTCATCACTTTTCTTTTCCCAGATTTCACATCCTCCAATTCTTACATTCAAAAACTTTATCATCACTTTCACCTAACTTTTCTTCGCCCTTCACTTTCTCAGGAAAATAATGGTGGAAAAGTGGTAGCTGGAAAGCATATAGAACGTGAGAATCAGTTCAGCAACCTTCAGAATTGATTCAACTACTCCCAACAATTTCTAGGACAACTAACAGATAAAGGAATTAGAAAAGAAAGAACAGTTTGATCTTATGGAATGAACTGTTTGTTTGGATGATTTGAATATGCATATGGGTATAGGTAACAGCCCAAGCCCCGCCACTCGTAGATATTATCTTTTTTTTGGTTTTCCCTCAAGGGAGAGGTTTCTACCTTCTTAAAAGAATAATTCGTTCTCCTCCCCAACCGACATGAGATCTCACAGTGTAATGTCCTCTTTGGGCTTTTCCTTTCGGGCTTCCCCTCAAGGCTTTAAAATGCGTCTGTTAGGGGAAGGTTTCCACACGCTTATAAATGGTAGTTTGTTCTCCTCCCTAACCAATGTAGGACATCACAATCCACCCCCCTTCGGGGCCCAGCATCCTCGCTGGCACTCTTTCCTTCCATCAATCATGTGAGACCGCCCCCAAATTCACCCCCCTTGGGGCCCAGTGTCCTTACTGGCACACCGCCTCATGTCTACCCCTCTTCGGGGAACAGCGAGAAGGCTGGCACATCGTCCGGTGTCTGACTCTGATACCATTTGTAACGACCCAGATCCACCACTAGCAGATATTGTTCTCTTTGGGATTTCCCTTTCGGGCTTCCCCTCAAGGCTTTAAAACGCGTCTGTTAGGGGAAGGTTTCCACGCCCTTATAAATGGTGGTTTGTTTTCCTCCCCAACCAATGTGGGACATCACAAAATGAATCGAGCTAGATTCATATCTGGGTGTATTTTTCAAATAGATCTGGAGGAAAATAACAGGAGATTCAAGCTAGTGGGTAAATTCTAAACAGGGGGCTGTAGATACCAATAATTGATATTAGAATTAGACAGACAAGCTAATGAAATAAACCTTAGATGGGCGCATGAGTTGCAGTCAAATCCTTCCACTCAGCAAATTGTTCAACTAAAGAAAAAGTGGTGGGTTGGATCCAAAATGTCTCTTTCCATAGTCAAGATATACCCAAAAACAAATTATAAGAAACAGAGCCACTGTCTACATCCTAAAAACATTGTTTTTCTCTCTGGCATTTTCACAAACACCTTCCGTACCTAGAATTTTATGCGGATTTTTTTCCTCCCCACTTAACACTCCACACTAAATTTCAATGGTGGATTACTGTAAACAATTCAAATTATTCAGATCACATGGCCTCTTACAAACCTTGTTTTTCTCCTTGGCATTTTCACAAACACCTTCCCTACATAGAATTTCATGCCGATTTTTTTCCTCCCTATTAAACACTCCTCTTAACTTTCAATGGTGGATTACGGTAAACAATTCGAATTATTCAGGTCTTATGAGAAAATAATATATCATCACATGCAACGGAACAAAAGATAAAAAATTATTGACAGATTAAAGCTGATGAAAGGTGAGTTTGAATTACCAAATCAAAATTAGTCGATTATTGAGTGTCTTTTTAGAATTATTAGAGAAGCTACCATTTATTTCCAAACTTAATAATCAAATGCTTCAATTCTAAGAAAATAAAATGTTACCTTTTCGAGGCTTTTGATTCATTCAATAAAATGAAGAACTCGATTCTTTCCGTTTCTTCTCCTCCTCCCATTCTCGTCTACGGTATAAACAACAGTTTTAAATCCTACTTTTTAAACTAATTTTATAATATTAAAAATTCGGAATAAATTACTAAATTTATATTTGATTAATTAAGACTATATTATAAAATACATTATTAATTTTTTTCCAATGGTTTATATTTTTATTATCTCCTACTAATATTTCAAAAATACTTCTTAACTATTTTTTTTTTAATTTTAATTGTTTCTAAAAATATAATTTCAATTTAATTTAAAATCTATAAAAATGTGTTCGGGTCACCACAACTAATTCAACCCACAAACATAATCACATAAATCTTCGTAAATTAATATCGTGATTTTGTATTTATTTATAGTGCGTGCAAGATTCTTAATTATATTTAATTATAATTGCATTTATATGTATTTATATTTACATTACTAGAGAGTCACGTCACAACAGTTGTAATATATTATATTTTGAAAATTAAAAACATTTAAATTATGGACAGACAAACCTTAAATTTTGGGTCGGTGGGATTAGTGACCTGAATAGGGAGTTTACAGCTCAATCCTCTGGGTCGTTAAAAAAAAATTATCCGTTACTAATTAAAATTTCATAAAATTTAAATATCAAATATTTTTAATTTTTATACTAATCTTAAAAACAATATAATTCGAGTTGCCGTTTATTTTTAGGTTTGTTGAGTTAATTAAAAAAATGTCAACTCGAGAATTAGGATGTAAAGTTCGATTTTCATTAATGTTCAGAAGGTTTAAGAGAAAATATTCTGGTGATGTGTAAATAAAATAAAATATATCAAATATATTTTTAATCAATTAAAATATTCTACTAATGGATGTGAAAATAAATAAAATATATCAAATATATTATTAATTCGAAAAAGATCTAAATCTAATTGATTTTATATAAAATATATTTTAATATTTTTAAAAATAATTATAAACATATTTTTCAATTTAGTTTTATTTTTCTATTTTAAATAACGTAAAAAAAACAAAAATAAATAATTTATAAATTTGTGTTACACACAATTTGCATCATTTAAAGACTTAAATGAGTCAATATATTGTTCGTACATACAATTAATTAATCAATATAATTAAATACTTACTAAAAAAATCGAATTAAAAAAATTATTATTTTTTATTTATAAAAATTAATTGCAACCAATAATCATTATATTCTATTTATTTTCAAATTGTTTTAATTATCATGTTTACCGTTTTCTTTTCTTCTTATACTTTTTCTTAAATATTCAATTATTTTCAAAATTTGAAACATTAATAACATAATTAATGATTTTTGACCCAATTATTTTAAAAATTTATTAAAAAAGAGACGTGATTGTGAGGTAAAATGGGGTTTTTGTAGTTTCAAGCAACGTATGGTCAGGTAGCTACCGGATTTACTTTTTGAATTTTTTTTTAAGTGTGGAAAATTTTGACAGCCCACTCCACCCACTCAATGCCTTCGATTTTTTCTTTCTCTACTGTATTTCTTCGCGTTTATGAGCTCAGGTGCTCGTTTAGCGACCCGAATTCGTGGGTTGGAGTCAGTTTTTCGTACGTTGACGAGCTCCAGATTTGAATCAGTTCTTCAAATTCTAGTGAGTCGGAGAAATCGAAGACACCCACGTTCCCATTTCGCCGCTGGCTTTGAATCACCTAATCTTTTACTCTAGCTTTGTGTTTGTTCCTGGTTTGTTTCACTGGGAGTTTGAGATGAAGATTAGTCTCTGGTTTTACTGGGTTTTGGAGCCGATCGGAGAGTTTCCGGCGATTTGATGGGCTTGATTCTGGTTGTGGTTCAGTCTTCTTCGACCCTTCATGGAGGAGACCTTTCGGTGTAGTCTATGTGCTGCTCGGAAATTTGGTGCTAAGATCCGCTTCGTTGTTGTTCTGTTTGAGGTGAGCTCTTGTGGTGGCTGATTTTTGCTTGATTTTTAGTTGAGGTTTGGTGGGGTATCATCTTGATTTAGGTTTAGGGTTTCTCTGGACTTCATCTTCTGTAAATGGTATTGCTAGTGCACGCTTGAAGATGTCTTGGATTTTGCTAATTCTTCTTAATTTGTTCATCTCTGTTCTTCATGGAGTTCACTTAATTATCATTTAAAATCGAGGGTAATGCTTGAAATTGATGTTTGTTTCCATTTTCGCTTTGAGATTCCTGTGTTTCTCTGTTGAGCTGATTACTTGTTCTTGAGCTTGTTAGGAGAAAGAAAGAAAGAACCAATGGTTTCCTCTAAATCCAATAGAGTTTAAAGGGTTTTTGTCTGATTTGATCTGATTTATGTTCAATCTATATATTTTGAGTGTTCTTGGACTTATAATTTTTAGTTTGTTTTCTACTGGTTCAGATTTTGCTTCTATTGTCTTTGGATGTTGTATATGCAAAATTTGAAGATCGCCGCCTGGAAAGGGGAGCTGAAAGCATTGTTTCGCACTCTTGCATCCATGACCAGATACTCGAGCAAAAAAGGCGACCTGGGATGAAGGTATACTCCGTTACGCCCCAAGTTTACGATGTAGCGGGTACTGCAAAGCCCCTTCATAGAACGGGTAGAGCATTGCTTGGACTATCGGAATTATCAGATCAGCAAAAGAATGCAAAGCAACCTATTAGAATATATCTGAATTACGATGCTGTTGGTCATTCACCGGATAGGGATTGCCAAAAAGTTGGCGACATTGTTAAGGTGAACCGGGACCTTGAAACTTTTTGACTTGTGTGTTTGCCCGACACGCTGTTTTGATATTGACTAGGAGTTTGCTGTGTCGTGTTTTTTGTTTTCTCCTAGCAGCTTGGAGAACCTCCTGTCACTGCGTCGTTTCTGGGCTCTCCTTCTTGCAATCCTCATAGCAACCCTCCAATTTCGGGTGACTGCTGGTATAATTGCACTTTAGATGATATATCCGGGGAAGACAAAAAGCATCGTCTGCACAAGGTATCGTGCGGTTTTTTATTTTATTCTATCAGCTGATCATAAGCTCTAATCAGGAAATTGATTTAGAAGGCGTCTCGATGCAGGCTTTAGGTCAGACTGCTGATTGGTTCAGACGAGCATTGGCTGTTGAACCTGTGAAAGGGAACTTGCGTTTAAGTGGATACTCCGCTTGTGGGCAGGATGGAGGTGTACAACTTCCCCGTGAATACGTCGAAGGTATATTAATCGATATTTTTTTTGCTCCTTGAAAGGGCATACCGTTACCTTTAGGCTTTAACCGTTCTGTATGGTTCCTCCAGAGGGAATTCCCAATGCAGACTTGGTTCTTTTAGTGACCACGAGGCCTACTACTGGGAACACGCTGGCTTGGGCTGTTGCATGTGAACGCGATCAATGGGGCCGTGCGATTGCTGGTAAATTTCTTTCTAATTCTACTTGAAAAAGAACTGTTTGAAGGGAGCATTCTCTTTTTGAAACTAATAGTGCAAGTTTCTTTTGCAGGGCATGTGAACGTTGCACCTCGACATTTGACCGCTGAATCAGAAACTTTACTTTCAGCTACTCTTATACACGAGGTTCGTGGATTTCATGTGTAGTTTGGTTAAACAAAGTGTCGATTTTACTTATTATTCATCACTATGTTCCGTTCCGTACAGGTTATGCATGTCCTTGGTTTCGATCCACACGCCTTTGCCCATTTCAGAGATGAGAGGAAAAGAAGGCGTAGTCAGGTAAACTATATCTCGTGCTGGTGACTTGATGAAGGAAAACTAGCTAAGAACGTTTAAACGGTTATTGTATTACATGGAATTAACCATTTAATTCATGTATATATGTCAGGTAACAGAACAGGTCTTGGATGAACGACTCGGGCGTACAGTAACTCGGGTGGTTCTTCCACGTGTTGTTATGCATTCACGATATCATTATGGGGTGAGTGTTTCTTCTGTAACTATTTAGAGTTCGTCTTTGTGAATTGATAACTCTCGTATACTAAATAACCAAGCCGACTATGTTCCTTGGCAGGCGTTTTCGGAGAATTTCACGGGTTTAGAGCTAGAAGATGGAGGAGGGCGTGGCACTTCAGGTTCTACTCTCGTTTTTTCTGCTACTTTTATCCTATCCTTGCCCCCACCGAGTTCTCTATGACCCTGCACGGTTTACTTGACCTATATACTTAATATTTTACTTTCAGGCTCTCACTGGGAAAAGAGGCTTTTGATGAACGAAATAATGACTGGTTCGGTTGATACGAGATCTGTCGTCTCGAAAATGACGCTGGCTTTATTGGAAGACAGTGGATGGTACCAGGCTAACTATAGCATGGCAGATCGTCTCGATTGGGGTCGCAATCAAGGAAATGATTTCGTCATGTCCCCGTGCAACCTCTGGAAGGGGGCATACCATTGCAACACGACACAGTTGTCGGGATGTACATATAATAGGGAGGCAGAGGGTTACTGTCCAATTGTTAGCTATAGTGGGGATCTCCCTCAATGGGCTCAATATTTTCCCCAACCTAACAAAGGTGAGTACAAACAATTGCATATGCTGGTATAAGATGACATGATTTGCAAATGTTTTAAGTTGGAAATCCGTTTCTGTGAATTCGTATAGGTGGACAATCGTTATTGGCTGATTATTGTACGTACCTTGTGGCTTACTCGGATGGATCGTGCACCGACACCAACAGTGCTCGCGTGCCTGATAGAATGTTGGGTGAAGTTCGAGGAAGTAACTCAAGGTAAGACTGATTACGGTTCACGTGCTCTCTGGGTTTGTATATTCTTGTTGGTAACGACTCTTCAAATGGATATGCAGGTGTATGGCCTCATCCTTAGTCAGGACTGGGTTTGTAAGAGGTTCGATGACCCAAGGAAACGGTTGTTATCAGCATCGATGCATTAACAATTCGTTGGAGGTAATTCGGGAGTTTTTGCGTTCTAATCATACCCATGATGTTATTTATAATAACATCGGCACACACGATGAGTTCCTAGCTAACTTCGTTTATACAAACTCTTTCTGTGAGATCCCACATCGGTTGGGGAGGAGAACAAAACACCCTTTACAAGGGTGTGGAAACCTCTTTCTAGTAGACGCGTTTTAAAAACCTTGAGGGGAAGCCCGAAAGGGAAAGCCCGAAGAGGACAATATCTGCTAGCGGTGGGCTTGGGCTGTTACAAATGGTATCAGAGCCAGACACCGGACGATGTGCCTGCGAGGAGGTTGTTCCCCGAAGGGGGAGAGACACGAGGCGGTGTTTCAGTAAGGACGCTGGGCGGATTTGGTGGGTCCCACATCGATTGGAGAAAGGAACGAGTGTCAGCGAGGAAGCTGGGCCCTGAAGGGGGTGGATTGTGAGATCCCACATCGGTTGGCGAGGAGAACAAAGCACCCTTTATAAGGGTGTGGAACCTCTCCCTAATAGACGTGTTTTAAAAACCTTGAGGCGAAGCCCGAAAGGGAAAGCCCAAATAGGAGAATATCTGCTAGCGGTGGGCTTGTGTAAAGAATTTCTTTGCTAAACGATCGATACCATTCTGATTGATTCGTGTTCTTTTAGGTAGCTGTTGATGGTATGTGGAAACTATGCCCTCAAGCTGGTGGACCAGTTCAGTTCCCTGGCTTTAATGGCAAGTGCTTACCCTTATACTCTGACCGTTTTGGGAACGATTTATGTCGTACAAATTTAACGATCTATTCGACTTTTTTCGTGTAGGTGAACTAGTCTGCCCTGCATATCACGAACTTTGTAGCAAAGACTTAGTTTCGGTGCCTGGAAAGTGCCCGAATACTTGCAATTTCAACGGAGATTGTGTAAACGGGAAGTGTTTTTGCTTTCTAGGCTATCATGGACATGATTGTAGCAAACGTGAGCGTCTGGTTCCCGGATTAGTTCCTTTTATGATCGACGTTTTTGCTCGGTTTTACTTATTAGTTAAGTCAAATGGATATATATTGCAGGATCTTGTCCTAATAACTGTAGTGGTCATGGGAGGTGTCTTTCTAATGGACTTTGTGAATGTGGAAATGGTTACACGGGCATCGACTGCTCCACCGGTACGTTCTCTTCTGACGTCTTCGAACTTTTTAAACGTTCATGTTTGCTTAATAATAGATTCCACATCGGTTGGAGAGAGGAACGAAACATTTCTTATAAGAGTGTGGAAATCTCTCTCTAGCATACGCGTTTTAGAACCGTGAGACTACGTAACAGGTCAAAACGGACAATATCTGCTAGCGGTGGGCTTGGGCTGTTACACTTGCATAATCGATATTCTACGACATCTAATGTCCTCGGGTATTAAAAAATGGAAGATAAAAGATTCTTTCATGAACTTGTGTTGGGTCTTGTGGTAGATATTGTTTCTTGCATTGTTCTTTGTAATTGTAACTTGAAAAAACATTTCTGTTATGATCTCAGCTATTTGTGATGAGCAATGTAGCCTCCATGGAGGTGTCTGTGACAATGGCGTTTGCGAATTCCGATGTTCGGATTATGCTGGCTATTCGTGCCAGAGCAGCTCCAGGCTTCTATCGAGTCTCTCCGTTTGCAAAAATGTACTGCAAAGGGATATGACTGGCCAACATTGTGCGCCGAGCGAACCCAGTATTCTACAGCAGCTCGAGGAAGTTGTCGTCATGCCAAACTACCACCGTTTGTTTCCCAGTGGTGCCCGGAAACTTTTTAACATCTTCGGCGGTAGCTACTGCGATGCAGCTGCAAAGCAGCTGGCTTGCTGGGTAAGTGGTCTACCTCTTCAAAACACCCTATATGCACTTTTTCTGTGAGATTCCACATCGGTTGGGGAGGAGAACGAAACATTCTTTATAAGTGTGTGAAAACCTCTCCCTAGCAGACGCGTTTTAAAAACCATGAGGGAAAGTCTAAAAAGGATAATATCTGCCAGCGGTGGGCTTGAGTCGTTACAAATGGTATCAGAGCTAGTCATTGAGCGGTGTGCTAGTGAGGACACTGAGCCTCCAAGGAGGGTGGATTATGAGATCCCACATCGGTTAGAGAAGGAAACGAAACATTCCTTGTAAGAGTGAAAACCTCTCCCTGATAGACGCGTTCTAAAAACCTTGGGGGGAAACCCGAAAGGGAAAGCTCAAAGAGGACAATATCTGCTAGCGGTGGGTTTGAGCTATTACTAATAGTATCAGAGCCAGCCAGTGGGCGGTGTGCCAACAAGGAGGGGTGGATTGTAAGATCCCACATCAGTTGGAGAGGGGAACAAAACATTCCTTATAAGGGTGTGGAAACCTCTCCCTAATAGACGTGTTTTAAAACCACGAGGGAAAGCCCGAAAGAGAAATCGAAAGAGAACAATATCTACCAGTGGACGGTTACATTTTCATGACATTGGACTTAGCCTTTCATGAAATGGACCTCATCTATTCTAAAATTGCACTTTTCATATTCAGATCTCGATACAAAAGTGCGACGAAGACGGTGACAACAGACTCCGAGTATGCCATTCAGCTTGTCAGTCGTACAATCTCGCTTGTGGGGCATCACTCGACTGCTCTGATCAGACTCTCTTCAGCAGCGAGGAGGAAGGCGAAGGGCAGTGCACGGGGTCCGGTGAGATCAAATTGTCGTGGTTTAATCGACTACGCAGTAACTTATTCGTAAGTAACAGCTCCTCGAAAGGAACATCTGTAAAATAGTTACTTGTAGTAGGGTCATTTTCTTTTGGTCTGTAATTTTAACTTAGGATAGAGTTGGCACTACAAATGCCATAGATTTAGGTCTTAGTTGTGCTTAGCCCAAAATGATTTAAGGTAAAAAATGGGCTGAGAAGTTTTAAAAGCTTTAGGCTTTCAAAGATGAAAGCTATTTGTAGAGAGAGAATTTGTAAGTGTATGAATCCATGAGGAAAAAAAAGGTGGAAAAGCTTTGTTCATGTATAACATAAACTGGCCGAAGGCCTTTGAAAGAGTGAAAAAATGAAAAAAAAAAAAAAGGTTACTTTTTTAGTATCTTCTTTCTCTTATGACCAACTCTTTGTTGCTTTTCGAGAACTCGTAGCGAGTCCCGAGTCCCAATTTTATGATATTAATCTGGGTTCGTTTGGACCGATCGAAAAAAGTTTAAGAACGTAGAGGAGAGACAACAAAAGAACTTGACTATCTTGTTTCTTGCTCTAATCAACGTGGGATCTCACCATCCATGCCCTGAATCAGTGTCCTCATTGACTCGCCGGTGTCCACCCCCTTCAGGACCCAATGTCTTCACCGACAGCCCGATGTCCACCCTCCTTCGGGGCTCAATGTCCTCGTTGACTCGCTGCTAGCGAGGTTTTCAAAACGCGTTTGCTAGGAAGAGGTTTTCACACTTTTATGAAAAATGTTTCGTTCTCTTTTCTAACCAATGCTCACACAAGTACTGATCTTGATATCATCATAAGATGAGATTTGGGCAAGTTTAGAGTTGAAATTCTGAAATGGGGTCTCCTTCAAGAGACCGAAATCTCACATCGTACATGCATGTGGTTTCGAGAATAAAACGACAAATCATCGAGTGATGAAATATGGAAGGAAAAAGACAAGCAAATGAGAAAGAGCTGAGCAGGTAATATAGCCACAAGCACACTTTTGTGCTCAGATTCTGCCTGTCCATTCATAGACAAAGAGAGTAGAATCTAGAGAAGCAAAGATTTCAGTAACTTATTTCTGGCCATCTTTGCTCATGGGGACCATAAATCGAAATTGTTAATACTCAGACGTTTACACGAAAACTCGATTCCAATCTAAGCCAAAAAAAAAAAAAAAATCATGTATCCTAAAAGAATGTTATTCAGTGCTATGTTTCTTGCCGACGAACATTGATATCAAACTGCCTAAATCGTGCTCCGGTTGAACTCGAAGATACGTAACGGAAGCAAGATATATACAAGATAAAGCTACATAAACTTTGGACCAAAATGAATAGAAAGTAAGGTAAGCAAATATTGCAGTCAAGGAAATGACCAGTAAGAAGTTCATTGAGCACTTGAAGGCAGAAAGTTGTTCTTGTACTCTTGGCTCTGGGAAACAGCCATTAGCTATGAAATCTGAGAGCAAGTGATCCTTGAGCTTGAATTTATCCGTTAACCAAGCAGTAGCACCTTCATCTGAAGCGACGATCTCGTCGACGGGGATCCGTCGAACATGGATATGAACTTCTGAAGGGCCGAGACCAAAGACATTATCCAGAAAGGTAGGACACTGATGCTTGTAGGCAATAGTCATATCATAAACTGCATAACAAAACCAGACCAGAAGCTATGGTAATAAACACAATCAGTTCAGACTAGAAAGTGAAGAGAGTAATTTGCAGAAATGAACCTGCATTAAGTGAACCTCGCAGGGTTTGTAAGCAAACACAAAAACCTCTAGTTTTTGGAAGAAGAACATTCTTTAGCACCGGAAGTCCGACCTCGGCAGCATACGCTCGACTCTTCTTGCATTTCGCCTCCCTGCATCAAACTTTTCGTATCAGTTCCCAACTTGGACAGAACATCAAGAACACAAGATAAGCTTTCAATCCACAAAAACTAGCTTCTAGATCAGGGAAAACACAATTGGAATACAGTAGAAAAGGAATGGAAGGTATACGTAAAGTCAGTTCCCTCAGGAAAAACAGCAAGCCACAAGGGATCTTGAGGATTTCTAAACGTCGAAAGCTTTCGACGCATAACCCGTTCATCGATGTCCCATTTCCTCTCAACTGGAATGAACTCCAAAACATGGAATCCCCAACCAAAGAGAGGCAGCTTCATTAAGCTGCTTTTAAGGATGTATTTGATGCAGCCAAGGGAGCCCTTTCGCAATGCAATATCCCACAAATACATCCAATCAACTTCAGTTCTGTGGTTAGCAATTAGCAAAACACGTTCATTATCTGGAACATCATCTCCATATAACACAACTTTAGTCCCATTTATAACTTCAAATAGAAAGGGCCAGAGAGCCAGCCAGAAACCAAAAATCGTGGAAGTTGCCTTCCGACAGTAATGCCGGCTGAGAAGCCGTAAAAAGAGAGCCACTACAGGCGCAAAATACACTAAAAACATACAGGCAGTCGACAAAAACACCGCTAAACAAATCGCCCCTCTCATCAGCCTAATCGGACTAAGAGATTTCTGTTTTTGTGTATTATCAGATTGCAGAGGCGTAGAAACATCCATTCTTCCAAGAACACCGATTCAAAAGATTTCCCCCTCCTAAAAAATGCTGCAAACAAACACACATTTACCATACCTTGAGAGATTCGCAATTTCTTAATCAAATCCAACGAAATCAAAAGACGAAAACACAAAAAGCAACCAAAATTCCAACAGAATCTTTCCAAAAGGCAAAAGCAGATTCCAATTTCAGAAACACGAACAATTTGCAGCGTGTTGTTAAATCGCATTACAGATCTACAACTACAAAGAGCAAGAATTACCTTAGAATCAAAAGAGACGAAAATATTGTTCCGGTCGTCTCTCCTCCTCAAATCCCTCCAGCAAGTGGAACTGTGTGTGCTCTTATCCAAAGTAATGGAACAGGGAGCGGGAAAAATGGTGAAATCGACAAGAAACAGGAGAGAGAGAGAGAGAGAGGATTAAAGGAGGAGAGAGAAGTTGAAACAGAGATTACTGAAGAAATCAGAAATGGAAAATCGAAATCTCCATGGTTTTTTACAGATTGACGATAGGTAGGGGACGAAGATGTGGCTGCTACTTCTGGAAGAAAATTTACTTCCAAACTAATTAAACAGATTTTAACCCGAGATTTAACTCTGGTTAGGTAACATTTTGGATTTTATAATAAAATAATATTTTTTTTTCTTTTAAATAATTTTTATATATAGGAAAAATAATACCATATGGTAAGATTTAAAGCGTTGACTTCAATATACTAACATTATTTTTGTAATATTTATTATTTTTTTAATGGAATATTCCAAAAAATATATTATTTTTTATTTTATTTTAGCCATTTTAATTCGATTATATTATTATTATTCTCGACTTTATATTAAAAAAAGGAATTTAGAGTCTTTATTTTACGATGAATTAATTAAAAACTAAGTTAGAACGGGAACGACGGACACCAACAAAAAAATTCAAATATTTGTTTGAAAAAAAGTTATTTTAATAAGATTTTTTAAGTAGTAACTTCCGTACAAATTTTCTGATATTGTAAAGTGACTAAAATACCCTTGTTCTATCACGTTAACGACTACTGCACACCCCAATCTGAATAAAATAAGTAAGAAAATATTGACTAAAAAATATCTATATGAACACAGTGCATATTCCTTTTCGGTGACTCATTAATAAGAACTTTATGATTAAGTGTTTGTTTTACCTTTTAATTCGAAGCGTTCTGTAAATAAATTTTATAAAAAATATTTTTCGAAATAACGTGGTTGGAATATTATACATATAATTTATATTTAAATTAAAATGGTATATTTTATTTATTTATTTATTTCATAACTATTTAATTTTTTAACAAAAAAAATAAAAAATAAAAAAAAATGAATTTGTTTTTTAGGTTGACTTTTGAAGGACAAACCACCGACAATTCTGCGGCACCGTACGTCATTTACAGATTTACCCTGCACACATAATGAAGTAGGGACCAAAATCGATATTTGTCCGGGGGTAGGTTTGTCTTTAAGAAAGATGGGTCTCCACGATGTGAAGAATTCAATGAAATAAAGGAGTTTTATAGTATAATAATTATAATATATTTATTTTATTTTTAATATTTTTGATTATTTATGCTCTAATTACTCTTTAAAATAAATTTTAATTATTTAGAAAGTAATTTTTAAAATACGCCTTAAAATTTAGTTATAAATTTCAACTAAATGTTTTAAAATAAATAAATAGACGTTAATATTTTAATTTTATTAAAAAAAAAATTGAATAAATAATCCCAACCATTCAAACCAAGTCCACCCAATTTAAGGTTTTATTTTTAACGCCATCTTTAATTGATTTGAATGGAAGTGATGGAAGAAGTGAAACCACCCATGTCTAGGATTTGGATAAGGATTCAATGCAGCACTTAACGGCACCGACATTCTTCATGGTCACGGTGCTTACTCTTCACTTCTAAGACTGAGACTATCCCCACAAGGTTACTTCTCGCTTCTAAGAGCGAAGACTATTTTCACTCACATGCATTATAAAACAGTTCCCGAAGAGGTTACCTAATATAGAATTGCTCATATAATTGAGCCACCGAGAAGGTATATCTTGTTGAAATAAGTAGTGACTTTCAATTTTTTAAGCCTTTCATAACTATCATATTTTCATGATCCCTTTCGTTCGGTTATGGTTTATTTATGTACCTCTCTTTTATTCGGGTATATTTACAAATTATTTATTTGTATAATATATTTATAAATATGATAAAAAGAATTTGTCTTTATTATAATTATCTTTTAAAATTAATGTGAATAAATAAAGTTGTTACCATGAAAGTTTAGGACTTAAAAAATGAATTTATCCCTAGTTTTTCCACGTCGGACGGCAGGTGTTGACTGTTGACTAGGAATAACCAGTAATATTACGACACGTGGGAATAAGTGACGAGAAACACGGAGAAAATGCGAAGACGGACGCAGTGAATAATGTTTAGGGCAAGGGTGCGGAAGCTTCCGTTTTCGAATGTATATTTCTTGCTTTCCTGACAGACGCGTTCGTCAATTTTTCTTCTTCATCGATCGGAACGCGGGATCGGCCGGTTTGTTCTTGTCAATCAATAGGTGAGTTTTTTCATTTTTCTAATTCTTTTCGTAATTGTATTTTCATTTCTGTGTTTTTTTTCCCCAACTTTTTGTTGAATTGTTCGCGTTGGATTTGATTCTGTTGGTTTCTGTTTGGGGATTTTGAAACCCTAGGATTGAAGATTTTGTTGTAAATTTATCGTTTGGATTGTTCGTCTAGGCGATCCGTTGTTAAGATTGTTGATTCTCATTGAGTTCGTCCATTGGTTTTGGCTGGTTGAAGGAATATTTCCGATCCCGATGAATTTTTCTGATGACTTTCGTGGATTTCATCTCAGTTTTGTGGTTTAATGTGATTTAATAGGTAGGGTGTGTAGATATGGCGAGCGGATTCGGGGAATCAACAAGTAGGCAACCTCAAAGCCCTTCGTGTTCCGACAACAATGGTGATGCTAGTAATTTTGAGTGTAATATTTGCCTGGATTTAGCTCAAGATCCTATTGTAACCCTATGTGGTCATCTTTTTTGTTGGCCATGCCTTTACAAGTGGCTGCACATTCATTCCCATCCCCAGGAATGTCCAGTTTGTAAAGCTATGATAGAAGAGCAAAAATTGGTTCCCTTATATGGTAGGGGAAAGACGTCGACTGACCCGAGGTCGAAAAGTATTCCGGGAGTTAATATTCCTAATCGTCCTGCGGGACAGAGACCTGAAGCAGCAGGCCCTCCCCCAGAGCCAAATCCTTTTGCTCACAATGGATTTGGATTCATGGGAGGTCTTGGAGGGTTTGCTCCAATGGCATCAACAAGGTTTGGTAATTTCACATTGTCTGCGGCTTTTGGTGGTCTTGTCCCATCTTTGTTCAACTTTCAGATGCATGGATATGCAGATCCAAGCATGTATGGTGCAGGTGCTAACTTTCCATATGGGTTTCCTAACATGTTTCATGGTAGCCATGGCCATGGCCATGCTCATGCTCATGGATACTATCACCATCTCCGTCAAGGTCAGCAAGATTACTACCTGAAGCGGCTGCTTTTTTTTATTGGTTTCTGTGTTCTTCTTGCCCTAATCTGGCAATAGATCAAAGGGTCCATTAGGGCATATATTATTGCTTTGTGGTGTTTAGTGTATTCAATCTCTAATGTAAGAATTATAGAAGTGAAAAAAATCCGATGGTACATTGTCTTGCTGTCTCATCATTATTGAAATGAACATCTACTTTTGTATACTTAGCACGATGAACGTTAGCTGACGTGCTTATGCAATTGTATTCGAAGGTTTCAATTTATTCACATCTATATATACTACATTGACATGCTGACCCACCAAATGCAATCACTTGGCTGAGTGAATGAAACACGTGCTGTGATGGCTCGTTCTCTCGAAAGATGATTTATTTGCCTAAGTGATTTCTCTAGTGCTCTTACTTTATGCACTACTTGTGATATGTGTTTCCTGTTTTTTGGTGAAGAAGTTCAGAATATACAGATGGGTTTCTGCTGCACATGGTACTACCAGAAACTTGTTCATCAGATTTTGTTTAGCTATGGTTCTATCCATGTTCATTATTTCAATTCTATCTCAGTATTTGTTTCGTTTTCTCAAGTCTTCGATTCCAGTTTGGTTTATTTTTGAACTTCAGTCTTGCACTAGGTTCGTGAAATACGTCGTTCTGATCGAAGAGCAGGGCAAGGATCAGGATCATCACCCCTTGATACCATGTTGGGAACTAGTAGGTCAGTGATTGTGGCTTTCAAGATATTTTTTGTTTGATTTATAGGGAATGACCTAACAGAAGCAGGTGATCTTTAAGCTGGATGGTACTTGACCATGTTTATCAGAAGAATGCAGAGAAAAAGGGTAGGTGCTTGCTATTGATGTTAGATATCAGCTGAACTTATAATATAGTGATGTCGCTCGTAGTGTTCAATTGGCAAAGGTTTGCATTTAGGTGCCTTGGAGAAGAACGTTCTTTGTTTGAGTTTGAAGTCGTTACCTTGTAGGAGCTACGTGAGTGAGACCCTTCTCTCCGTTTTTTTTTCTTATTTCCATATGGTGTGAATCACTTTAACTTCACCCGTCACTCGTGTCGTGTAGTTTTAGCAAGACTAACAAGTGGTCAACTGAATTTATGAACGGGTAACTATTTCTTCGTTGCAATACCTTTCTCTTTTCTTATTCTTCCTCTACTCACCACCATGGACGAATGGAATCTAATACACTCTTTCTTGGCAAGTGTAGCAGACTCCATGAGAGGTCATTCGGAAGGACTCCGAATAGTTCGATTTTGGGGTATGGTAGTTGACGCGCTACGGGTTATTTATTTTTAGCTGTTGGTTGGTTATTGTTCATCTTTTTGAAGACCAGACAATATGGAACTTGCTGAGGATGCCCCTTTTCTATTAATTGTAACATCATACTTCTTAATTAAAATTTAATCTATGAAGAGCTCGTTGTTGTTGTTGGAATATTTTCTGAAACCCCATTTGAAAGCTAAAGCTACTCACCACCGGCCGGTCACCATCTCTCTCATTCTCACCATACACATAAAAACCCATCTCTTACCTTTCCTCCTTCCTCACTTCCTCTCGCCGGCCGCCGCCATGTTTAAACCTCGGGCCGCTCTTCTCTTCTTCATTTTCTCCTTAACTGCCGTCAATGCCACCGTTCTATTCAAGGAGGCACCCCAATTCTACAACTCCCCTGACTGCCCCTCTGTTTTCGAGGGTGAGGAAGATGGCCATCGTCTCTGCTCCGACGATGGCGTCCACGTTGCAATGACATTGGACACGGCTTACATCCGGGGCTCCATGGCGGCGATCCTCTCCGTTCTGCAACATTCACCCTGTCCCCAAAATGTAATCTTCCATTTTGTTTCCTCTGCTTCTGCAAATGCTCTGTCTCTCCACGCCACCATTTCCTCCTCCTTTCCTTATCTTAAATTCAAAATCTACCCCTTCGACGATGTCGCCGTGTCCCGTTTGATCTCCACCTCCATCCGCTCTGCCTTGGATTGTCCATTGAACTATGCTCGTAGCTACTTGGCTGACCTCCTCCCCCTCTGCGTTCGCCGTGTTGTCTATCTCGATTCCGATATAATCCTCGTCGACGACATCGCTAACCTCGCCAACACTCCTCTTAACGACGCCGTCCTCGCTGCCCCTGAGTACTGCAACGCCAATTTCACGGCCTATTTCACTCCCACTTTCTGGTCCAATCCCTCTCTATCTCTCACCTTCGCCAATCGCAACCCCTGTTACTTCAATACCGGTGTCATGGTCATCGATCTCTCCCGGTGGCGCCTCGGCGACTTCACCGCCGAAATCGAAGAATGGATGGAGCTTCAGAAGAGAATGAGGATCTACGAGCTTGGATCTCTACCGCCATTCATGCTTGTTTTCGCTGGAAACATCGTCCCCGTCGACCACCGGTGGAACCAGCACGGCCTCGGCGGGGATAATTTCCGGGGACTCTGCCGGGATCTACACCCGGGTCCGGTGAGCCTGTTGCACTGGAGTGGAAAGGGGAAGCCATGGGCCCGGGTGGATGCGAACCGGCCGTGTCCGTTGGACTCTCTGTGGGTCCCTTATGATCTGTTGCAGACTCCATTTTCGTTGGATTCATGATTGGTTGAAGCTGGTGAAAAGGGTTTGGGGTTTAAAGATTACAGGGGAAGGCGTCGGAGAAGTTATAATTGGCCGGAAACAGAGAAATAATGTATTTTTAAAAAGGGAAGTTATAATGTATGATCAATTTTATGTCTTTGAAAGGTTATATAGCATAGATTTTGATATAATCAATTTTTTTGGATTATTAATTTGGAAAAAAATCATTTTTTTTTTGTTGAGACGGGATTTAAAGTTGAAGCAGACTAAATTGAACCATTTAAACTAGACTGGTGAAATGGTCTAAGTAATTCCAGTTGCAGGGTTCGTGTCCTTCTTGTGTTGCATGTAATCCAATGGTGACGCTCACTCTCTCTCTCGAGTGCATGTAGATCTACCAGAGCGTCGATGTCACCCACTTCAAAAGGTATGTATTGAAGCGAAGAATTGAAACAAGAAATCCAACCCATCGATGTCAATCCTAGTCGTGGTGTTGTGGTTAATGATTGAAGGAGATGAGTCGTAGAACATTGAACGATTGCCATCCCAAAAAATCGAGAAGACAAAACGTTCAATCAAAACTTAATCAAAGTTGCATATGTTGAGGCATGAGCTGATTGCAAGATTTTAAGTCGAATGTCAGACAAAGTTGGACGTGAAGATGAAGAATAACGAGAAGATGCCAAGAAACAAGAAGCTCGGCAACAACTTCAGACGTGAGTTGGAGGATTTTCTCTAAGATAAATGAAGCCGAGTCAAGCTTGACTTTTGTAATTGGGAAGGTCCGCAGCTAGAGTTCCGGTATAACTGAAAAAACGTGAAAGATAAATTAATTTTTTTAAAAAAATTAGGTTAAATTTGAATTTAAAAAAATATATAAAAAAAAGAAGGGGGGAAATTATTGTATTTTAATTTAATATAATTGCTTAATCAATTAGGGTAAGTGCATAATTGGAGTGCAAAAGAGGATGAAAGGTAGCTTCCCACCCGATTCCCCTTTAATTCCCCAATAATAATTACTTTTATTCCAATATTATTCCCTCCCAAATAAATTTAATTATATCAGACAAAATCGAATATTCCATTTCATAATACCCTAATAAAATATTTCTTCAAAAAAACAATAAATTTAATATATATATATATATATATATATATATCATTGGTTCGAGTTTTATTGGTAATTAGAGATGTGGAGGGGACGGAGACGCTTCTCTTATTTTAGTTTTCATTTCTATGAAATTCTCGTTTTATTTTTGTAGGGATCGATGCAGGGATTCAATGTGGAGAATTCACGGGAATTAGATTTTTCATTAAAAAAAATTCTCATTTTAATATTTTATTAAAAATTATTTATTTATTAATAACTATTAATGGATAATTTTCATTTTCTAATATAATTATTTTTATTTAAAAAATGTAAAATTTTATAAATTAAATAATATTTTGTAAGTAAAAATATAATATAATGTTACCGACTCAAATTTTAATATTAGAACATAGTCTCTCACACTTTGTGTGTGTAAAAAGTGAACGGAGGTGAAAATTTTGATGGGGTAGGCAGGGTCAGAGACGTGAAATGTAATCCCTGTTTCGAGAAAAATCTGTCTTCATTTCCTCTTTATTTTCCGTTTAAACGAACATTCTTCACCCCATTTGAAACCGTTCGTTCGTGCAGTTAAATAGATATCTCTAGTAGTAATTATAAAATAACGCAAATTATCTCTTTATATAGTTGAATTGAGGTGCCCAAAGTTCATGTATATATACATACATATATACATAGATGTGTATATATATATATATATATGGATATTTTTTTTAATAAAATTTATATTGAAAAAATAAAAAAATATCCAATTTTTTAAAAATAATATAAATAAATAATTGTGGAGAATTCAATGTGGGAACTGTCAAGTTGGGTGGTGAGAGAGAGTGGTTGGTAACAGGGTATATGATATCCTCTCACCCGGGTTACGCATTCTTAATAACGACATCCAAACAGCACTTGTCTTCTGACCAATAAAATATTTATTTAAAAAAAAAAAAAAAAAAACCTTCTCTGGGCCGTATTGGGCACGTATGCTCAAGATCATTCTCGTTCAACTATAATTTCAATATATTGTACTATTTTTTTACTCGAGATATTGTCTTCTTTGGGCTTCACTGCTAGCAGATACTGTCTTCTTTGCGCTTCACTGCTAGCCGATACTGTCTTCTTTGCGCTTCACTACTAGCAGATATTGTCTTCTTTGCGCTTCACTGCTAGCAGATATTGTCTTCTTTGTGCTTCACTGCTAGCAGATATTGTCTTCTTTGCGCTTCACTGCTAGCAGATATTGTCTTCTTTGCGCTTCACTACTAGCAGATATTGTCTTCTTTGCAATTCACTGCTAGCAGATATTTTCTTCTTTGGACTTCACTACTAGCAAATATTGCTAGCAGATACTGTCTTCTTTGGGCTTCACTGCTAGCAGATATTGTCTTCTTTGCGCTTCACTGCTAGCAGATATTTTCTTCTTTGGACTTCAGTGCTAGCAGATATTGTCTTCTTTGGGCATCGCTGCTAGTAGATATTATCTTCTTTGGGCATCAGATATTGTCTTTTTTGGGCTTATGTCAGTAGATATTGTCTTCTTTGGGCTTCACTGCTAGCAGATATTGTCTTATTTGGGCTTCATTTCTGACCTTATCCTCAATATCCAAACACGTCTATAAGAAAAGTTTCCATACCTTATAAGAAATGTTTTTTTTTTCCATCTCCAACCGATGTGGGATTTCACAATACCCAAATCCTCAATATCCAAACACGTCCACGGGAAAGGTTCCACACCCTTATAAGAAATATTTTTTTCCCCTCTCCAACCGACGTGAGATTTTACAATACCCAAATAAAACAATATCTGCTAGTAGTAGGCTCGAGCCATTACAAACAGTATCAAAGCCAGACATCGGATCGTTGGACTCCTAAGGGGGGTGGATTGTGAGATCTCACACCGTTTGGAGAGAGAGGAACGAAACATTCCTTATAAAGATGTAAAAACCTCTCTCTAGTAAACACGTTTTAAAACCTTGAAGAGAAGCTCAAAAAAGACAATATCGACGAACCGTGAGCTTGAGTCATTGCATAATATATTTTAAATGAACGAAAAAATAAAATAAAAGTCGAACTTACCAAGAACATATAAATCCATCCATTAGCTTCTAAACAAAAAAAGACAAATTTAAAAAATGTTTAAAAAATTAATTTCACGGGTTATCTTTAATTACATTAATTAATGTTTCCAAATCCCTTAAATACCTTCGTTTAAGCACAAATCAAGAACAAGTTCATCCTTAATCCGAATAACGACCAACCAACTATGACTCTAATCTTCTCCACCTTCTTTCTTCTTCTTTCTTCACTCATCACTGCTCAGCAGAATTACTCGCGTCCCAGCTGCGGCGGCGATACCGAGCCGTTCGGGCTCTACTCCTGCAACGGCCGAGCAAGCTCTTGCCGGGCTTTCCTCATCTTCAAATCCAAACCGCCCTATGATTCCGTTCCTTCCATTTCCAATCTCACCTCCTCAAACCCAGATGAAATTGCCATAGCTAACAATGTCACCGTCTTCTCGCTTCTAAAGCCAGACACGGCGGTCGTCGTTCCGCTTCACTGTTCTTGCATCGACCGATTCTATCAAGCCAATGCCTCGTTTGTCCTAGCGTATTCTCAAACCTATTACTTTGTTGCCACTGAGATTTATCAGGGATCTACTACTTGCCAAGCTCTTAAGTTTGGTAATAAGTTCCATGAGTTGGATCTCCGGGCTGGTTTGAAACTACTCGTGCCGCTTAGATGTGCTTGTCCAACGACGAACCAGGCTCGGAAGGGGGTCGAGTATTTGGTTGCTTATTTGGTTGGCGAAGACGACACGGTTTTGGAAATTGGGGAGAGGTTCAATGTGAGCAAGAAGAGTGTTCTTGAAGCAAATGGGTTTCAAGAGGAAGATGATCCAAATCTATTTCCATTTTCAACGATTCTAATTCCACTGTCAACCGAACTAACAAGTTCACAGATTAAATTACCATCTACCGCTGATCAACCGGAGAAAAGACGACATATTTTCGTCGATATCGCAAAAGGCGTTGGTTTCTTGATGGCAGTCATTGTTGTCGTCGTTTTTGTAGTCTTTCTCATTCGCAATACCAGAGCAAAAAGGATGACTTCTAAGAACGACAACATGATAAGAAAATGGACACCACCAGCTGATATTCGGGTCGAAATTGCAGGCATGGAGCGAGCTGTGAAAGTGTTCAGGTTCGAAGAGATAACGAAAGCCACGAGAAGATTCAGTTCAAAGAACAGAGTAAATGAATCTGTGTTTCGAGGAACGTTCGAAAAGAAGACGAAACTAGCTGTGAAAAGAACCACAATGGACGCCATTACAGAGGTTACCATTCTAAAGAAAATCCATCATTTCAACCTGGTGAAGCTCGAGGGCGTTTGCGAAAACAATGGCGATTTTTACCTTCTTTTCGAGTTCATGGAAAACGGGTCACTAAGAGAATGGCTCGATAAAGGCAGCAGAAAAGAGAGACGGAGCTGGAGGACGAGGATACAGATCGCTCTCGACATCGCTAACGGGCTTCACTATCTTCACAGCTTCACACAGCCAGCCTATGTTCATAACAACATCAACAGCAGCAATATCCTACTCAACAGCAATTTACGAGCTAAACTTTCGAACTTCAGTCTAGCAAGAGTAACAGAGAGAGCCACAGCAGCCTCTGTTTCGACCACAAATCTCGTCGGGGCAAAGGGCTACATGGCTCGGGAGGCGGGGCTCGTAACTCCAAAGACTGATGTCTTTGCTTTCGGAGTGGTGGTTTTGGAGCTTGTTAGTCGAAAAGAGGCGGTTTTTCGGGAAGGAGGACGAGAGGTTCTACTTTCAACAACAATGATTCCCACCATTGGAAACAATGTCGAATCTCGGCTAACTCGGTTTCTAGATTCGAAACTTAAAGAACCTGGGAAGATGGAGTTTGGTTTACAGATGGTTAAACTAAGTGCAGCCTGCTTGAACCGAGAACCAGAACAGCGGCCGAGCATGGGAGAGGTAGTATCGACTCTACTAAAGATTCAGGATTGTTTACAGAAGCTAAAACCGTCGCCATTGTCGTATGGCGACCGAGATGAACTCGAAGGAAGAACAGAGGCAGAGACAAATGTGGAACCATAAGCATTCAAATAAATGAATCTGCACAAAGTGGATTCCTTCAAAGAATTTGGCCTTAGCTGTAAATATGGAAGGCCAAGAACAGAAATGAAGAAGAAATTTAAAGAATCGATATCGATTACGGGTACGTACACGTCTCCAGTTTCAATAAGGAAAGGTACCGGTCATTTGAATATGATCGAGCGTACTCCGAAGACCGTATTTATGAACGGCCATCTGCCCGGCTCTAAATCCGTCTCCATAAACTGGGGACATGTCGGACTCTATTTGGTGTTTAAAGAACTCTCCAAGTTTTCTCTCAAATTTAGACATTGTTTTTCTTCTTGACGATGTCGTGGGAGCAGCGGAGTACGAGGTCGACGCAACATCGTTATAGTCTTGGCAAGACATCAGCTCGGTATTCAACCACATATGTGCTAGAACTTGACAGATACCTTCTTCGACATCTTGACTTAGAGTTCGAAAACCTTTAAAAATCATGGCACGAGTGTCGGAATATCAAACAACAGAACAGGGAGAACGTGTATTAATGTCATTGCCAAAGAAAATTTGCATGAAACATACCTTTAAGACGTAGCCATGCGTGCATCATCTCATGAGCTAAAATCGACCCCGTAAGTAACCTGTTGACGATACACAAGAATCAATATCGCCATTATGTCGAGTATTTTGGATCTTGTTCTAAACTTCCATTGATAATACATACCTAGGAAGACCAAACAGGATGAGAATTGCCGTGACCTCACAATGACGTGTTAGTTTATAGGGCTCCGACATCATGTTCGTTACTCGGTTCCCCCTTTCGTATCTAGGTCGCCTTAAAACCTGTAAGATTTTTAGCCTTTGATCAATGAACAACTCGATTCATAACCAAAAAAGGAGCCGAAATTCTTACCGTGCTAATGGTTTGTTCCTCCGACAGACAAAGCCCTCGTGTCTCGGGAATATGATAATGGCCCTAACAAGTACGAGAAAAATCGACACAGATTCACAGAACAAAACATGTTTCAGAGTTAAAAATGGGGAAAGAACAGACAACATTAAACATTACAGCTGAGAAGAGGTTGTTTGGTTACATGTTTTTCTCCTTCTCTTGCTTCATTTAGTGCTTGTCTTTCAACCAAAAGCAATGGAACTTCCTGTTCTACTTTCATATTCAAACCATCATAAAATTCTTGTATCTCAAAGTAAAGAGGTTGGCATTCTTTCGTGTCCATGATCGTAGAGTCGAGGCACTCGAGGCAAAGCTTTCGACCATCGTGAAGTGGAATATACTTAACCTCTTGTGGCTAGTAAACATAAAACGTCCACCACTTCGTCAAAAAATCATGGAAACCGAGATTTTATTGAAGAACTTAGAGAACGATGTCACTGACCTCCATTCGTTCGCAGCTGCAACATCGTGGAGTGGCATCATATTCATGAGACGGACAATATTTCTGGATCCAAAAAGGGTGTGCCCTGTATTCAATAAGACCAGCAGGATTCGTCGGAATCTGTTCGTGGGACACGTATCCCAAATCCCGACACCAATTGGTTATAAGTAGACGTTCGAAGAAAAAACTAAACAGCACGAGTAAAAGTACTTACGAAGTGCTTGCAAACATCACATTTTGGATGATAGTTCTCCTTGTAGCAAGATTTATGGTAGGGAAAATTCCCAGAAGTAGAAAACTATACGAAGAAAGGTCGTGTGAGCTCGAGCCAAGAAAAATAGCTCTCGAACGTTTTAGAAAATAGTTTTCACCTCATAATCTGAAATAGGAAGGTTGCAGGCACGACACCGGAAACATTCCGGATGCCAAAATGCGTTGAGACAGTTCAAGTAACGTCCATAGCCAATCTCATTGTAGCAGCCCGCACATATCCTAACAAGAATCGGGACTCGTTAAAATACATGTCATCTCGAACAAAGAAAAGAAGAAAGTTCAAAAACAAACAAATGCAAGCAAAGATGGAGATAAATATTGTACGTAGAGGTTTCGGCATGTAATGTTATGTAGTTCGTTAAGTGAGTATTAGTACCTCGAACCGAATTGATATTGCGGTATATACGGTTGATACATATGTCCATTTGTATATTGTGGAGGAGGGTCGAGATTGAGGCTTTCTTGCACTGCTTTGGCAAGAAGTTCGTCGTCATCCGATTGATAATCATGATCTATCAAATGTTTCAAGAACTTATTATAAGTTCGTACTTAAAACAAATAAGTCGGGAATACAAACAAAATATATACATTTAAACGTATGAATACTTCAGATCTTGATGTCCTTGGACAGCAATTGTAGCAACTCAAGCCCACCTCTAGTGGATATTGTCCTCTTTAGGCTTTCCCCTCAAAGTTTTTAAAACGCATTTGCTATGGAGCGGTTTCCACACCCTTATAAGGAATGCTTCGTTTCCCCCTACAACCGATGTGGGATCTCACAATCCACCCCCTTTCGGGACCCAGCGTCCTCGCTGGCACACTGTCCGGTGTCTGACTCTGATACCATTTGTAATAGCCCAAACCCACCACTAGCAGATATTGTCATCTTTAGGCTTTTCCTTTCGAGCTTCACCTCAAGGATTTTAAAACGTGTCTGCTAGGGAGAGGTTTTCACACCCTTATAAGGAATGTTTCGTTCCCCTATCCAACTGATGTGGGATCTCACGATCCACCCCCCCTTGGGGGCCCAGCGTCCTCGCTGGCACAGTGTCTAGCTTTGATACCATTTGTAACAGTCCAAGCCCACCGCTAGTAGATATTGTTCTTTTTAGGCTTTCCCTTTCGGGCTTCTCGAGGTTTTTAAAACGTGTCTACTAAGGAGAGGTTTCCACACCCTTATAAGGAATGCTTCGTTTCCCCCTACAACCAATGTGGGATCTCACAATCCACCCTCCTTGGGAGTCCAGTGTCTTTGCTGGCACACTGTCCGGTGTCTGACTCTGATACCATTTGTAATAGCCCAAACCCACCACTAGCAGATATTGTCCTCTTTAGGCTTTTCCTTTCGAGCTTCACCTCAAGGGTTTTAAAACGTGTCTGCTAGGGAGAGGTTTCCACACCCTTATAAGGAATGTTTCGTTCCCCTCTCCAACCGATGTGGGATCTCACAATCCACCTCTTTGGGGGCCAGCATTCTCGCTGGCACACTACACGGTGTCTAACTCTAATATCATTTATAACAGCCCAAGCTCACCGCTAGCAGATATTGTTCTCTTTAAGCTTTCCCTACCACATGTGTACCACTTCTGGTGAATTTAAGAAATAGTTTACATTTATCACAGACACCATGCACCACGTCCTGAATTCTCCGGTCTATTAGGCGTATCAAAAAACGAACTTCACACAAGTAAATTTCAGAAATAGTTTACATTCATCTCAACGAAACAGATTTAACCGTGTTGTCTCCATTGGAACACACGGGAAAGCTCAAAAACAAAAGATTCGGGATGAATCTAGGAAGAGGAACATGAACAATGATATCTTTTAAAAGCATATGATGGAGCTACTACACTCACCCATCACATTATTTGCCTTCGGACTATCATCCACAAGAGAAATCGCTATCGCACGATCGATGTCGTCATTCTCGTTCTCCGACCATAAACCCTGTTTTCGAGTTCCCATCACAGACGTGAAATGGTGAAAGTATAAGCTAAAAAAACGATAAGGTTTTACATATAACTGGTTAAACAATCACGAAACTAAAAAAAGGTGATGATGGTAAGCGTGTTCGTTCACCTCCGAAGTCGAGGGCAGATGAGAATTCTGATCCTCCTCATAGTTCGATTCGTAATTCGTTTCAGCTATTTTATGGCCAGATCCAACTTTTAAAATCTTGCTTAGCCAGCCCATGGTTCTAGGCTTATCTCTGCCCATGATCAATGAAAAAATTTACCTGGGAAACCAATAAAATGATGAAAGGAAGAACATAAATACACTCACAGTTCATGAGTTCGTGTTCTTTCTAAAGCTTAAACAACATAACGAAAGATTAGCGCACGAACAAACAAACAAACAGTATGTAACAGCCCACGCCCACCGCTAGCAGATATTGTCCTCTTTGAGCTTTCCCTTTCGGGCTTCCCCTCAAGGTTTTTAAAACATGTCTGCTAGGGAGAGGTTTCCACACCCTTATAAGGAATGTTTTGTTCCCCTCTCTAACCGATGTGGGATCTCACAATCCATCCGCTTGGGTCCCAGTGTCCTTGCTGGTACATTGCCCGGTGTTTGGCTCTAATACCATTTGTAACAGCCTAAGCCCACCGCTAGCAGATATTGTCCTCTTTAGGCTTTCCCTCAAAGTTTTTAAAACGTGTTTGCTAGGGAGAGGTTTTCACACCCTTACAAAAAATGCTTAGTTCCCTTCTCCAACTGACGTGGGATCTCACAATCCACCCCCTTGGGGGCCAGTGTCCTCGCTGGCACACTGCCCAATGTCTAGCTCTAATACCATTTTCAACCGCTCAAACCCACCACTAGCAGATATTGTCCTCTTTGAACTTTCCCATTCGGGCTTTCCCTCAAGGTTTTTAAAACGCGTCTACTAGGAGTAGGTTTCCACACCCTTATAAAGAATGCTTCGTTCTCCTCCCTAACCGTCGTGGGATCTCACATAGTATCCTTCGGTCATCTAACAATTACAACCCTTTAAGCCAATACCAAATTCAAACAAGATCAAGATAAAGCCATTAATTCTTTTCCCCCCAACATATTTCTCCGGACAAGAAAAGTTAAAGACAGTACAACATCCTTAAAAAAACATCTGCAGATAGAGAGAGACAGAGATTCATCCAGCTCAAATATGTCTCAAATTCAAGTTTCCAACCAACAGTTTCAGATGAACGCAATAGAAAGAGACCAAACTAGTGGGTTCAGCAACACTCATAGAAAGATTCAGTTCTTTCTAAAGATTAAACAACATAATAATAATAACAAAAACAGTATGTAACAGCTCAAGCGCACCGCTAGCATATACAGTCCTCTTTAGACTTTCTCTTTCGGGCTTCCCTCAAAGTTTTTAAAACGCGTCTACAAGGGGAGGTTTCCACACCCTTATAAAGAATGCTTCGTTCTCCTCCCCAACCGTTGTGGGATCTCACTGAGTATCTAACAATTACAACCATTTAACCCAACACCAAATTCAAACAAGATCAAGATATAGCCATTAATTCCTTTTCCCCCAACATAATTCTAGACAATACAACATCCTTAAAAAAAACATCTGCAGATAGAGAGAGAGAGACAGAGATTCATCCAGCTCAAATATGTCTCAAATTCAAGTTCCCAACCAAAAGTTTCAGATGAACACAATAGGAAGATAACAAACTAGTGGGTTCAGCAACTCACCTCCAGAAATCAAACAAGAACCTGCAGAAATGGTGGAATCAGCAGAGACCCAGATAAGAAAAAGCTCCCAATTCGCTAGAACAAACCCAGAATTCCGCCGTAATCAAAGAACCCAATGTTTCATTTGTTCTCACCCCTCTCTCTCTCTCTCTCTCTCCTCTGTTCTTGCAAGCGAATAATCTATTCAGGAATTAGACCAAAAGGGGCGGAAAAGAGGGCAATATAATTGTTTAACTCCAAAAATAAAGCAGCCAAGAGCATAAAAATAATAGGGAATAGCTATAAAGCAAAGTTGAAGATTATTCTCACATTCATCCATCATCCAAACATTTGAATCGGCGAAGCAGACCCACAAAGATCGATTCAATCCAAACCCAGTTGGGTAAACAACTGGGCGCCGCTAAATCTCTACGCGACGACAATAAACCCTGAAAGGGTTCTAAGAGAAGAAAGCGTAAAGGGAGAAAAAGGCATCAAAAAATTGAAAGAAAGAGAGAAAATATTGGGGGAAATTGCAAATGTATGATGATTACTTGAAGAAAAAGGGGCGAAATAGAGAGGAAATGGAAGAAGATGTAAAGGGAGAGTGAGAAAGTTCGCTGATGAACTGAAAAGATGGATTGATTTGGATTTCTTCGATGAATCAATGGAATGGAAAGGGGAAATGGAAGGAGGGAGGGAGGGAGGGAAGGGTAAAAGGTTGAAAGATTCTTAAGAAAATGGTGTGGTTGATAAAAGATTCCATGAACACTGCCTTACAACTCAGGGGTATAATTAATTAATCATTTAGAAAGTAAAACTAAATTATTTACCCAGAAAATGGTTTAAATTTGTAATGAAAAATCATGGATTTGGATGGTTATTGTCCAGTTCTTTGACTTTTGTTCTTGAGCTTGGCAGACAGGTGTTGTGTTGGACTGTTTCAAGCTCTCCCATCTTATATCTAAATGGAAAAACCTTAATTTAAAACATCAATTTGGCGCAGAAATTCAACGGTCAATTTTAATAATTTTTCTGTATTTTTTTATTTTTATTTTTTTTAGACATGGTGGGTTGTGTAGCGGTCACAATCGCGGGTTTTGGCACGGTGTCACAATCGCACTTTTCTTAGCAAACAGGTAAAGGTTCTTCATCATAATCGCACTTTTCTTAGCAGATAGGTAAGGCATATAAGTAAAGGTTGCACTTTTTTCTTAGACAGATAAGGGTTTTGAGGGTTTTGACATACAGGTAAAGGTTTTGACATGTAACGAGCAGCATACAGGTAAAGGTTGCACTTTTATCAGATAGGTAAGTGTTTTGGCATGCAACGACCATGCAGCCATAACATAACAATTTTCTTGGTAGATAGACAAGGGTTTTGACATGCAACAAGAGCATATAGCTATAAGACCTTAGACAAGCAAGACCATGACATTTTTCTGTTTAATGTCAATAGTGACGACTTGAAGTAAAAATTACTTAAAATGTTGACTTATTGCCTTTACGAGACTCGTTTTCAAACATAAACCGAAAATTCGTCCTCTTTTGTTAATTTCCTTTTAATTAGAGCTACTAAATTGATATTTTCCATTGAGTTATTCAAATGCTGTATAAAAATGTAGAAGACAGAGTACACCAGAAAATCCCAAATTCGAAATGCTTCATAAATATAAGCCTCCATATTATCTTTGAGACATGAACACAAGGCATATTACCTTCAACAACTAACATTCTATATACCAACTACGCAAAAATGGTTTTTAGATTGAACTTATTTGTCCAGAATTCAGATACGCAGCATCAGCAGATCGATCATTCACACCGTTTTTCCTATTTTTCCATCGTATCCAAACCGGGAGCTTCAAGGCACGAAAGGGAACGGATGCAGAGCTTCATGGACGAGAAAATGATCGGAGTTCAGCTTGAAAAACTGCTGACATCAAAGCAAACCATCTACATTGTCGTTCCCGCGCCATCAGAGAGGAGAGATGCTGCAGCGGCAGCAGCTGTAGGAACAACACCTGTGGATATTCCAGGTTTTGACAAATGCAGCAGCCTGTAAAAGTAAAGATGAAAGCTTGATTTTATCACAGTCAAGAAAGTACAAGCAATAGCTTATAAGCGACACATAAACTTGGGATTTAATCTTTACTTTGAGCAAACAGAAATATTGTGCATTATGATTTTTCTAACCCCAAACCTATAGTTATAAGCTTCTTTGGAGGAGAAACAAGTGAATGAACATGATCAAGCATCCAGTAAAAGAGGGCCCTTGTCAATGCAGAACAATTCAACCAACAGGTAGATTACGATCGATAATTGTGAAATTCTTTCGTGTTTTTGTGGCAGGCATTCGAATTTAGTAAGGTCTCGAGCCCATATCAGCAATTCAAGCATCAGTGTGAGATAGGCTATTGAATATGCATAAACCGAACAGTTCATTTACACGACAACTTCAATCCTAAAAGTACTAGAAGTACTTACGGTGCAAGATATTCACAGAACGTTGACACTGCACCGGCTACTTCGGAGTAGTTTTCAGAAGTTGCTGGGGCTGTCACTTCAACTAGCTGTATACCAGGTGTTACAGGTACAGCCTCATCGGTCGAATGAAGCTTCAACATCTTATTAACTGAAGAAACCGTCACTGTTATATGAGTGCCCCGGTGGAATCGGAAAGAAAACCCAACTCTCAGCAGCTCATGGTCTAACTTATAGCCAAGCGCATAGAATAAACGAAGCACGTTCTTGCTAACTTTGCTTTCTACCATTGTCCTAACCAGAACAGAGAGTTGTTCAGCACCTGAACCTCTCATTGCCCCTCCAATATGTTTAACAGTCCTAATTTATCATGGACAAAGTTGCCATTCATTCAATTATCTCCAAAGTAAACAACACCCTATTAAAGCAAGAGATCGAATTATACCACGACGGTTCCGTCTGCTCGAGGTCACACATGATTCGAACCTCCGAAGCCACAGCACCTAACATTATACCAAAAGAATATGAAATTAGACAGTGATATAAAAGGGAAGCACAATCTCCAATCTCCAATTTACTTGGAGAAATGCCACTAGTATCAATCACTGGTTTGAAATCAGAAGAACTATCAAAATACCATCACATGCTGAGAAGTCAAATATGTAATAATAGGCTGAAGAAACACACGTGGATACCTAAGTTAGGTCCACTTTTTAGGCATATTTCATGGAGCCTTAATCGTTCTCTGGGAACGCCGCAAATTCCTTGAAGAAGAATCTCAAGCGCCTCAACGTGCTGCAGAATCAAAATGTCAGGAGAAGTCCGAAGCACAAAAACTTGTCGCTACTATCAAGAAAGGAATAACCTAGAGAAAAAGTAAGCTCAATTGAAAATGGTGGAAAACAACAGATTATAGTAATCGAAGAAACAGCCGCACGCCAGGAAAGCTTTAAATCATAATTCAGAGAAAAACACCAGCGATGATCACAACCCCACAGTCATAATCGATATTCAAAAGCTTATGGAAACGACGAAAAAGAGGATCGAATACATTTCTAGAGTGGATAAACAGACATGAAAATGAAGAACTATAAGAGAATTAATTAGAAACGCAAAACGGAACTAGATCGTGAAGGAAGTGAAGAACGATTCGAGACCAAAAGGAAGAAAAACTTGCCTGCGTCTCGATTATGCCCTGAACCACACACTCCATCGCAGTCTATGCAGCTGCTTCAAATGTTCGGTATCTCAATTCGTCTTCAACCAAACCTTCAAATTCAAATCTGCAGACTAAACCAGAAATTTCAACCCCAGAATTATGGAGGCTTTCATCAAATCTCTCGGGTTTCGATCTCGAAGTCGGAGCAATTTCACGCCTTGTTCGTTAAGGGCTCGGCCCATGATGAAGGGCCCAAAAGTTGGTCTTGGGCTTTGGTCCAATCCATTGCTCGGCCCAATTTCTAAATAATATTTTTTTTAAAAACCCAATCCATTTAGAAATTCATGATAAATACCTAAAAATATGATGAATTATTATGTAATTAAATGTCTAATTACGATTATATACACATAATAAAAATTATCTATAATTATCGTTATTAATATCATAAATTATTTTCATAAGTAAATATATTTTAGTGAAATTTACAGCATGATTCTACAAGCAATTAATTTTAATTTAATGACGCAAAATATTAATATTGTGTTTTTTTTTTTAAGAGTAATGTAAGAAAAATAAATAAATAAAAATTAATTAGTAATAATAAAAGAATTGGTAATCTTTGTCTTCACAAAAATTATACATATAATGTGGAAGCAAGCGAACGAGGAACAAAGCGCCGTCACTGGTGGCTGTTTACTTGTAACCGCCGCGGCCGCCGCCGCCTATGTTGAGTCTGGAGAGGAAGAAGATAGAGGCGGAGGAAATCAGAATGGCGGCGGCGAAACAGGCGAGATCGGTGGCGGAGCTCAAAGGTATACTCTTGAACTTCTCCAACACACCCACTTGCAGTATCATCATCACCGCGTGTCCGATCTTCGATTTTGCCTCCGACACGGATTCCATTTCCACCCATGTCGGAATGTTCTGAAAAAAACAACACAATCAAAGCTAGAATCATAAACAAAGCTTCAATTCAGACCAAATCGGTCCGTGTCTGCTTTTCTTTTTGTTTCTGTTTGATGATAAAAGTCCCACATTGCTAATTTAGGAAATGATCATGGATTTATAATGAGATAATACTCTCTCTATTGGTTTGAGCCATTTTGAGAAAGCCCAAAACAAAGTCACGAGAGCTTTTGCTCAAAGTGGACAATATCATACCATTGTAGAGAGTTATGTTCATCTAACATGGCATCAGAATCATGCTCGAAACTTAGTCGCGCGCAATAGATTGGTAAATCATCAAATATCGAACAAATGACTCCAAAAGAAAAGAAGTCAACCCTCCTCGAAGGCATAGTAAAAAATGACAAGACTCCAAAGGACTCGAGGCTCGATTAAGGAGAGGCGTACTTTGTTCGAGGGAAGGTGTTGAATGATGAAAGTCCCACAGCGGCTAATTTAGAGAATGAGAGTTTATGCTCAACGTAGACAATATCATATCATTATGGAGAATCGTGTTCATCTAACCGTATCTGTTTTTGTACCTTCATGTAGAACAGACCAAACAAGTTCGACCCAGAGACCCACCGCGGGTTCTTTTCCGTCATCTTCTCCGATCCGACGAACATCGCGAACAATCCGACACCGAAAACAACCAGAGCAGTTCCGACCAAGAACATGTCTGTCGAACAGTTATGTAAACAAATAAATTCATAGAAAGTAAATATCGTTTGAAATTCTGAACAAAACTCACCTAATGATTCAATTAGAAGCTCCACCGCATGACTCTCGTCGGACCTCCGTGAAACGCCATTAAAGTACTGCAGATATGACTCTGCAACAATAAAGCTCCCCTGAAAATTTAAAAACAGAGCATTGAAAAAAGATCCAAGTTTGAATGAGAAACTAAATGAAAACTAGAAGAATTCAGCGGCGTTCACCTCAAGGAAACATAGAATCGAACCCAGTAAAGATCCGGCGACGGCGAATAATGTAAAGAATCGGCAGTCGATTATGATCTAACAAAACCGCAAATTCCGATCAGAAAATCGTAATTTCCGGTAAGGCATTTAATTGGAATTTGATTAATCCAAACCTTTTCGATGAATTTCTGAATCTGTCGCCTCCGAATCTTTGTCTTCACCGCCGTGTTCTTCAATTGAACGAGTAGATTCGCCAGCAAAGAACCCAAATCGAGTTCTCTGGTTTCTGTCTCCACAGTCTCTGGAGCCGCCGCCGCCGCCGCCGCCGCCTTAAGGTTGACTATCTGTCTTCTCTCACCGTCGCCGGAGGTTACTAACCGTTCGCCATTTTTTGAATTTAGCCCTGTTTTGCCCAAGCACCTCACAGTCGCCGCCGTGGATGGCGATGATGAAGAAGAAGAAGACACCACGGTGGCAGAAGGCCGAACCGACCGGAGCAATCGAGTGGCTGCCATTGTTCTTGAATTCTAATTTACGGCCAAAATTTGATGTGTTCTTTTATAGAATCTTAAGGAGAAGGAAGATTCGCAGCATATTTTGGCCGGAATTTGTCCGGACGTGAAGATTCACAATACGATTTCCCTTTTTCTTGGAGAGGTGGGCCACGTTGGATGACGTGGCGTATTTGAAAATTCAACTTTTGTGGGACCGCTTTTGTTTACAGCCGCACACGTGGTGGTCAGAATCTCATTCGGCGACTACCGGGAAATTTCGGAGTTCTTATCCGCCGGAACTTTAAGAATATTTGTTGGCGCCGGAATAACGAATATGCACGTGCCATGAAGGATTCTTCCACGTGCCTGAATGTAGTTATGAAATTCAGAAAAAAGGGCCCATTCAATGAACGGTTGGCCCATGTACGTAGCCCAAAAAGTAGCCTTCATAACGGCCCATTTAATTTATTTTCTAAACTTATTTGTAAATATATATATATATATATATATATATATATATATATATATATATATATATATATATATTTGTAATGTTTTTGTATGGGTGTTCAAAAAAACCTGATAATGGAACGTCAGACCAGATTGAGTTGTAACTTATTTGAATTGAATTTGGTCCATCCCAATAACGCTCCGTTATTAATAGAATTTCTTGTCAGCTCTACTCATAAATATTATAATTAGACTGGATTAGGTAATTATTTAATAAGAATTATTTCGATAAATAAATTTTTAATTTCAATCGTCCTTTACTTTTATAGATCTCTATTATTTTTCTATTACAAAATAATTCTTGATTTATTAATTAACAATTGATACAATTATCTATTGATTACGCATGCATTTTTTACTACATTAATAATAAAATAAATACTTTGTATTATGCATTTTTACTTTTGACTATATTGTTTAAATATTATTTATTATTATTATTAGTATTTTTGTATTTTAACTTTAATTTAGAATTTTGAAAATTGTGAATGGATGACAGATGTACGGAACACCCGTTATTTTCCATTTTCCAATGCTGTTTTTAATTGGTGTTGATATTTAAAAATTATTTAAAATTGAAATTTCGTAAATAAATTTAAAGTTGGAAAGTTAATTATTTGATATGGTAGGTTTATTATTCCATTTAAATTTAATTTTAATTATGTTGACATTAAAAAAAAATTATTTTATTTAGCTTATCTTATAAGAATATTATTATTATCGTGAGAAAAAAAATACATATTCAATAATAATACCGTGTTAAAATTATATTTACATATAAATACAACCCATCGTCCTACTTTATCTCTCACAAAATCCCACTGTCCAATTTCACCATTTTTCGATCAAATTAATGTTTCAGAGAATTTGAGCAAGAATGTCGGTATCCTCCATAACAATCCCTTGTCTTCAACCTCCGTGGCGGTTCCCGTCGCAAAAAGCGCCGGCGAGACGTCGTTCAAAGGTGGGCTCTGTTTCTCTACCCAAAATCTATGCCGTGGATCAGTCGTCGTCTCCGTCCGTTCAAACGCCGCAGCGGACGACGAAGCTTCCGTTGAGGAAGATTCCCGGCGACCATGGTCCGCCGGTGCTCGGAGCGTTGAAGGACCGGCAAGACTATTTCTACAATCAGGGGAGAGACGAGTATTTGAAATCTCGAATGCAACGGTATGAATCCACTGTTTTCAGAACCAATATGCCGCCGGGTCCGTTCATCAGCTCCGATCCTCGAGTTGTCGTTTTGCTCGACGGCAAAAGTTTCCCTGTTTTGTTCGACAATTCCAAGGTTGAGAAGAAGGATCTCTTCACCGGAACTTACATGCCTTCAACGGAACTCACCGGCGGCTACCGGGTTCTGTCTTATATTGATCCATCGGAGCCGAGTCACCAGAAGCTTAAGCAACTGTTGTTCTTTCTCCTCAAGCACCGCCAGGATAAAATCCTGCCGGAATTTCATTCTGTTTTTTCAGAGCTTTTCGATACTCTGGAGAAGGATTTGGCCGCCACCGGTAGAGCAAAGTACAATGATCCCGGTGAACAGGCGGCGTTTAATTTCTTGACTCGATCTCTCTACGGTGTTAATCCGGCGAATACCAAATTGGGCCAAGACGCTCCGAAATTGATTGGGAAATGGGTTCTGTTCCAGCTTGGCCCTGTTTTAAATCTCGGCCTCCCCAAGTTCGCCGAGGAGCTCCTCCTCCACACAGTCCGGCTACCACCGGCGCTGGTTAAAGCCGATTACCAGCGGCTTTACGACTTCTTTTACCAGTCGTCGGCGGCGGTGTTTGAAGAAGCAGAGAAATTGGGGATTTCGAAGGAAGAAGCTTGCCATAACTTGCTCTTCGCGACATGCTTCAATTCATTCGGAGGAATAAAGATTTTCTTCCCCAGTATGCTCAAATGGCTTGGCCGCGCCGGAGCAACTCTACACGGCCGACTCGCGGAGGAGATTCGCACCGCCGTAAAAGCCCACGGCGGGGAAATCACAATGGCGGCTATGGAACAGATGCCGTTGATGAAATCAGTGGTGTACGAAACGCTCAGAATCGAGCCGCCGGTGCCAGTTCAGTACGGTCGGGCGAAGCAGGATCTTGTGATAGAAAGCCACGACGCGGCGTTTGAGATCAAAGAAGGGGAAATGATTTGTGGGTATCAGCCATTTGCGACCAGAGATCCGAAAATCTTCGACAGAGCCGACGAATTCGTGCCCGATCGGTTCATCGGCGACGGCGAAAAGTTACTGCAGCACGTGCTCTGGTCAAACGGTCCGGAGACTCAATCGCCGTCGGTTAAGGACAAGCAGTGCGCCGGAAAGGACTTTATCGTTTTTATCGCTCGCCTTCTCGTCGTCGAACTCTTCCTCCGTTATGATACCTTCGACGTTGAAGCTGCCGTCTTATCGTTGGGCGCCGCCGTCACGGTAACTTCCCTGAAGAAAGCAAGCTTTTGAAGGGTAAATGAAAATAACCGTCAGGTAAGTTCGGGTTCTTCTCGTGGGGTAAAAAAAATGTGTATAACAGCTAAGTAATGGGCTTAGAAAGAAAAATAGTTGTGGTCCCCACCAGATCTCAATGTTTTATTATGAAATTTTATCTTTATTTTTATTTGCTAATTAAATATTAAAATGTGTCATTTAATTTTAATTTTTAAAAAAGAATATCACATATTTAAATAATTTAAATTAATTTTTCTTACCATTTATATTTATATTTAATCCATGCATGAATATATGGAATGTTTGTTACTTGAATATTTATAAAAATAATAATAATAATAATAATAATAATGACCATATATGAAAATGTGTATTTTTATAATTAAATCAATGTATGAAATATATTGATTTAGTCATTTAAAAATACCTGTGTAAATATAATGAATTTAAGGAATAATAAATTTGAAAATTAATGTATTTTATTATGAACCGAACATGTGTTTGTGTTTGAGACAATTATTTTCTCGTGAATTAAATGCTCTGTTTATCTATTAATTATTTTCTCAAAAGCTGGAATTTATTTATGTTTGACCATTATTAATGACGTCATAGGTACGTAAATACCAAACAACTATTATAAAAATTCATAAATATTTATATATATATATATATATATATATATATATATATATTTATATCCTTAAGTCTCATATTTGATTATTAAACTTTAATTATTTTATTTACAGTAGAATATTATTTACAATATGAAAAATTTAAAATTATTAGTGTAAACATAAACGGTATAGAATAAAGTTTCTAAACGTTACTTAGTAGAAAGGGAAGTGATCGAGCGATGAGAACTAAGAGGTGAGCTTGGAGCTCACTGGTCTAGTTCCATGGCACCGAAAATGTATCTGGGCTCAAGTGATTCACCGAAGCGACGAGACCTTAAAAGCAGTCATCCTTTGAAGAAGGCGTAATAGCTCACTGGTCTAGCTCCATGGCACCGAAAATGTATCGGGGCTCAAGTGATTCACTGAAGCAACGAGACCTTAATAGCAGTCATCATTTGAAGCGTAATAGCTCACTCGTCTAGCTCCATGGCACCGAAAATGTATCGGGTCTCAAGTAATTCACTGAAGCGACGATACGTTGAAAGCAACTTTTTCAAGTGTTAATAGCCGGAAGTTCTATTAATGAGGTGAGGTAAGGTTTTTGGTGACAATGCCTGGAGATATTAGAAGTGAGAATGCTTATATGAATAACAAGAAATCCGTTAAAAAAACACATCACGGAATCAAATTAGTTGAATCAATAAACTGTTTTTTTTTTTTCTTATTATAAAATGACGTGATTTAACAAACTATTTGACGACGGCGAGCTCTGTTCACTCTGCCATGAATCTTCAACAGAGGCTCGAGAAAAGTAATCTCCGCCTCCATGGCTCGATTTCGAGCTCTCACTCTCAACTACTAACCCCATTTCCTTACACTTCAAACCGCCTTCTTCCCACCGGCTCCGCCGTATCTCATCCAGCTCCGCCGCGACCTCCACCATCGACGGCCTCATATCCCTATGAAACGCTAAGCATCTAAACGCCACCTCCCCCACTTTTTCCACCGAAGAAATCCTCCATTCATCTTTATCTATCTCAATCAACGGATCCACAATCTCCCTCAGCCGCCCATTCCCAATTCTATCGGCGGCAAGAGCTGCCAAATTGACCTCGTTTTTCGGGCGGCAGAAATCCACCACTTTCATGGCGGTGATCAATTCTACCAGAACGACGCCGAAGCTGTACACGTCGCTCTTGTCGGAGAGATGAAAATCCTGATGGTACTGCGGATCGAGATACCCCGGCGTCCCCTGCGGCGCCGTCGAGATGTGGGAAATTTCCGCCATCCCCAATCTTGAAAGCCCAAAATCCGCCACTTTTGATTTGAGATTATGATCGAGTAGAATATTGCTGGATTTGATGTCTCGGTGGAAGATCGGTGGGTTAATTGCAGAGTGGAGATGGGCAATTGCGTCGGCGGTTTCGACGGCGATGTCTAAACGGACGGGCCAGGGGAGACCGGCGCCTCTCTGTTTTTGTAAATGTTGTGATAGAGTGCCGTTGGGCATGAATTCATAGACGAGGATTTGGTCGCCGGATTCCATGGAGCAGCCGAGGAGGCGGACGAGGTTCGGGTGGCTGACGGAGGAGATGAGACTGATTTCGTTAAGGACTTGTTGGATGGTATCAGGGTCTTGATTTTTGAGGCGTTTGATAGCTACCCATTTATCGTTGCGTAATTTTCCGGCGTAGACAGTGGCGTAGGCGCCGGTTCCGAGGCGGTGGTCGTCGGAGAAGTTTTGGGTGGCTTTTTGAATCTCTTTGTAGGTGTAGATATGGATGGGGGATTTTCCGGCGGTGGCTTCTGAGAGGCGACGTTTGGTGATTTTGTGGATGTGTGTGGATTTCAGATTGGAATGACGGCGGATGAAGTAGCAGAATGAAATTACAGTAACCAGTACGGTGGCTCCGCCGATCAGGGTTCCGATGAGGATGGCGGTTCTTGTGGCTGATGTTGAGGTTCTGCATTCGCCGATGATGTAGTTGGTGGTGTAGCAATTAGAAGCTGTTTGGGGAGAGATTAATAAGATTGTAAGTACCAAAAAAAAAAAAAAAATATATATATATATATATATATATAATAGCATATGGTTTAATGATTAATTTAACGATATGAGTTGGCAGTGGGCTTGGGCTTGGGCTGTTACAAATTGTATCAAAACCAGACACTAGAGAAGTGTGTCAACTAGGACGTTGGATTTTAAAGGGGGAGTGGATTGTAAGATACCACGTTGGTTGAATATGAGAATGAAACACTACTCAGTGTTGAAACCTCTCCCTACGAGATGCATTTTAACACCTTGAGAGGAAGCCTATAAGTAAAAGTCCAAAGTCCAAAGTTCAAAGAGAACAATATCTACTGGCGGTGGGCTTGGGCTCTTATAAAGAATGAAGCTCGTGTAGGAAAAGATTGAGTTTGTTAAAGATTTTGAACCGTACCCACAGTTGTGAGGTAGGAGGGAAAGTCTAAAAAAGACAATATCTATGAGTAACCTGCTTGGACTCTTGCCAAAAAAAAAAAAATTATTTTATTATTATAACAATAATTTAATAATTCATTTGCTTATCTTTTGTTAATTTTTTTTCAAAATATTAATTTTCTTAATGACAAATTCTTCATAATATAAAATTATTAAAAATAAAATCGGTGGATTAATTATTAAAAAAACACCACCAATTCTCCGGCAACTAAATAATTATAATTAAGAATATAAACATGGATTAGTTAATATTAATAAAGTCAACCAAATTAACCCCAAATTTCATCATGATGCCACCCAACCTTTTTGACTTCAAAATCATCACGCGCAATCAAACAAAATTTAAATTAAAAAATGACAATTACTTTAATAATTTCACACCCAAAAAAAAAAAAAAAAAAAAACTAACCTTTCCGGCAGCCGGTGCCGGCCAAATATCCGTCGCCGACAAGCTCATCCCGGCATCGGCACCGATGAGACAGCTCCCCATTACTCGGGGACCGAAGCTCCGTGCAGTTAGCATCTACATGACAAGAACCACGGCAGCTCCCCGGAAGCCACCAGCCGAGCTCCAACGTTTGAATTTCCAGAGAGATTCCAGCGGAGGCGTTGCTGTTGAGCGCCTCCGCTGAAATCGATGACAGAAGGTAGTCGCAGTTGGTGGCGGTGAGGTTTTTGAAATCCAAGAAACCGGCGGAGGCGGTGGCGGTGGTGGTGGCGGTGGCGTTCTGGGTGTAGCAGCTAATACTAGTGCGATTAACAGAGCAATTGGGAGGGGATTCGAATTTGGTCTGAACCATCGTCGTCGGTAAGAAACAAGTGGCAATCGGAGAAGAACAGTTTTGTAAAAGAATGGCGTTGTTTACTGTCGGCGCGTAGTGATGGCTAAAGAATTGGCGGATTGTGTGGAGGCGGCGGTTGCATTTGGCTTTGGTTACGAGTTTGATATGATCGGAGTTAATGGATTCAACTGGGAATTCTCCGATCATGGCAGCGCCGTCGCGGCTGCAGTTCAGCCGGATTGCGCAGTCGGCGGAGAAGCCAAATGGGTAAGGGAAATCGTGGGGGAGGTGGCCGGAAATGCAGGATTTTGAACATTTTGCCTCTGTTTTGGCCGTCAAAATCAGAACCAAAAGGAAAATTGGGAAATTCAAGAACTGGGTTTTGGAGATCATAGATGGAAGAGTTGAAAAGGGCGAGAAAATTTTGGTGTTTGGCTGAGATTTTCCGGGAAAGTGATGAATTTTCCCGGCATCTGAGAAAGTGTGGAGCTGAAGCAAGTGGAACGGAAAACAGGGAATGATTCTTAACATTTGTCTGGCTTATCCTAATTGTGTATGTTTTTTTTTAATTAATTTAATGGGAGGTTTGACAATTACGCTTTTAAAGTCAACAACTAAGCGATTCACCTACTATTATTCTTTGTCGAGGTCTTTTAGTGTTGAGTTCAGATACATTTCGTACCATCGAGCTGAACAAGAACATTTTAAATAGTAAAAATGATTCGTTTTGTTTACCATACTTTTGTGGAACAGTGAAAAATTAGCGTTTTACATAAGTGCAAAAGGCACTTACAGAGGAGCTAAGCAGCAAGACGAGATAGGGCTTTATAACATTGGTCGTTAAATGGGCTTTATGAGAATATCCGTTTTTGCCACCTTGGGTTTTTTCCAACTTCTCCCTACCAATAATTATATACTGTGAGCCGTTGTTATTACTCTCTTACTCGCATATATAATGTCTCGATCAAAATCTCTCTTTCGAAAATCTCTCTGCCCTCGTTTTCTAAAACATTCTTCTTCAACCGAGGCTAGAGGCTCGAGCATACGTCGCTTAACCGTAGGCGACGTAAGAACGAATTGACTTAGCTCACTTGTTGTTGGAAAATGAGTTGGAAAATGAGTGTCGCGCAATCGCGTCTTAAATGTAAAACCTTTTTATCTTCCTAACTTTTTCATCTTACCAAAAATTTTCCGCAAATTCAGGTGGAGCCATGGGTAGTTATGTAATTAACCAGTTTTGCTTTGAATTGGGCTTGGCCCATTTAGATTCTCTATTTTGGACCATTGGTCCAACTTGGGCCCACGGTTTTTATTATTTCGTTAAATTACTATTTTAATTAATTTGTTTGATAAATATTACATGGCAAAAAAAAAAAAAAAAAAAAAGGTCTAGAGTGAAGTGAAGGGTTCATCCACCCATTTTCTCTGACGAGCCTCGCCGGTTTTGTCGCCGAACGGCGAACTGAACAGAGCTCCGACCACTGCCCGGAACTTGTTAACACGCTTCCGCTGCCGGATCCGCCGCAGCACCACCGCCTTCTCTAGTACTTGGGTGGAATGTGAAGACTTCAACCGAATATGCCTCGTCACATCTGGGCTCGCCGCCGCGTCTGCCACCGTCTTCTCCTTTTCTTGATCTCCGACAGGATAAGACTGAGGTGATATAGCCGCCATTGTTTTTGCGAGCAGAAAAAATCAGAATGGAAGTGAGATAGAGGCGGTTTAGGACAACCGGACAAGTGGGTTATTTAAAGGGGGCGGTGGCATTGGGAAGCGCGCGGTGGAATCCGACGGCGGTGCAGAAGCAGGAGGGGTCCAGGGTTTGTGGCCGGCCGGTGATCAGAGATTATATTGTAAATTATATGGAATTATGAGATGCTTGCCGTCCAAGTTGAATTTTTGTCAGTGTTGTGTGGGAATTTGGCCCCCTTTTTATTTTTATATTATTAGCACACGACCATCTCAGCATTTACTTGCATCCCTCCCAACATAGTCTCGTTATTTATTTTTTATCTTTAAGAGTGAAAACGGGTCCTAAATAGTCTACGCATTTATGGTTATGCGTGTACATGATCCGGGTACGGTGGGTTGGAAATTTTTTTTTATGGGTTAGAGAATTTTTTTGATCCAACCCAAAAGACCCAAAAGTTCGAGTGGGTTGGATTGGCAATCCAACCCAACCCACATGGTCAAAATTTGGGTGGGTTGGAGAATTTTTTTTACCCAACCCATATGGTCATAATTATTCGGTTTCAATCTTAGATAAATAGATTAGAAGTTCACAAACAACTCAATTGACATCGAATTCAGGCATGAGTGTCCCTGAACCAACCTCAGTACCACTCTGACAACCCACTATACGAAAAGATTGTTAATATATTTTATATATTTTTATTTGGCGAATCAATCCGAAGGTTTTGCCCATGAACCCAAAATCGAACTGATTCAGTTCGGGTTCAAAAAAATGAACTCAACCTTATCCGAAATGTTAATCCAACCCAACTCAACTCTTATAGTTCGGGTGAGTTGGTTTGGGTTGTCTGGTTGAATATACACCCGTACTTATGATATTTTTTGTGCTAAAAAATCTAAAATTTCGCCAAGTGGGGGGACCACAAATGCTGCAACTGCAAAATTCGACGGGTTTCCTCTCGTACGACGGCAATGACTTGCGGAAGATGGGCGGAAAGCGCCACAACGACATGTCGTTTTCTATTCCCTTACGTGGCGGTTCCACAATCCCTTCGAGCGTTTGACTTTTAGTGTGTATGACAGGTGTCGCTCTTTGATTGAAGGTGACCCAAGGAACCTTCGTGGTTGTTGGTGGATTGTAAAGCTGTGTTGGCAGATTGGTGGGTTTTATTGATTGCATCCCACTTCGGGTAACCAACTCAGCTCCCCTTTCCACTTACTTTCTACACTCCTTTTTATAATATTCTTATTTTAAAATTTTCAATAAACGTCATAAATAAAATTGAATAACAATTATTCCATGAAAGGGGCATTTCCGTAAATATACTGATAATATATTTTTAAAAAAGTGGATTCAAAATCTTAATTAAAAAATATGATCGGCAGATATTGTCCTGTTTGTCATTTCCCTTCTATACACTTCGTCTTATGATTTTAAAATGAGTCCACTAGGTTTAGGTTTACACACAGGAATGTTTCATTCTTCTCTTCAACTGATGTGGGATCACTGCTAGAAGATATTGTCTTTTTTAGACTTTCCCTTCCAAGCTTCCTCTCGAGATCTCCATCTGACGTGGGATTACCGCTATTAGCAAATATTGTCCTTTTTGAACTTTTCCTTTTGGGATTTCTCTCAGGATTTTAAAACGTGTCCACTAGGAAGCAATTTCGATATCCTTATAAGGAATGTTTTGTTCGCATCTACTAGGAAGAAGTTTTCACATTCTTATAAGCAATGTTTCGTTCCCCTCTCCAACCGAGGTGGGATCTCACAATCCACCCCTCTTAGGGGCCTAGTATCTTCGATGTGCACACTGTTCGATATCTATCTCTAATACCATTTAATAGCTCAAACCCACCTCTAGGAGATATTATCCTTCTTGGACTTTCCGTTCTGGGATTTCTCTCAAGGTTTTAAAACACATCCGCTAGGAAGAGGTTTCCACACCCTGATAAGAAATGTTTCGTTCACGTCCAATAGTAAGAAGTTTCCACACACTTATAAACAATATTTCGTTCCCCTCTCCAACGAATGTGGGATATCACAATCCACCCCCTTGGGGACTCAACGTCCTCATAGGTACACCACCTAGTGTCTGGCTCTAATACCATTTGTAACCGTTCATGCTCACCACTAGGAGATATTGTCCTCTTTGGGCTTTCCCTTCCAAACTTTCCCTTAAAACACATGCACCAAGGAGAGGTTTGCACACTCTTATAAGCAACACTGCATTTTTTTCTCCAATCGACATGTGATTTTACATAAAACGACAATATATAACCACTATACCCTTTTAATCAAAGTTGAACAAATTATTAAATCGTCACACTCTAAACCATAAACAGTAAAATAAGTAGATCATTATAACCGTCGGTACATTTCTAACCGTTATCACTCAACCAATATCGATAGCTAGTAGTAGCACGATTTCGATTGGTAACCTAAGACAAAGTTACAAAACCCTTCTTGATTTGAGATATGATATGAGGTGTGCAATGATGGAGGGGATTGAAAACAAAATAGAAAGGAATCTTGAATGTAAATAAAGAAAGTAAAGCTTTTTAAAGGCTTTGGATTATAAAGGAAAAATGGGTTGCTTTTAGTTTCTTCTTTAGTTGCCAAAGTGACACCTAAATTTCCACCAAAAAACAAGAGAGAGGAAGAGAATGAATGTGGTTTGGAGGGTTTGGAGACATTCGTAAGGTAATTGTGAGTGCCTTGAGAAGTAAGGCAATGTGGTTGGGACGTTATTGGCTCATTAGGATTCCTTCGCCACCCCTAACGTCATCCCTACTCACCACTTGTCTTGTCCCGAGCTCTCAATCTAATCCGAGATTTGGGCGTGTTCGAAAAATTCAATGACTCGAACAAAGTACACTATAGAGCCTCCCCTGAGGCCCATGGAGCCCTCGAACAACCTCCCCTTAATCGAGGCTCGACTCCTTCTCTGGAGTCCTCGAACAAAGTACACCCTTTGTTCGAAACTTGAGTCACTTTTGACTACACCTTCGAGGCTCACAACTTATTTGTTCGACTTGAGCATTCTATTGACACGACTAAGTCAAGTGCATGGCTCAGATGCCATGTTGGGAATCACAATATCATACCATTGTCGAGAGTTGTGATTCCTAACAGAGTTGAGTTCAAATAAATATAAAAATACATTTAAACAGTGTATATTGTCTCAATAATACTCAAATTTCAAAAGTTCCAATAATACCCTTAAACTAAAAAAAATAAAAAATATAAACCTTAAACTTTCAAAATTGTTCGATAAATATCCTTGGATATAATCTATGAGGTATTAATAAACGGGTTTCATTCATATATTGATGGTAAAAATATTTTAAACATTTTTTTACAACAGTAAATAGTGTTAATGTTATTTTTAAAATTCATAGATATTTTTTAAATAGAGTTATTATCGGTAAATCCGACCTCTTCCATATGTTATTATCATAATACTAAGCTCATTATAACTAATAGCCATCATAAAAATAAAAATAATATGAATCATGTGAGGTAAAAATTAATTTACCAATTAAAGTCAACGATTTCTAATTTCTATATATAATCATTGATAATCAAGATAATTATTAACAAATTTTTTCACATTTTCTCCAATTATTTCAAAAAATATTCTTAATTTCTTGTCTCTCTCACACGTGTCCCCATCTTCCACCTCAGATTTTGTTCTTCCATTATATATCTATATATATATATATATATATATATATATATATATATGTATGTATGTATGTATATGTCCCTTCTTGCATGCAATCTCTCAATCCATTGGTTTGATTTTTCGTAATTTTATTCTTAATTTCAGTTTCTATGAAATTTGGCAATTTGTTAACCGACGACGACGGCGATTTTCCGACGCCGAGCAGTTCCAATGCCGCCGATAGTTGGCCGACCAGCGATGCGTCGCCGTGGAATCAAACTTATCCCTTCATGAAATCTCCCTGTTTTCCTCAACTTCAAAACGGCGTCGTTCACCGGAATACTTCTCTGATTGGGTCCCTTGTTCGTGAGGAAGGCCACGTGTACTCCCTGGCCACCGCCGGCGAGCTGCTCTACACCGGCTCCGACAGCAAAAACATCCGGGTCTGGAAAAACCTCAAGGAATTTACTGGGTTTAAATCCAGCAGTGGATTGGTTAAGGCAATTATAATTTCCGGCGAAAAAATCTTCACCGGTCACCAAGACGGAAAAATTCGTGTCTGGACCGACAGTCACCGGCGGGCTGGGACTTTGCCGGCGATGAGAGATGTATTGAGAAGCTTGATTAACCCGCAAAACTACGTCGTTTTGGGACGGAACCGGAGCCCGAGCCGGCTTTGGTTTAAGCATGTTGATGCGGTTTCGAGCTTGAGCTTGGGTGAAGATGGCGCGATATTGTACTCTTGTTCTTGGGATCGAACCATGAAAGTTTGGAGAATTTCGGATTCGAAGTGTCTTGAATCGATTATTGTCCATGACGATGCTGTAAACGCCGTGGTTGCAGCTCGGGACGGCTTGGTTATTACCGGCTCGGCAGATGGCTCGGCTAAGGTTTGAAAATTAAGACTTTTGAGTTAATTTAGGAAATGATGATGAATTTATAAATTATGAATATTATCTCTAATTATGAAAATGAGTGATTTCAACTCTCGTTAATAACAATATTTAATTATAAATATTTTTTTTGGAAATAGGTATGGCGGAGGAATCATGAAGCAGGGAACGATACAACAAAGCACACACTCGAACAAACGCTGCTGAAGCAAGACAGTGCGGTGACGGCGGTGGCCGTCAACGCCGCCGGTACGGTGGTGTACTGTGGATCCTCCGATGGGATGGTCAACTTCTGGGAGAGAGAAAAGCGGTTGACTTATGGCGGGATGCTCAAGGGTCATAATCTGGCAGTTCTCTGCCTTGCTACGGCGGGGAACTGCATAGTACTCAGCGGCTCTGCCGATAATAACATATGTGTGTGGCGGAGGGATGGGCTTTTTCACACGTGTGTGACGGTGCTGACGGGTCATACTGGACCTGTGAAATGCTTGGCTGTGGAGGAAGATTTCCGCCCGTCTAAACGTGGCGGTCGGTGGTGGATTGCGTACAGCGGCAGCCTTGATAGATCGGTGAAGGTGTGGGGTGTTCCCGACGGCTTCTGATCGGAATTTGTCACGGTGGTTGCTGTTCAATATGGAGGAAATGAGAGGTGCCACGTGGCAGAAATGAGTCATTATGTGGCTGATTATCTGACACGTGGAATGAAAGTGACAAATTTATCATACAAAATAGTTCGAAAGCATTATATGTAGTTTCAATTACACAATTAAACTTGGATTATATTTCTTAAATACACACTAAATTACTGATTTACCCCTTGCTTCAATCATGGTTGTGTGAGAATGACGTACGAGCTTGAGACCCGAAAATTTATTACAAACGTTAACATGGGTATGGGATACAATTACAAAACAAAGTACAAAAGACTCAAACACAAAGAGGAACTGATGCTTTGGAACGACTCCCTCTGCGATTGCGCAACTCTAGAACGCTCCTCCGCCTTGATCGACAGCCTGGGAATACTTAAAGGGCTCTAAGTGAAGGGCTCTTGTTGTTCACCGACTTGGGTAGCTAGCTTAGCTTACACAGCGGTAACTGATATTCGATGTTGAGGCGCTACCTCAAAAAACTCCCTTTATTAGATGGGGACAACATGGTGAGTGCTAGCTTGCTCGTCATCCATGAGAGGTTAGTTGGAGAATCCGTTCCATAGACCATGTAGTGGGTGAAGGTTGGGGGGAGCGACCCCTGTACGTGCGAGCTCTGCTGAATACTTGCATGATCAATGCCACAAATCCCATGTAGAGTAATTCAAGCGAACTATCAAGTCAAACGTCCCTAACCAGCCTGAATCCTAGCTTAACAGTACTATACCAAAGTCGAAAGGAAAGTGGAATCTGTACAGACACTGTATCAATTGCTATCGGCATAGGTGGCTACCTTTGTCTATTACGTTGTCGTGGTGGTCTTCTAGGTCCGTAGGGTGATTTGGCAGCCTTGACATGGATTCACATATGAAGGTTTCTTGATTTTTTTCGTTATGACACGTGACATACTCAAGGCAGGTCGCGGTTCACAAGTCAATTGGTGTTATGGGTCGGATCATTCAGAAGCGGTAGAATCCTTTACTTAGTATCCGACATGTGTCCCACAACATTTTCACCACGTGTTATCTTCTCGGCCAGCCGTGCAACATCTCTACTCGCAACCAAATTCAATCTTTTCAATCTTCTTTGAATTTTCTTTAATTCCACATCAGATCCGGCGTTACATATCATAGTCATTTTGAAGCTAAACCCAAACCCAGATTTAAAAAAAAAATGTGTATATCAACCCATTTGGTTCTTCTCTAGAATGGTACCATATGCAAAGAAGTATGCTACTCATTTATGTGGATATGAACAGGCACCGACTGTTTTGACAGTACAATGGGCCTTACGAAGCGGCAGCTGGTAGCCACTGAGTTGTTGATAGAAGGATTTGTTGAATGATGCATTCAAAAACCATATCTCCTGATGCTATGCGTTGAGGCCCCATCCTATTCATTACCCTTTCAGTTAATGTTTTTGTTTTTATCCCTTCTTTTCAACCTTCTAATTTTCAACCAACAATCATTGAACTTTAAATTAAAGAATTGAAGAACACCAATATGGTGTTCGTGCTTTGGTGGCTCTTCAAGATCCTTTCGATCCTTTCGATGTTCTATGCTGTATTCATATTTGGGTTAGATGTGGTAGCTTTGTCCCTGGATTAATTTGACTCGAATTATGGACCTAATCTGTAATTCTATATTGGTTAACAATGCGGCTAAAGAAGTTTATTATAACAGCTCAATTCCACTACCAGTAGATATTATCTGATTTGGCTCGTTACGTATCACTGTCAGCCTCACAATTTTAAAACGCGTCTATCAGGGAGAGATTTCCTCACGCTTATAAGGGATGTTTTGTTCCGGTCTTCAACCAATGTGGGATCTTACATTTATCTTTTATCATTTTTTTCATCATGTTAGCCTAGTCGAGGCTCATCCATGCTCAATCTCAATTGACAAATCTTCGATTTGATCTGTCTCTCAATGATCAATGAAAATATATACGTGTGCTACCTTAACATGTTGAAGGAGACTTTTTTATTCTATTTTATTGGATTGGTGTGCAAAGGGTCGAAATACTGAAGTTGAAAAGAAAAAGAAACCGCTCTAAAAGAGTCAAACAATAGGAGAAGAAAGTATAGAGTCACGATAGCTGGATAGAGACTATAAATTAGACAAGCAGAGCTTCTTCGACTGAGAAATTTGTATAAGATCATGACATCGAGCTTGATAGAGACTATAAATTAGACAAGCAAGCTTCTTTGTCTAAGAAATTTATATAAGATCACGAAATCGAGCTAGATAGAGACTAAAAATTAGAGAAACAGAGCTTCTTCAACTGAGAAACTTGTATAAGATCATGAAATCGATCTGGACAGAGACTAAAAATTAGACAAGCAGAGCTTCTTTGATCGAGAAATTTGTATAAAATCATGAAATCGAGCTGGATAGAGACTAAAAATTAGACAAATAGAGCTTCTTCGACTAAGAAATTTGTATAAGATCACGAAATCGAGCTGGATAGAGACTAAAAATTAGACAAACCAAGCTTCTTCAACTGAAAAATTTGTATAAGATCATGAAATCGAGCTTGATAGAGACTAAAAATTAGACAAACAGAGCTTCTTCGACTAAGAAATTTGTATAAAATCACGAAATCGAGCTAGATAGAGACTAAAAATTAGGCAAATAGAGCTTCTTCGACTGAGAAATTTGTATAAGATCATGAAACCGAGGTGCTATTAATAAATTATCCTTTTCTCTTTAAACAAAAACCTTAAAATCTAAGAACACAAAACAAAACCAAACCAAAAAGAATGTCAAAATCAAACATCTCTCTTTACTCTCTTGACCATAACATATACAACAAAGGAAGATCTCAACGAGATTACACAATCTTCACCTCTCCAACAAGAACTCATATAGAAATATTAAGAACTAATAACAAAAACCCACATCAATTATGTTAAGAACTATAAGAAAAACCCACAAAGATGAAGGCTTTAATTAGTTTTAGCATTTAAGAAGGGGAAGTTCAGAAGATGAAGAGTGAGTATTAGACTCAATTGTAAGAGCATTTGGGCATCCAAGAGTGATATCTAAGTTTAGCTTATTAATATTTGTATGATACACACCGCCATGATGATGATCACACAACGACAAGCAGCTACCTTCCAACCTCTGCTTCTTCACGCCACTCGAGATTTCGATGCTCGCTTTGTGTCGGTCCAGCTGTTGCTGCTTCAAACCAACCAAAGAAAAAAAAAAAAAAAAAACCCAACCATTTTTGGTTATAGAGGGAAAAGTTTGTGTCTTTAAGGTTGTTTTTAGACATGTCGTGTTGTATTTATTATATGTATACGAACCTGGTTGTTTCCAATATTGTTGTTGTTGTTGTAATGTTGACTCCATCTCGTCGTCATCTCTTGATTTGTCTCCATTGATGAACAGAACAAGTTCCTGATTAATCGTTAATTAACCCACTAATTACATTACTTTACCACACTAATTATATATATATATATATATTTTAATGTTTTATGTATTTGTGAATTATTGAGCTGAATTTCGAGAACAAATTATTGTTTGATAATATATGGTTTTTGAAAATTAAGCTTATAAACCCGACTTCAGTAAACTCTTATGGGTTGTATCTGAAGATATGAAAAAGGGACGTTTTTATGTCAGCAGAAGCTCGAGCTCGTGGAATTGCTGATCTTGTAGTGGTTGAATACAAAAAATAGTACGAATTTCACGCAAAAATTCGAAATTTGATTCGTGGGTTTCTTTGTTTCGTTATCGATTTTCAAAATCTAAACGAAAACGCAAGAACTTGGGAAAAAAATCACTCACATTTGATCAGAGCTTTTCCACATTGGGTTAGAGATCTCAGCACCACTTGGATCAACTTCTTGTCTTTGGTTCTTCAAGGCTGAGTATGCAACATCAACAATCAAAGCATCCATTTCACCAAAATTGATCAAAAAAACCCTAAATCATCGAAATTTTGAGCAATTTTCAGATCAAAAAAGGAAAAAGATTGTAATTACCAGTTGATTTGTCTGTGCTTTTCACTGTTCTATACATCTGAATTAACACAAAAAAGATTTGAAATTAGTGCAATAATTTGTGATTAATTGCTTAATTTCAATTAATTAACCAAAACCCACCTGTAAATGGCTCTTTACATGAGCTAGGGTTAGATCCTTCACATTCATAAGCTCCAAAACAGATTTTGGTGTTGCCCCTAGAAAAAAAACAACCAAAATGAGCTAAAAAAAACATTGAAATTTGAATTTGATTTGCATTTCATATGAATTCAACAAGACATGTACTTTCATGGCCGCCAAGCAGCTGAACGGCGTGGACAAAATGAGCATGAAGCGTTGTAGTCCATCTCATTCTTGGAGCTCTAATACCCATTTTTGCAGCTCTTTTAAAATGGCGGCCATAGATTTGAGGTAGGTGGTCGTTAAAATGGCGGCCATTGTTGAAGCTTGTTTCAAGCTCAAGAGGTAGACCCATATGGGGTTTAGCCGGAAGATAGAACCCGGCAGTTTCATTGCTGAGATCGCTGCCGGTGCTGCCGGAATTTGACGGCGGACTTATGTGCAAGGAGAGGTCCGGGAGGGGATGGGAGGAGGTGAACATGGAGGGAATTTGGAGGAGATCGAGGAAAAAGGTGGTGACCCTTTTGAGATTATGAGTGGATTATGATTTGGGAGAAAGAGATGGAGAAAGGGGTTTGGAAAAATGGGATCTTTGGAGGAAAGATGAGGATTTCAATGGGTTTATAAGGGGAAAGTCCTAGAGAGAGAGAGGGCGAGAGGGAGAGAGAGAAAGGGTTTTGGGTATTAGTTTGAGTAATAAAAAGGGTGGGAAGGAGTGAAAAAGTTGAAACTTCTGTATGCATTTAATACTCACAGATGGATCAGACAGCTTTTCCAACACATACACAAAACAGGAGAGAGAGAGAGAGAGAGAGAGAGATTCTTATCTAAATAATGGGGAATGAAAAGGAAGTATTTTTAAGGTTTGATTACTTATTTGAACCTAGATGAGTTTATTTTAGGGAGTGTTTTCGATCTAGAAGTTTGATGTATTATCAATTTGAACATAGATCAGCTTGTTTTAGGGAGTGTTTCGATCTAGAAATTTGATGGATTATCAATTTAAGCATAGATTAGCTTATTCTAGGGAATGTTTTCGATCTAGAAGTTTGATGGATTATCCATTTGAACATAGATCAGCTTGTTTTACAGAGTGTTTTCGATCTATAAGTTTGATGGATTATCAATTTGAACATAGATGAACTTGTTTTACGGAGTGTTTTTGATCTAGAAGTATGATGGATTATCAATTTGAACATAAATCTGCTTATTTTACGGAGTGTTTTCGATTTACAAGTTTGATGGATTACTAATTTGAACATAGATCAGCTTATTTTACGGAGTGTTTTCGATCTAGAAGTTGATGGATTATCAATTTGAACATAGATCAATTTATTCTATAGAATATTTTCGATCTAGAAGTTTGATAAATTACCAATTTGAGCAAAGAAATGTTTTGGATCAACAAGTTTGATAGATTATCAATTTGAATGCATATCAGTGTATTCCATTGAATGTTTTGGATCAAGAAATTTGCTTGTTTTAATGTTTGTTTTTTATTGAAAAATTCTATAGATTCCCAATTATTCCCAATTTGAACATAGAGCAGCTTGTTTTAATGTATGTTTTCGATCAAAAGGTTTGATAGAGATTATCAATTTGAACATAGATCAACTTGTATTAATACATGTTTTCAAATAAGAAGTTTGATAGAGATTACCAATTTGAACATAGATCAACTTACTTTTAGTGCATGTTTTTTATTGAGAAGTTCGATATATTACTGATTTGAACATAGATCAACTTCGATTAAAAAATTTGATAGATTACCAATTTGAACATAAATCAGCTTACTATAATATATATTTTCGATGAACGAGTGGAAGATTAATTTGATTAGATTTAGAATAGAATAAAGTTGGGGTAACATCAATTGAATAAGATTCCCCATTTTGTGTATAAACGAGGTATATTTGACGTTGCTTTCCAAATTATCCCTCTGTTCAAACCCTGTCACCACTGCTCCCTTTTTTCTATTTTCTGTTTTCTTTTTCAAACCTCTATCCATTAATGACGTCATATATTACATATTCCCTAACAAGACGTTCTGTTCGGTTCTGATTAGTGGTATCCGTTCAAATTACGGTATAGTGACTTCGCAAAGCTTCACCTCAAGCGATAAGACATTTCTTCTCGTTAATTAAACAGGGTTGAAAACGAGAATTACATTCTCTGTCCTCAACTCCGCCCCGCTCTAATATATATAGAGAGCAAGAACAGGGACGGGGAAGACTTCCACTTCCACTTCCACTTCCACGCCTACCCCTATAGATATCTCTACTTTTGACTGATGCGAGCGTAAAATCATTTGATAAACCATCTGTTTTTCGTCTCGAAAGACCATCAACTTTAATCAGACAGACAACCAAAGCTACGAAAAATACGTCTACACTAACCCATTAGCTCAACTATTTGAATCCACTACTTTTATCATTTATTGGCTCTACGTTCTTAAAAGACGTAGCTCAAAGAATCGTGCATAATATTAAAAAATTAAAAATTTATTCTATTAATTAATGAAAAAAAAAAAAAAAACATAAACGTTGAAAGGAACAGGTAAGCATTTGTCTGCCTTAACTTAAGATGTATCCTTAAGTTCCCCAATATTCCCTCTCCGTGTCCAGTTATTCCTTGTCCAATCTTCCGCTCGTGCCTCACGTGACCTCCCCTCTTTAATTACCATTAATTAATCTTCATTACTACTAATCCATTAATTAACTCAACTAATCTTCTCTTCTTTTATAAACAAAAAATAATAATAATAATATATTTTTTTATTTGGTCAGCGCCTGATGCGCTCTAGATTCTCCGGGAAATGCAACGGCTTTATTAATTAATTAATTAATTAATTTAATTTGTTCATCATTCTCTCTCCGTGCATTTCTCTCTCAAGAATATACAAAATTTATTGGAAACATGCAAATATTTAAAAATAAATAAATAAAAAATGCTTATGAATCACAGGCAAAATTTTGGATCATATTCCATATTCTATGCCTTTGTCTTATCATAAATTTCTTCTCTCTCTCTGTCTTTTGCATCTTTTTCTTCTCAAAAACACCCTTTTCTTTTTAATTCACAAGTGGAATGGTGCACGGCATAATTGGGTTTCTCTGTACCCGAACCACGATTTGGTATTGGATGGTCTCGACATTCTCCTGTGAAATGACCGTATTACCCACTTAACTTGAACTACTGCGAAGAACGAAAACTATTCTCACATATAATACCGCCCAAGATCTCACTATCACTTATGCATGTGCGAAGTTGCAATGCTGTAAAGGAAAAAAAAAACTTGGAGACATATGAGCGTGGTGGTCCGTGCGAGATTGCTATCATAAAAAAGAAAAAGAAATGGCTCTAGAAGAGAGAATGCATTATAGAGTCTCATTAGGTAGAGACAGCAAATTAGACTGAGAAATTTGTGGAAGGTCAAGAGTCAGTCCACGTTACCTACTTAGCTTGAACTATGTCTACGAATGAACCCACAAACAAACCGTGTTCTTTTAGTATGTTTTGTCATCATTCATATGCTTCAAAGGAAAATCTATGCTCCAAATCACCATGGCTTCATATCTTCTAGATTACTCTCATTTGTGTATCTTGTATTTGACTATAGTATTTATACGATTAGTAAAGTTAGATAAATTTTTATAATATGATCTAAGGAGACGACATTATAATAGGTAAGAGTAGAGGACATGTAATATTAAATCTTTGTTCGAATATATACAACTATGCACATATCAACATGCATGTGTTACCTCGAGATTCGAGCTCTAAACCCCATCTTCGTCCTCTCCTCCTCCTCAAACTCCCAGCAAATATGCATATATAAATATTATAAGATGATCAAAACGACAAAAAAGAAAGGAAAGAATCACCGAAATCAACGCCGTTTGGGCTTGTGAGCTCCCAGAACATGAACATTGGTAATACAATTAAGAAGGAGAAGAAGTGTTCAAAATCACAATCAAACATATAATAATAATAATCAACAAAGGCCTATAAAGAGGAAAACGAAAAGATGCCATTGGAAAAGGCACAGCTGACGATTGGTCATTAAGGATCAGGTCATTAAAATGGTCAAGGAACGAAACTAGGGGTAACCCTCCCCCAACAACCCTAAACTTTTAGGGTTATTCCCAAACTTCCATAATTTCCGATGTGGGTTTGTTTGATTTGGAGTTTTTTTTTTGGAGAATCCCTAAGCTCAAAGCTCAGTGGAAGGATGTCACATGTCAGGACAGAGAAACAGAGTTTTTTTTTTTAAATATTTTTTTTACTTCTTTTTTTTGTGTGTTCTTCATTAATTCAATCATATCTTTGACCAAAAATGGTAGCTGTACCGCAGTTCTCATCCCACTTTCTCAAAACAATGAAGGTTTTCTAAGAATATTGGGTTTCTTTCGAGAGATTCAGTTGTCGTACTGCCAAATTTCACAATGGAACAGATATTAACGTCATCTACAATAAGATTTGAACTTTTGAAACGAGTAGATTTTTGTTTGTGAAATGAGTATAGGCAATGTTCGGGGGCCAATAGCTATCAAGGGGCTCATAGTTTAAAATAGCAAACTTATAATCTTTTAATGGAATATCTGTCTTAATTGATTGAACTAAGGTTCGATATTCAAGGGTTTATAAAGTATTCTTGTGTCGGTTTGGGAAGTAATTATGTGAGAAGGGTAATAGTAAAAAATTGACCAATATCGGTCAGAAGGGGCATCATTATCGTACATACAACCAGATGTGCCCAATGTACGATGTAAAGATATCTCATTGCTTTTTCTATTTGCCGTTTACTATGAGCAGAAGAGGGCAGTCCGGTATTGTTATATCTAAGGTAGGGATGTGAAGATAAAAATAATTGAGAGTATGGGTTAAAAAGAAAAAAACCTTTGGTAAGTTCTAAAAGGCGAGGAGGCATCGTCCTTCCGAGATTTGTAAGTGAATGTTAGATCACTCATTAGTTGGAAAGGGGAAAGAAGCATGTCTTATAAGGGTGTGTAAAACTCTCCCTAGCAGACGAGTTTTAAAAAATTTGAGGGGAAACTCGGAGGAGAAAGCCCAAAGATGACATTGTCTACTAGCGGTGGGCTTGGGTTGTTACAAATGGTATCAGAGCCAGTCATTGGGCGGTGTGTTAGCGAGGACGTTGGGCTCCCAAGGGAGGTAGATTGTGAGATCCCACATTGGTTAGAGAGTGGAACAAAGCATTTCTTATAAGGGTGTGGAAACCTCTCCTTAGTAGACGCGTTTTATAAACATTGAGGGAAACCCGGAGAAGAAAGCCCAAAGATGATAATATCGGCTAACAGTGAGTTTGGGCTGTTATAAATGGTATCAGAGCCAGTCACCGAACAAGGTGCTAGCAAGTACACTGGGCCCTAAGGGGGTGAATCGTGAGATCTCACATCAGTTGGAGAGGGGAATGAAACATTCCTTATAAGAATGTGGAACCCTCTCCCTAGCAGACCTATTTTAAAAACTTTGAGAGGAAGCCTGAAAGAAAAAATCCAAAATGACATACTAGCAATAGTCTTGGGCTGTTAGAGTAAACTATGGGTTTACGATACCGAACCCCTCTCGCTCAACCAAACCACAAGGGTTAAAAAAAAATTCTTATTCCTTAACTTAGCTTTGTGAGATCTTTAGAGAGAGAGAGAGATGTGTTTATCTATGTAAGCTTCTACCTGTCATTTGATATGTAATGGGGTGGACCACAGAAGAACAAAGACATGTTTGGTGAAAAATGTAAGTGTAAGATAGAAAGGTACCTGATATCCCTGAAGAATTCCAAACAAATGCTAGAAACAACTCCCAAAAACACCTGCAAATGTCAAGTTCTCCATCAATGGCGCAGAAGAAAAAAAGAAAAAGTAGAGAACTTGAATCAACATCAAACAGCACAAAAGGAAAAGAAAACAAATACCCATTTCCCTCTCAACTCCACCAAGCACGACTTCCTTCCTTCCTTCCTTACACTGCAGAGAACATGTACAAACAAAACTCAAGTCATAATTTACCATTGGCGCTTTCTGAGGATCAAACCATCCATGATGGTGAAGAATTGCAGGCATATGAACCCTTCTGTGTTCCACTTCATAGCCCTGCAAGATTTGCATTTTGTCCTCTGTGTATTGAATAATGGCAAACCCACGTGAACTTCGAACATACACTCATAACTCAGGGATTGAAAAGGATATATTCCTATCCCCTCTTTGTTTTTTTTCACATCAATGCGTTTAGTTTAAGGCTCGACTTTTATCTCGAGCTGGATAATGAAGAAGCAGATATCGAGTATGGTGTTCTACGTTCCGACCCTTCTCAATGGCTGCATATGGCTAGTTCAAGGCTGAGAAATTTCTCAGCTCTCATACAATGCAACCAATAATATGAGTGATTGAAACTCATGGGCAGTGTTTCACATCAAAAGTTACAAAACTGTGAATGAAGCTTAGAAACTCTTATAAACAGGATATTCTACTCGTGTATGACAAAGTTCGGACTAGCGTGGCATCGACAATATGTTTGCACGGGATAAGTCACTGCCACAGAACATCATATGTTATAACAGAGTGATTACCTACAAAATTATACAGATATCAAATCATGGGTCTTAGCATAAGGTACTAGATAATTTGGGAACTTGCCACAAATTAAGCTTTAGTTGGCTTTGATTAGCTTCCTGTTGCTCTTAGCCGACACACGAGTAAGAGGGATAACATCTTCGACAACACGGAAGATTTTGACCTCCAGGACCACAGGACCACTTGTTATAGGGACAGGCTCAAAGACGCAGACGTCGAATTCTTCTAAATTGTTATCTATAGCGAAATGTTTCCATCCACTTGTAAGGCCACCGCATTGACGACTTGCGGTAAAGTTGAATTTGGCTGGCCATTCGTCGTTTCCGAGACGCAGTATTACGTCTTGGTTGCAAAGGGAGAGATTTTTCGTAACCCATTGAGTGGGGATAAACTGCATCATCAACCAACGTGCCGTGTGATATGCATATAAGAACTAAAAAAATCGACGAACTTAACATACAGTCAACAAAGGGATTGCCCAACTTTCCTAATACTAAGGAATTCACACATTCATTTCACAGTTCACTTCAGAAGATCTCATGGAAATCATAGATTGGGCGTTGAAAGAAAGTTCAAGGAGAAACTAAAAGATCAGCAACAGAATACAAGTTTTACCAGGTAGAATCTCCTGTATACATGTGAAGGTCGCATGATAACTTTGAAACCAGCATTGCTTGATGCTGCTTCTGCCAACTTCAGGGCATTGTTCTTGTCCTCTTCCGTAATAGCCCTACGATTGGATAGGTATTGCTCGGCATATGACCCGGTTTTCTTAACAGGAGTAGCTTCCTCGTCGGAATCTAGCAAAGTTCAATGTCAGATACCAGATTGATCCATAAACATTAAATAGATTGAGTCCTGACTACACAATCATTACAAAAATGCTTTCCAAGTCTTAGGAATCACCAAGAAAACAGGGAGACATGAATCAAGGATTAAAAACTTAAGCAGTTCTTCTCCAACTACCTGATAACTGAACCGGAGCAGGGGTGGGTGTCATAACTGCTGCACTTTTTGGAGTTTCTTTCCTTCTTCTAGTACGTATTGTTCGTATAGGCTGAGCTGAAAAAACCTCAGGTTGACCATTCAAATTTGTAGCTTTGGACACGACGTCCTGTATCATACGTTCCATACTGTCATCGTGCATATTATTTTCAGACGAAGCGCATTCAGCACCATTGTTAGCATCAACATCAAAACTATCTAAAGTGGGTTCGCCAAACTTCCTCTTAGCCTTGTGTCCAGTGTCGCTATTTTTATGCTCACAGATTTTTACGAAATATGAGGCTTCCTTCTCACAAAAGCTCTTCCAATCAAATACTAAAACGTCAAACTGCGACGCTCCATTGTACCTAAAAACTAAAAGATCATTCTGCTCCAGAGAATGAGCCCTCACAAACTCTTGCCAGCCGTGTTTGAAATACAATTTATCATCATTGGCAGACAATCCCACATCCCATGTGGCACCACTAGGACCTTTAAGAGTCACAGTTGATGGAAGTTTCTTTTTCAAATTGTTTGCAAATTTGTTTGGAAGTACCTGCAGCTCAGATAATATATATAAATGAGTTGCCAAGATTCTAGAAAAGTTTGTAAGAGAAACTATGATGCAATTTTCAGATCAAAGAAATAGATGATCATAGCAAAGAGATCAGTTCTAATGGAGTGAGTGTTTGTATCCAAATAGTAAATCATCAATTGTCTAAAACCCCATAAGCTTAGAACACCTTAGGAAGATGGTGTGTGCTTTAAACATGAACTGTATGAATGGGGCAACTGTAGGCGGTAAGGTATTGACGATTGTTGGGAGAGGAGTCCCACATCAACTAATTAAGGAAAAGATCGTGGGTTTATAAGTATGAAACACTATCTCCATTGGTATGAGTACTTTTGAAAAAACCAAAAGCAAAACCATGAGAGCTTATGCTCAAAGTGGACAATATCATACCATTGTGGAGAGTTGTGGTTACTAGCATGGTATCAGAGCCATGCCCTTAACTTAGCCATGTCAATAGAATCCTCAAGTATCGAACAAAGAATTGTGAGCCTCGAATGTGTGGTAAAAAAGTGACTCAAATGTTGAATAGAGGGTGTACTTTGTTCGAGGGCTCCAGAGAAAAGAGTTGAGCCTCGAATAAAGGGAGGCTGCTCGAGGGCTCCATGGGCCTCAGAGGAGGCTCTATGGTATACTTTGTTCGAGGGGAGAATTATTGAGAATTCTTGGGAGAGAAAGTCCCACAATGACTAATTAAGGGGTTGATCATGAGTTTATAAGTAAGGAATACGATCTCTAAGTATGAGGCCTGTTGGAAAAACCAAAAGCAAAGTCATTAGAGCTTATGCTCAAAGTGGACAATATCATACCATTCCTAACCTAAGGTACAAATGATCCAACAATGCTATAAAGTCACAATTTGCAGAGATCATTTAAGCTCATCATTGAAAGGCATTACCGAATAAGAACACGACAGCAGAAATACTTAAACATGAAATTTGTATGAACTTAATTCTCAAATAAATAGTCTCCAACATCGTTTCTAAACAATGAGGAAACAAATGGAATTCACTCCCAAATCCTAGAAAAGCTTGCAAGTGAAATTTTGATGCAATTTTCCGGTCAAAGAAATAGATGATCATAGAAAGTAACTAGTTCTATTAGAGCAAGTATGAGATCCCACATTTGTTGGAGAAGGGAACAAAACATTCATTATAAGGATGTAGAAACCTCTCCCTAGCAGACACGTTTTAAAACCATGAGGCTGACAAACGTATCGGGCCAAAGCAGACAATATTTGTGAGTGGTGGGCTTGCGCGGTTACAAATAGTACTAGAGTCAAACACCAAGGACGCTGGGCTCCCAAGGGGGGTGTGGGTTGTGAGATCTTACATTGGTTGGAGAGTGGAACGAAACATTCCTTACAAGGGTGTAGAAATCTCTCTTTAACAGACGCGTTTTAAACCCGTGAGACTTACAGACGTAATGGGCCAAAGCGGACAATAATTGTTAGCAGTGGCTTGGGCTGTTAGAATAAGTGTTTAAATCCAAATCGTAAATCATCTATCACGAAAAATCCATAAGCTCAGAACACTTGGGAAAAACGCTGAGTTCTTCAAACATTAACTCCATGGATGAGGAAACAAACAGCATACAATGTAAAAAAAACACAACAAAATCTAATGAACAGAGTCTCTGCTACAAGTTTGTGAGGATCAAAACCAAAATCTAATGTCTAATCATAATCAAACATCAAATGCAGAACCCAGAATTTGAAAATACAAAAGGAAAGAGCAGAAAAAGAAAACCTACAAGTTTCTGTTCACTACCACCGGCAAGAATTTGATAGAAGTGGGTGAACTGAAAATGGCTCCAATAGATATCTTCTGCCCATTTGTTGGAGCTATCGCTTACTTTATCCATTTGTACGGCTAGAAACACAATAAATTAACAACTAGAAGATCGAAATGCAATCTGAAATCCATTCAGAGAGCAAGTCCATCAATATGATCCAAGTAACAAAACATACCCAAAACAAACAAGAATCTAGATCTAGAAAGTAAGTGAGTGCCCTAACTTACCGGCGGATTTGGCGGCAGAACAAGATGGATGCAGCCGCCGATTGCCGATTTCGAAGCCGCGGTTGAATTTCCAGATTTGAAGGAAGATGGATCCGCCGCAATCGGATGCTTGGACAACAAGCAGAAAAGTAGAGCCGAAGCCCAAGTTATTGTTCTAATGCGACAAGTCACTGACGGAGAAAAAGGTAATGGAGATGCCCGTTTCAAGGCCATTCTTGAAAATCGATGAGCTTTTCTTCAGAGTACAGTGGAGTTGAATTTCCGCACGAACGTGTCGTTCGTTTACTTATCCAAGAAAATACCGTAAGAACACATTTTAGAATTAATTTTCTCACTTTTGATGCAATTTATTCTCTTGTTTCTATCAAGTTTGATGAACATAAGAAGGCTAATCTGTGTATAAGTTCTAAATCTAATGGATCTTGGAATTACTTTAGTTGTGTATTTAAGTTATAATCATAAATTATGTGAGGGTAAAATGGTCAATTTGATTTCGTCGCAGATTAGAGGGGATCGGGATTAAATCCTGGCCACAAACGACCCTATCCGGAGACTATAAATACCCACAGATTCATGGATGAATGTAATTCAGATCTCAAATTGAGACGTTTCCCGATCATCAATTTTGTCATTTCTAAGTTTCAAGCCATGTGATATAATTGCATTCGAGTCATTCAATCAAGTCTCGATCAAGTTCGATTGTGGGGTAACTCAACTTACAACAAGGTTGCGACCCAAATTTAGAATAAGGTTTCCTTCGAGCCTTGATGGAGTTCGATTGTGGGGTGACTCAACTCAAAACAAGGTTGCGACCCAATTTAGAATAAGGTTTCCTTCGAGCCTTGATGGAGTTCGATTGTGGGGTGGCTCAACTCAAAACAAGGTTGCGACCCAATTTAGAATAAGGTTTCCTTCGAGCCTTGATGGAGTTCGATTGTGGGGTGACTCAACTTAGAACAAGGCTTCCAAATATTGCTCCTGACTCAATTTAGAACAAGGTTTACAAATATTGCTTCTAGATCTTCAATTCGATCGTAAAGATAATCTAATTCTAGTTTCATCTGTTGGTTGATTCGAATTTTGTATAAGAAGGTATTAATTACTTTGATTCGAGGGTTCCTTCAATTCGATCGTAAAGATAATCTAATTCTAACCTCATATGTTGATTGATTCGAATTTTGTATAAGGAGGTATTAATTACTTTGATTCGAGGGTTCCTTCAACAAAAGCTTAGATTGTTGGGCTGAGGATTAGAGTTGCGTTATCAATATACGTGTCTTTTGGTTTGGTTATTGTCAGAGTCGTGACGTTGTAGGGCAATACCCCAACGTCTACCTCTAACATTTTTCTATAGTCCCTTTGGAAGCTCTATTTTGCTCTACGAGATCCCATATCGATTGGAGATGGGAACAAAGTATTCTTATAAGAGTGAAAACTTCTCCCTAACATGAGCGTTTTAAAATTTTGAGGGGAAACCCTTATACTGAAAGCCAAATAGGACAATATCTACTGCCAACATTAACTTTATTTAATAATTTTTTTTAAAAGAATATAAAAAACCGTGTTATATTTTTTTCGATAGTGACCTAATTCTTCTTCAAAAGTTTCAACCACTAAGAACCGTATCATCATTTTGTTCCAATCAATGATCCCTTAGTAAGAATCGCTCGAGTATATAAGTTCTATACTTTTGATCATTATAGACTAAAAAAAAAAAACGACCCTTATAGAGTAGAAAATACTTGCTTTAAGACTTTCGAACGCATTTCGACATTTAAAAACTAATGATACGATCCTTCATCATCTGGAACACATTTTTAGTTCATGTGGCATAAAAAACAGTCGACCTTCGGTTTCTCTGTCTCCCTGTTCCCTCTCTTGTTACGTGTTCGAGTGCTTTGACCAGTTATTAGTTAACCATGGTTAAATCTTGACCAAGGTAATTAATTAAGCTAATGATACTAAAATTAACCCGGTTAATAATGAAGGGTTGGATGTGTGTGTGCCATAATGTGTTTAAAGATGAGGGGGGAATGGAATGGTTTGTAGTGTAGTGTAGGGAGCATGCAAAGGTCGACAACTCAAGAAAAGAAATGGCACACACATCCAACCCTTCATTATTGCTTTCTTCCACATTCACCAACATTCATTATTCCCTTCCCACTCCTTTCCCTCTCTCTCTCCGTTCTCGTTGATATGATTCGGGTCAATTCAAGCATAGTTTACGTGATATTCGAGTAAAGGACGGGTACATAAATGAGCTGGAACTATAGCTGAGCGAGAGTGGTCTGAAAGGTAAGATAGCTAAAAAAGGTATAAAAGAGTTGATGTGTAACAATCTAAGCCCACTGAGTAGCTGATATTGTCTGCTTTGGTCCGTTATGTATCGTCGACAGTCTCACAGTTTTAAAGAGAGAGTAATTCGAAAGATAAGATAGCTAAAAAAATATAAAAGAGTCGGTGTGTAATAATTCAAGCCCACTGTTAGCAGATATTGTCCGCTTTAGCTTGTTAAGTATTGTTGATAGCCTCACAATTTTAAAACGCGTGTACTAGGGAGAGATTTTCATATCCTTATAAGGAATGCCCCCCTCGGAGCCAGCGTCCCTAGTTTTGAAACACGTCTACTAGGAAGAGGTTTTCACACCCTTATAAGAAATGCTTCCCTCGGAGTTAGCGTCCCCCTGTTTTGAAACGCGTCTATTAGGAAAAGATTTTCACACCCTTTTAAGGAATGCCCCACTCGGAGCCAACATCCCCCAGTTTTGAAACGCGTTTACTAGAAAAAGGTTTTCACACGCTTATAAGGAATGTCCCCCTCGGATCCAACGTCCCCAGTGCTTGGCTCTAATACCAGATGTAACAGTTAAAGCTCACCGCTAACACACCCTTACAAGGAATGCCTCCCTTGGGGGTCCAGCATCCTCACTGGCACACCACCTAGTGTCTGGCTCTGATATCATTTATAATAGTCGAATTCCACCGCTAACAGATATTGTTTGCTTTGACCCATTACATATTGCCATTAGCCTAGCGGATTTAAAACACATATGTTAAAGAGAGATTTCTACACCCTTATAAGTGGTACTTCATTCCCCTATCCAACCGATGTGGGATCTCACATTCCACCTCCCTCAGGGATCTAGCGTCCTCGCTAACACACTGCTCAGTATCTGGCTTTGATATCATTTGTAACCATATAAACCCATAGTTAGTACAAAATTGTCAATTTTGACCCGTTACATATCTCCATCAGCCTCACAATTTTAAAACACGTCTACTAAAAAGAAGTTTCTACACTCTTATAAGAAACGCTTCGTTCTCTCAATTATCTGATCCGGTGGTTGAGCTTAGAAAGTGTGGGTTTGGTGGTCAGTGAGATATGGAACATCGTACTACCCCACAGCTTTCACCCCCAAACTAAATAAAAACCCAATCTTTCCACTTTCTTTTAACTCATTCCCACTCCCATTTCTCCTCAATCTTCTTCAATGCCGTCGGAATCAGCCAATCCTAACAGAACCAACCGCCCCCAACACACCATGCCCTTCCCTCCCCCGCCCCAATCCGACCCACGCCCCTGCCCACGCTGCGACTCACTCAACACCAAATTCTGCTACTACAACAACTACAACCTCTCTCAGCCCCGCCACTTCTGCAAGTCCTGCCGCCGCTACTGGACCCACGGCGGCACCCTCCGCGACGTTCCTGTCGGCGGCGGCTCACGCAAAAACTCCAAACGCTCACGTTATCACAACGCCCCCTCCTCTGCTTCCTCCTCTTCCTCCTCTGTTTCTCTTCTTCCTCCCACCGCCGCCGTCACTAACGACATTAACGTCAATCTCAACGACACCATGTCCGGTCCTGCCACTTTCACATCTCTCTTGAGCTCCCAAGGATCCGGGTTTTTGGCTCTTGGTGGATACGGGTCTGGATCCGGGTCGGCTCATGCCCCTGCAGCTTTTGACGAAATGGGGTTCGGCTTAGGCAGGGGATTATGGGATACCGCTTGTACTTACACTGAAGTTGGGGATCTCGTCGGAGCTCCGGAGACGTCGTCGTCTGGATACAACACGTGGCAGATGAATGACACGAATGGCGACGGCGCTGGCGGCGGAGTTGTCGACGGCGATTTGCTGAATTGGCCGGACCTTGCCATTTCCATGCAAGGCAAGAGCTTGAAGTAATCTAATAATAATACACACAAAAACACCCTCTCAATGCTTTCCTTCATTTTTTTTTAATGGCTTTCTGAATCTTTCCTTCTGAGTTGTTTTCTGAATCTCTCCGACACAAATTCGACAAAGAAAACCAAAAAAAAAGAACAAAAATTAATGTTTCATGGGAGATTTCCCTTTGTCTCTGTTTATACAAATCGTGTTATTTTCTTGGTCTCTTCCATTATCAAAACCCATATGAATCTGAAAGAAAGAACAGAGCATTAGAATGATGCTCTGTTATGCTCTGTTTCTGATACGTTAGAACAGTTTTATAAACTATTACTGGTCTCTCTAATGGCTCCAAGAACATGGGATCCTAGGATTATCCGAAATATGAATTAATTAATTGATCCAAATCTCAACTTACAGGTTAGATTCATATAAAAATGTAACATTTTTCATGTGGGTTTGAGCTGAAAGAACTGAGAATCCCAATGAAAACAGAGCCCGTTACAACAAATGAAAGAAACCCATTTGGTTTTGTATTTTGGATTAAAGAACAAACCGTCCTCTGAAAACTGAGCCATTTGATTGACTGGACTGACAAGACGAGCCGAACTACGATGGAACAGGCGGTTCCCCCTTCTTGTTTGACTTTGACTTTGACTTCAACGAGGAGAGAGAGAGAGAGAGAGAGAGAGAGAGAGAAGGGGGCAGGGGGAGACCGAACGTGTTATTGAGAATGATTGGGAAGGGGGCTTTGGGAGGCAACGGGAACGGAAATAGCGGCAGGGTTTTGATGTCTATTGATTGCTTTCTATGGCGTTTGCCTAGACAAATGAGAGCAGCGGCCCCAAGCTTAGCGGTGTGGGCGCGCCCTCGTGCATTGGCGTCGAGTTCTTATGATCTTCTACTTCCCCCACTAACCCTACATTCATTATCTATGATGATTGTTTATGCACACCCATTGAATCAATCCCTAGGTGTTTTATCCAACATTATAGCCTTTATTTATATATACATATATATTTTGTAACGGTCAGATCCACTGCTAGCATATATTGTCCTCTTTCAATTTTCTCTTTCAGACTTCTCCTCAAGGGTTTAAAACGCGTTTACTAGAGAAGGTTTTCATACCTTTATAAATTGTAGTTTGTTCTCCTCCCCAACCAATGTGGGACATCACAATCCACCTGTTTTCATACCCTTATAAATGGTAGTTTGTTATTCTCCCCAACCAACGTGGGACATCACAATCCACCCCCTTCGGAGCCTAGTGTCCTTACTGGCACACCGCAGCGTGAAGGCTGGCACATCGTCCGGCGTCTAGCTCTGATACCATTTGTAACGGCCCAGATCCACCGCTAGCAGATATTGTCTTCTTTGGGCTTTTCGTTTTGGGCTTCCCCTCAAAGCTTTGAAACGCGTCTGTTAGAAAGGTTTCCATACCTTATAAACGGTGGTTTGTTCTCCTCTCTAACGAATGTGTGGCATCACACACATATATATAGTAAGAGAAATTTATTTTAGTATTTATACTTTCTTATGAGCGTTAACAATGTTGTTTTACTTGAAAGGTTCAGATTCTCGTGCCTTAACATTTGTTGTAATAGCCCAAACCTGCTTGTTCTCTTTGGACTTTTCATTTTGGATTTTTCTTAAAGTTTTTAAAACGTGTTTCTATAGAGGTTTCCATATCCTTGTAAAGAATGCATTTGTTCCTCTCTCCAACCAATGTGGGATCTCACCGTCCACCCCTTTAGAGGCACAATGTCCTCGTTGGCACACCGTTCGGTGCCTGACTTTGATATCATTTGTAAGAGTCTGAGACAACTGCTAGCAAATATTGTCCGTTTTAATTCATTATCACTATTAGCCTCGCAGTTTTAAAATGGGTTTTAAAAATCTTGAAGGGAATGCCCAAAGAGTACAATATCTACTCGTGGTGGGCTGAGCTGTTACAAATGGTATTAGAGCTAGACACCGGGCGGTGTGCAAATGAGGATGTTGTGCCCCGAAGGGGGTGGACACGGGGCAATGTGCTAGCGAGGACGTTGGGGCCCGAAGGGGGTGGATTATGAGATCACACATCAGTTAGAGAAGGAAACGACGAAGATGCTAGACACAACGTAAAAAAAAGTTTAAAGAAAAAAAAACAAAATTTTATCTTATTAGACATAAAATTTAAAGTTCAACGAACTCTTTGACATGGTAAATGATTGTGTCTTCAACACTATAGCTATGGTGGGATTAGTTGTTGGATGATCGTTGAATGATGTTTTGCTCGATTAGGCGAATGCGAGTGATGGATATGCCTTTTCTATTTTCTAATAGGCAAACTCGTGAAGAGTTCAAGAAGAAATAAACGGTGAAACCCCCATTGAAAACTATTAGTCGAGTGTGTCATTCAGTTTCATATTCTCTTACCGATATTCCAGGTGTAGATACCTATCTAAAACCAATTCATCGCAATAGCTATAAACGATTCTATTAGAGATCGAAATTCATATCCTCGTCCTGGGTTCTCCCATTATAGTAGAAATTGCACAAACACGACAGGTATCGTTCAAAATCCACTTTAGTTGATGTGTCATAATCTATGTAATCGATGAATATGTTGTCATTGTGAACCAGACACATTATAACTCGTAAATATATGGATAAAATGTAGTTTATATAATTTGACCGAACACACTGATAATATAAATGCTCATAAATTTTCTAAAGCTTTAATCATATTAGTACCCCTAAAAAAAAGTTTCTAAATTAAAAAAATATAAGGATAGATTATTAAATTAAATTAACAATAAAAATGATTAGTTTATCCCTGTCGTGGGTATCCTTGAAGAGGCAGAGGTACCACTCTAACTTGCCTAATATAATCTTTCTATTTTTATTTGGCTCAGATCAATCCGAAGGTTTTATCCACGAACCCGAAATCGAACCGATTCAGTTCGAGTTCAGAAAAATGAACCCAATCCTATATGAAATGTTAATCCAATTCAACCCAACTCTTATAGTTCGGGTTGAGTTGGTCCGGGTTGTCGGGTTGAATGTACACCCCTAATGCCAGTTCTTAGAAAATTTTATGAAAATGAAAAAAAAAAATTTAATTTAAACAAAACAGAAATAATAAGAAATTATATAATTATAATTATGGCGTTGAATTTATACAACTTCGATTTTCTCTCCATAAATAATAAGCATTTAAAAATATTTATTTATTGTTTTTATAGGTTTTTTAAAATTATATAATGATTTAAAATACTAAGGAAATGGGCAAGAAAGACAGGTTCGTCGCTAAAATCGCTGACGTACGCGCTTCCGTCACTCCCTTTTCTCTCTCTTAAGCCATAGCTGAGCTGGACAAAAAGTCAACCCACGTGGTTCTCCAATTTATCATAATAAATAATATTAGGATAAATTAGTTATTATTATTATTATTTTGCCATTAGAATTGTGTATTAAAATAAAATAAAAAAAGATAAAATCATTTATTGCGAGTTGTTGAATGTGTGTTTTAGGATAAAAATATTTCCAATTAATTTTTTTTATTTACAAAATTTTTAAAAATTCAAATATCAATGTTAATATTCATAATAATTTTAAAACTAGAACAGGATTATCTTAATTTTTGAGTTGACTGAGTTGACCCGACAAAAAAATGTCAAACTTTCGATTGATCCAAAACTTTTATTTTCCTGACATTCAACCTTAACCGAAAACAGAATATATATATATATATATATATATATAGATATAATCCAATAGGATAGAAATTAAAATTTAGTGAAATGGATAGAATTTAACCTTTATTTTATTATTCATACCATTTTTCATGATTCAAGGGCTTTTTCGTAATTTCACAGGCGAATACGGCCAACGTGTCTAGTCAAAAAGTCAAAAAGTCAAAAAGGGCAATCCATTTCATCTTCTCGTCGTCTTCCTCCGGCTGCGGTGGAAGTTTCTTCTTCATATATATCAATTTATTCATTTTTCCTGCTTGGGTTCCTCGTGTTTTTCCTCTCTGTTTCCTCTCTCTGATTCTCTTGTGGAAACCGAGCTCCCCCTCTTCTCAGATTCCTCTCGTTGACTTCCCCAAAACCCTATCTCCAGTCGTCAATCGCCGATCGATTCTTTGATTTTCAACCACTGGCTTCAATCCCCTCCGATCTGTAGTTTCCGGCTTCAATTTCCCACTTCGGACGCCGATTCTCTGCTTTCCGAAGAAGAAATGGAGTTTCTCGATCACTAGGTTGTTGCGATTATTCTTATCTTGTCTCTGCAACAAACCTGCTTCAAATCCTAATCCACCTACTGAAATTTGCGATCATGGCTATTCGAGTTACCCTCTCCTACTCCGGCTATGTTGCCCAAAACCTAGCTTCCTCCACCGGCCTTCGGGCCGGTAACTGCCGCGTTTTTCAGGAGTGTTGGGTCCGATCTTGTATTTTTGGCTCAAGCCATAATCCGGACCTCAAATCTGCTGGAAGCGCGCGCAATTATCGGTCTGATAGCCGGCGGTTTAAGCCGAGTTGTTCTTCTATGTACAGCGCTCTCCCGGGAGAAATGGTTGGGGAAAACCCTAAGAGTCCAATGATTTTGGGTTTGATTTCGATGCTGAAATCGATGGCGTCTGCTTCTGAATCTTCCCCGATCCCCACGGGGATTTTGGGGGTTTCTTCATTTAAAGCCACTTCGATTATACCCTTTCTACGAGGCTCGAATTGGCTTCCGGGTTACGATATACGATCTCATGTAAGCGATGATGTGGATAAAGGCGGAACAGTTTGTTGTGATTATGATGAAAGTGGGAGTGATGAGTTTTATGAGAGTGATTTTGAGAAGAGCAGCTGGGTTTCGCGCTTGTTGAATACCTATTCCGATGATGCAAAGGCTCTGTTTACGGCTTTGACTGTTAGTGTGCTCTTTAAATCGTTCTTGGCGGAGCCGAAATCGATTCCTTCTTCTTCCATGTATCCTACTCTGGAAGCAGGGGATCGTGTTTTAGCTGAAAAGGTGACCCTTAGTTCATATAATTGATATCTCTGAATTGAATTGTTGACAATCTTCATATTTGTTGACTGTTTTTACAGTTCTTCACTGATATCTGTTTCTTTTCCTCCTGATATTAGGTTTCATACTTTTTCAGGAAACCTGAAGTTTCTGATATAGTGATCTTCAAACCTCCTAAGATCTTGCAGGTATTGATTCCTTTGATTAATGAGATTCTTTTAAGGAAATTTTCTATTTAGAACTGTTGAATGCTGATTTGTTCTTGCATATTTTTTGCACCCCATTTAGGAATTTGGAGTTAGTTCGAGTGAGGTGTTTATTAAGAGAGTTGTGGCTACGTCTGGGGACGTGGTGGAAGTAAGTGTTCTTCAAACTTGTAACATCATTTCTTTAGTATGCAATAATTTTGTGATATGTTCATTTTTCAAAAAGATAGTTCAATTCTTTGCTTTGTTCTCTGATTCATATTGGTTAGCAAATGAGTAAATAACTTGTTCGCTTGAATATCGAGTAACATCAAAGGCTATGTGATAAGGAATCAACCCAAATAAAAACTTTGATACCAAATAATAAGGAATCACTACGAGGGAAGTAAGATTTTGTTACCTTGTTGAGCGAATATCTAAAAGCAAGAACACTTATTTGAGATTTGAATCACCCCACAAGCAAGATTGATTATGTCCCGCTTGAATGATTCTAAACATGCAACCTAAACTACGTAGAATTGCAAAGAAACTTAGCCTTTGGCTAAAGGAAAAAAAGGTAAGAACACTTGGCCCTACTGATAAAGATTCACTCCAAGGAAAAGTAAAATTCGAAGTATCTTGTTGATCAAATATCTCAAGGCAAGAACATTTGATTGAGATTCGAATACTCCACAAGCAAGATTGATCATGTCAAGCTTGAATGATTCTAAACATGCAATCTAAACTACGTTGAATTGCAAAGAAACTTAGCCTTTAGCTAAAAGAAAGCAAAAACGCTCTTTTTAGTGCATTCTCCAAGTCTCTTTACAAAGATAACATACATGGATTATATGGCCTCAAAATAAAAACCCTTTTAACATTCCATACTTTATGATCATAATTAATGGTTGTAAGTCAAATATCTTCAATGCTGGAGATGAATGGAGAACCGAATATAGTTACGATATTAGATAGTTCTCGACACTAATCGTTAGTAAACGATAGGATTTTCAAATCTTTGGTAGTTGCTAACACTCGACATTTATTAGTATCCCATCGGCTCATTTGGTGATTTAGATGCTGACCTCTAGTCCTATTGTATTAGTATTTAACATTATGACTTTGACATTAATTATTCGATGCAATGTCGTATGGTAGGTTCGGAACGGGAAATTGGTGGTAAACGGTGTTGTTGAAGATGAGGACTTCATCTTAGAGCCAATTGCTTATGAGATGGATCCAATGGTAATTGTCTTTCCATCTCAACCCTCCCTCTCTCTTTCGAATTCTGATCAATGGGAGAAATAAACAGTTTTGCTCGTTTTCTTCTGCAGCTTGTGCCTGAAGGTTATGTGTATGTAATGGGAGACAACCGTAACAATAGTTGTGATTCTCACAACTGGTAAGTTCACCATCTGAGTTCTATATTGCTTTATAATTTGAAACCCAAGGTAGAACTGTCAGCCACATAGGCACGTCGTGCTTTACAATTGTCGTAATGCTTTCGTGAGTAGATGAAAACCGGGTGATGAAGATCGAATACTAGCAACGATAGCCACCATTGTTTCTGATATTATGGTATACCTGTTTCTTTTTATTCTCCAGGGGTCCGCTCCCGGTTGAAAATATCGTAGGAAGATCATTATTCAAGTACTGGCCTCCCCCCAAAGGATCCAGTATGGTAGATGAACCACATGCAAAGAACATTAATCTGGGGATGTCCTGACACCGTCCCGGTATTACCTTACCTTATCATACCCTTAACACGGATCAAACTGGCCTATTTCGGTCCCGATTCCTGCAACATCTTTGCACATAAAACTTGGATTGGACTTCATGTCCACATGGTGTGTATTAATGGAAGTAACTCCTATCCCTTGTGATAGCTGTATCCTATGCTATTCTTAATCCAAAATGGGATTGAAGAAAAAAAAAATGGAAAAAAGAAAAGAAATGGATGGAATAAAAAGAGTTAGAAGGGAATTGATCTCTAGGCCCCTAAATTGGTATTGTGGAACCAAAGTTTTCGAATCTTCAAAGGGTTCGAGTGTTCCAGAAAATGTCGAACAGGCCTGGGACGAGCATCGTTCACCTTCAGCTTGCAGCCTCACTCTATTGTTTTGGTCATTGTAGACATCATATATGGCTGAGATGAAAGGACATGGAGTGGCAAATGTATCTATCTTAGCAATGAACAAACTTCATGGTGTGTCTATTTTCTGTGTGTTTTGTGCTGTACTTGCTCAGCTTTAGTCATAGACAAGATTGGATCCTGTAATTCTAGACAAGATTGTATCTGTGGATTTGAATTCAGAGATTTCAGATAATTGGTATTTTCTGTTTCGTTAGACGATACGACGGGTCGAATGTTGTCGTTTATAGCAGAATTAGTAGCTTTCGTTATCATTTCGAAGCATTTTGAAGAGAAATATATTGGTTGACATGATTCTTAGGGCCCCTGCACTATGTCAAACCCTTCTTCACCTTGTTTCTGTAGGACCTCCACATTCTTATACCTATACCAAGAAGCACAAACCAAATAAAACCCAAAATTCACCACACTCAACACTGACAGTAACCAGTAGAAGTAGTTCAAATTGTCTCTGTTGAGGTTGTTGCTCGCCAACCACCCTCCGCTCGCCTTGTTCACCACCTCCACCACCACCGTACTCGTGAAGTAACCAAAAGCGATCGAGCACCAAGCGATGGCTGTGCTCAACGACTTCATCTCTGCCGAGCTCTCGGCGTAAAAGAATTCCAGCAGTCCTACCATAGTGAATATATCAGCCATTCCAAATACACAGAACTGAAATGACAACCAAAACACACTCATTGGTAGAGGCTCCTCACTATCCACCATGTTGTGTTGAATCGCGACGTTCTTGCGTCGGGTCTCCACGAACCCAGCAATGGCCATGGATGCTGCAGTGAGTATCAGTCCGAAACCAATCCTTTGGAGGTGGCGAATTCCCGTGGGAATTCCAGTGATTTTACGGGCCAGAGGAACAAAAACTCGCTCGTAAAATGGGATGAAGAAGAACATGAAGAGCAAGGGGATAACGGGGACGGAGGGGCCGGGAATTTTGAATCCTATGAAATTGGAGTCCATAGTTAAGCTTTGTTGAATGGAGAATGTCTGGAGTTGAGCCATGCAGCTAGCCATGAAAATGGTGCTGACTATGATCGGGAGCATTCGAATTAGGATCTTTGTCTCTTCAACCTGTGTCACTGTGCAGAGTCTCCATGGTGTTCTTGTATCATTCCTTATAATTGCTGCTCGTTCTAAGAATCTATAGAATTTCACCATTTTCCTTCGTTAATATATTGAATTCCTAACCATTAGCTGTTTTTAGACAAAGATTTTCAAGGATATCACACCTGAATTGATCGGTTTTCTCAAGGATTTCAATTGGGATATCTGCTTCTTTGTCACGAATCTCATGTAGTTCATCAGCATTATTTGGAAGTGGAAGTTTCCTGTTACGGATTGAAGCTACAATGACCTATGCATCATAAGAAGAAAATTCAACAAACATTCATTACACAATGAATGATGATGATAAAATAAGATTAGGAACGTGTTTGGAATGATTTTAATAGCATTTAAGGAAACCCATATGATAAAATTGAAAATTAACTCAGAAAAATATGAACAATTTGATACATTTAGTTTTTAGTTTATGATTCATTGAAACGTGATGAAAATAGAAGTTTAGAGTATACGACCATACAAGTTTAGAGTAGGGATATAAATGGGTTTGGTTGTAAAAATCTTTTGAATCGAGTCAATTGAGTTGGTGATTCGAGCAATATGACTAAAGTTCATAGGATTGGATAGTAACTCTATTTTCGGTTTGGGTCAACTGATATCACCCTAAACTCAACTGAATTCAACCCAACCACTTGTCACAATCACAATATATAAACTTGGTAGGGGGATCTAAAAAAAATCTAACTCAACCCAACCTTTATGGTTTAAATTAAGTAGTTTAAGTTGATCGAGTTATCGAGTCATATGAACACCCATTATATATAAGATAAAATGGATTTTTAACTATATATTAATGGTCGAGATAACTTCATAATTAAAGTATTGTAAGTCTAAATATTTTATTTTACTTTCCACGAACTCAAATTAAAAATTAAAAATTAAAAATTAATAAAAAAAATAGAGATATTTGAGATTTAAATGGAAGAAAATGAAGATTACCTGTAGAATTCTAAGAATGGGGCTTCCTTTAGGCACATTATTGCGAAAGAAGGACTTGCCGGCGCACACAACAAGAATGGCGGCGAGAACGGCGGCGGTGCACACCACAAACGCCCAGTCCCAGCCCACCTCCGTGTTTATCCACACTATCAATGTCAACCCCACGGTCGACCCTGTGGTCAGGCTGAACAAGAACCAGTTGAAAAAGCTCGACAGTTTCCCCGCCTCCGCCGGATCTCCCTCCTCGAACTGATCCGCTCCCAACGCCGGCAGCGCCACTTTTACCCCACTCGCTCCCAGCGCTATCAGGTAAATTCCCACGTACAGAATCGCCTCCTGCCCGCCGTTCGCCGCCTTGCACTCACTCCCCGCCGCCGCCCCTTTGCACGGCTCTGGCCTTAGCTCCCGGAAATGCGCCTGTGCCGTTAGTAGACAATATCCCTGCACAAATGGCACAAATTAAACAAAGAGGTACAAAAATTTAGTAGAATCTCCTGTTTCTAAGTGTAGCAATTGATATCAATAATGAAAGTGTATATTGACACAAAGTCTCTCAACAAAATTTCTTAAATGTTACTTAACAAAATTTCGTAAATGTTACTCAACAAATATAAAAATGACACTAAAATTAAAAAATTTAAGCTCTTCAACCATCTTAGACAACCCTTTGTACCGGCATAAACGCATTAATGTTGAATCAAGATGGTTCATGTATCAAAATGGAAGATGAATAAAAGTGTCATGAACTAAATGAATGTGAGATAATCAAGTAGACAGAGAGTTATGAACCAAATAAATGATAATATAGCATACTAATTACATGAACCTATTCTTAAAGATGACAACAAAAAATAAATAAATAAATAAAATATTTACCTTTTTTAAGAACAAAAGACAACCGTGAGATCACACATTTGGAACGAGAATGAAACATTTTTATAAGAGTGTGGAAACCCCTCCCTAGCATATGCATTTTAAAAACATTAGAGGGAATCCAGTAGAAAAGTTCAAAGAGGACAATATCTGCTAGCTAGCAGTGGACTTGGGCCGTTACTAATGGTATCAGAGCTAGACACCGAGCGTTGTGCCAGTGAGAAGGCTAAGCCCCGAAGGAGGGTGGACACGAGGCGGTGTGCCAGCAAGGACACTAAGCCCCAAAGGGGTGGATTAGGGGGTCTCACATCGATTGAAAAAGGGAACAAGTGCCAGAGAGAACGCTAGCCTCGAAAGAGGGTGGATTGTGAGATCCCACATCGGTTGGGAAGGAGAACGAAACACCCTTTATAAAGATGTCGAAACCTCTCCATAGCACACGAATTTTAAAAAAGTCGAGAGAAAACACAAAAGAAAAAGCCCAGAAAAGGACAATACACATCAACATCTGTTAGCAGTGGGCTCGATACTAGAATGAGGCACTAACCAGTAACTCAAAGCAAGCGAAGAGGACGCAGGTTTTGAATCGGGAGAGATACGTGTCGGAGACAAAGCCGCCGACGAGCGTGAGAAGGAACGTAGTTCCCATGAAGTTGGTCAAAGTGGTAGCCGATTTTGTCAAGCTGAAGTTCATATACCCATTGAAATATGTCATCAAGCTCAAGGCCAACGCCACAAACGCCATATTTTCCAGTCCTTCAGTCACTGTAATCCCCAAATCAATCAATCAAATAAACCAATTACTCAAATCCATACTCTAAAACCAAAGCATATAAGCACACAGTACCATAAATAAAACCAGCAGCTCTGTTTCCCCCTCGTTTGGGTCCCTTTTTGTCCCCATTTTTAGCACCTAATCCGCACATACCCTGCGTTGAGAGAGCCAAAGCATAAGCCAAGAGACAACAACAAGAACACGAAGAACATGAAGAACATGAAGAAGAACAATTACCATTTGTTTGTTTGATCGGATTGGATTGGTTGGTTGGAATCCACAGGGTTTTTATGGAGTTATATGGGTGTTCTTTTTTATGCATTAAATAACATGGAATGGCGCTGTCGTGGCTGAAAAAGCTAGCAAGCCATGCCAGCCTTGGTCCTCTAAGTGGGGGAGCTCCACTTTTTTTTTTTTTTTTCCTTTTTTTTTTAATGTAAATGTTTTGACTTTTTTTCGATGACTTAATCATCGGAGCCAAGGAAGCTGGAATTGGTCGATGAATATAATCCCTGTTTCCGTTCTTATTTAGTTCATGGAGAGAAAACTATTTCTGCTCTCTCCCTAACGGATATATTTTAAAACCTGGAGAGAAAGCTAAAAAATGACGATATTTGTTAGCGGTCGATTTGTATTGTTATAAATGGTATTAGAGCTAGACACTGGACGGCGTGCCAGCAAGGATACTGGTCACCAAGAGAGGTGGATTCATGGTATCAGAGCTAGACACTGGGTGGCGTGCCAGTGAGGACCCTAGTCACCAAGAGGGGTGGATTGTGAGATCTCACATCGGTTTGAGAGAAAAACGAAACATTACTTATAAAAGGGTGGCAATCTCTCCCTAGCAGAAGCGTTTTAAAAACTTAAGGGGGAGCCCAGAAGAAAAAATCCAGAGTAGACAATATCTGCGAGCAGTGAACTTGGGCTGTTAGAAATCTAACATTCTTCTCGACCCAATTTGAGGCAAGTCCCCTCCAGAAATCCGTCCTAAGTAAAATAGACATTTTTGCTCGGTGCAACCCCTAGTTTTACTCAACTTAACTTCAACGCCTGTTTAAGTTAAAATATCGGAATATCATGTTATTTATATTTTGAGCATATCGAACATCAACCAACGTTCGTGTGCGAGCTATAAGAACGAAAAATGGAAATATTATGCTTTTAAAATCACTTTTAACTAAGAAAGTAAACCACATTGACTTTAGTCAACGTCTATAAGAGAGAAATTATTTTTTTCCAATAAATTTTATTTCTTATAGGTTACATTAAAATCCCAAGAACCCACATTGCAATTAATTAAATTAAAAAAAAAAAAAAAAATCCTCCTTTACATTAATCATATATATTTTTTCTTTAAATTATTAAATAAATGAGTGTGGCCGTACTCCCTCTCCAATAATTCAGGAGCTTTATTAATTAGTTTGATGCAAAGAGTTGACTTTATATTTTAAGTATATAAATTAGCCAATAATTTGTAATTACTTTCAATGATCAATCAGAAGCTCATCCCAAGCTGTTGCAATTATGATAATTATTATTAATATTATAAGTTAATGTACTTATATTTAGGAACATGTGACAGAGTTTTAGGCATATTGTAATTAATAATTAAGGATACATGATCCACTCTCCATGCTATTATTTATTTAGCAAAAGAATTAGACTCGAATAAAGTTGACCATTTTGGGAAGAGATGTGGTGGACATAAATCGTAACAAACTAGCAAACTCTTCGGCTTTAATAGCTTTAGTAGATCGATAAAAATTTAAGAATAACTCAACTAGTTAAGATATATTTTTTAAGAAGTTCGAGATTTTAATTTAAGAATAACTCAACTAATTAAGATATATTTTTTAAGAAGTTTGAGATTTTAATTTTTCGGTTCATATATTGAACTCAAAAGAGAAAAATGAGTTACGAAGAGATATTTTAAGTGACGCAACATAATTTCACAATCAATATCGAAATAAAGCACTAAATAATTTGTTTCTTCTTTTCTTGGTACTTGTAGAATCATGTAACATTCATTCAATAGAAAATTATGAAAATTCTTGTACGTAGTATTGTGTAGTATTAAGGGTTCTCTTGATTATTGGCTTTGGGCTAGACAATAATTCAAGAAGTAGATTCTCATAATCCCCAAATTAAATTAAATTTGACATGGAATCTTACCCCATGCTTGATGCAAAATCGCATAATAGATCGATATGAACATCATGAATTGTTCCGTAATAAAACCTATTGTTGCTGATACTTTCTTCTCGTTCCTTCTTCCATAACCCGAGCTCAAAGTAGGAAGAGATAAGAGGACACTATGGAGAATGTGGTCAAAAATCCATAATAGACTCCGACCACAACGACCGAATTGATTATCTACATGAAATTGAGACTTTCACCCTAAAATTTGATTATCATTTTTACAATTTCTAAGATTTCAAGCAACTTTTGTGGTAAATTGCATTTGAATCATTCAAATCACACCTTGATCAAGTTCAACTACAAAATAACCCAATTTAGAACAACGCTCCGAATCTTACTTCTAAATCTTTGATCTTAAGGAGGTAATCTAGTTCTAGCCGTATCTCTTAGATGATCTAAATTTTGTACAAAGAGGTATTAATTTCCTTTATTCAAAGGTTCTTGCTTCTATAAAACTATCTATCTGAAGATTAGAATCGACTACAGAGAACTTAGCACATCCCAATTTCTAATATAGACAGTTATAGCACAAGAAGTATTCATGCGAAGTAGCTGAAAGTAGAGGGAAGATGAAAAGCCAATAAATACCTCTTACATGTAACTTCAATCTACAGATGATCCATTTGCTTCGTTTGAGCCTTAATCGCTTTGTCGACCTTACACTACGAACATTACATATATACAAACTAATGTTTCGACTTTCCTCCTTCAATGTTCCTATTTGGACTGTGACAATCTATCTATGAAACAGATTTTGGGCTCATTTAAATATTGTTCAAGCAGAAGAAGCAATGAGGAAAGCACACGATACCTCGGCTGCAAGAAGGCTTCTTCAGCTACATAACCACTTGGACATGCTAGAATCAGAACCAAAATGATCATCTTCATCTTTTTTTACCATCTTGGTGTCGAGTAATTCGAGCTGTTTTCCGATCCATGGAGGGTCCGTTGCCCGCAGCCACAGGACCTCGCCAGTACTCTTGTGTTTAAAGTCCGGATGATTCGGATTTGGCTTTTGGTTTCTGTTATCCCACCATTCATGTGGACTGCTGAAGAACACTTGCCACAAATGCAGGCGTTCCCTGCATTTATCCTTACAAGCATACCCTGTAGTACCTAAAAAGAAAAAAGGTGACATAAAGAGTTGGATTTACATTCAAACGAAGATTAATAAAGCATTAAACAATTGTTTCAGAAGAATATTGATAATTACTTCAGAGCCATAGCTGATTGGCTTATCTTGCACAAATCACATACCCCAATCTCACAGGAAAATTATCTATCCCTCTAGACAACCCTTTTACTGAATCTTTTTATCTATTATTTTTATTGTATCTCTCTTAATGTAAATATTTATTTTCTTGTTCAACTATTCCCTTCATTATGAGAAAATTTGGAGACATCCGAAATGATATTTAAATGCAGTAGAAAGGGTCTTGCAGTGCGGAAATCTAGAGTAAAATGCTTCAAACTTACGTATAAGGCGTTCTCTATAGAGTTTTAAGCTTAAGGTGCTGCAAACATAAAGCTTGATTAAGTGAAATACATAATATATGCTTGTAAAAATAGATTCTATAAGCAAAGTTGATTGCCAACTATGAGATTTTTCTTGGGCATAAATTTTCCATTTTAAAAATAATAGATAAATTTTCATTAATTGACAAAGTATAAGGAGAAAAACAAGGTAACGATGGAAAAAAAATTCATGCAAAGTGTATTTAAGTGCTTTAGAGCCTATGTGAGCCCGAGCGAGCTTGGAGAGCCTAGGTGCAATTCTAAGAACAGATAGTGGGAGGACAATATGCTAGGACGATCTTTTGGACAAAAAGAATAGACCAAAGATTTTCATAAGTGATTTCGATAGTTCCACCTTAAGTAGCATAATCACAAGGAGAAATAAGAAGGGAGTTCTCTGCATTCTATCTATCAAGAACCAAATGTATATAGAACACTCTTTTTCCTAAACTTGTCGCCCAAATGAACTTAGTTAATTGCAGAACTGTAACAGCCCAATCCCACCGCTAGCAAATATTATCCTCTTTGAGCTTCCCTTCTGGGTTTCCCCCTCAAGGTTTTAAAACACGTCTATTAGGGAGAAGTTTTCACACCCTTATAAGGAATGTTTCGTTATCCTTTCCAACCGATATGGGACTTTACAGGAACACAATTTGGAACACTTGGAGTTGAGCTTGAAAGTGTACGACTTGCAAGAAAGAAAGAACAAAAAGAAAAGGCCTCACTTCTCCTAGAGTTCCAAACCATTTGTTCTCTCAAAGCCTAACCTAGTACGAGCAAAAGTTTGAGGAAAAAATGATTCCACTCCTCAAGTTCTTTGTCAAAGAGACTTTTCCCCAAACCTATAATCCACCATTGAGCCTCCGTCCTTCAATGTTAGAAATTGCATAAATATTTAGGAAAGAAACACACAGTAAACTGCCATCCACACAAATACTTGCATTGGCAAACAAGAAAAATATTCCTCATTTTATCTTTCAGATGCCATAGGAGGAATGCACCCTCGACATCACGTCAGTTAAATTGACAAGACCCGATTCATGCAACAGACTGAAATGAGTTTCAGCAGAAACAAATTCATTTTTCAACAGTTAAACAGAAGAGAACTTATTTATTTCTATATGTAACAAAAAGATTCCATCAACTGAAAATGCAAAAGGTTCAAAACATACCCTCTTCATGTATCATGCCCAGAGAATCTTGACTTTTTGAGCCTCGAGCATTTTGTCGAATGTGATTCAACTCTGACACAGTTAACTGCAGGGAAAACAAGGAGAAAAAAAATAGATATAAAATTAGTAATCTTCAGTATGATCATGTTGAATATGCATTCCTAGTTAAAAGAAGTGTCACAGAGAAACCTAAATCACAGGGAACTGATAAATTAAATTCCTTTTGGAACCAAATAAGACTTCAGGGAGAAGGGATATACAAAAGTGAGGGGATGGATCTCCTGAACTCCACAGATATTACAGTGAGGACGACTTCCGAATATTACATAAGTTAGACTATGTTTACAGAAGGAATTTATAAGTTGTGGTAGCCTGGAAGCACAAATGAAAAAATGAAATGGATAGCGTGTTCTTGTAGTAAAGAACAGAGACGGAGGACAGCATCTCATCGAAAGAATGAAAACGATGTGGTGCTTCAATCCAAACTGATCTTGAAAATACAAACACATCTTTCGGTTTCCAGATTTTAGTAACAAAATTTACAGTAAATTTTCTGCCAATTTCCTAAATAACTTAATATCCTGTATGTCTATAAAAATACTTGAATGATCAGAAGATCCTCATAGGTTTAAAAGGAAAACAGAAACCCTAACTGGCTAGGATCACAACATAACAGAGTACTGAAAATTTTGACAATGAAAACGTTAAAAAGAACAATATCTTCATGTGAATACTTGAACATCCAACCTCATAAGATAAGAAAGACTTCCCGCACTTATCAGCCTTCTTATAAGACTCTAAAGTACCAGCAACATAAATGAAGTCATTCGGTTTAAGACGTTCAATGTATGATTCAGCCATTTCTTCCCACAGTTTCAGCAAAATCCTGCAAATATGCATGTATAAGGCCATGAACCAATACAGGGGAATTAGGCACATACTGAAGAACAATTTTTTACAACATTATTCAAACCTCTGATAGCCAGAATGATAGCCAAAACTAGATTCCTAGGTAACAACATGAACCAGCACGAAAGAGGTCTAATAGGTTATGAGCAGAAAAGAATGTATAAACAGAGAAAATACAAAACTTATTGGTCCTAGATCATTGAAATGCATCCAACTAAAAAAAGGCCTGCTATATTCACTGTGCTTGAATGTCGATTTAAACAAAACAAAACAAGAACAAATAACACAAAAATAACAAAACAAGAACGTGATGTTCATACAGCGGTTACGAACGGGACTGAATCCAATTTTTTTTATAAAACAAAACATGCAAGAATTTACCTAGAACTGCTGTTAGAATCAGGGGAGACTTTAGCTCGAAGAAATGTCCAAGCATAAACTGTGTCGCCATTCCTGGTATGCACTTTAAGCGGCTGTTCCACCGTACCAACGAACTTAGCCGAGTTCCACTTAAATTTTAGACGATTTCTGTGCACCGAACCTCCGTCACTGGCATCAGTGGCGACGCAGTTCGTCGATTTAGTGCTTACTGACGAAAACGAAGAGAAGAACGCTACCGGCGGCAAAGGCGATACAGTTACTTGTCTAAGAGCAAGTAGATGGCGAAAGGCCCTCATAGCCATCGGACGATTGTGCGGAGGACGTCGACGGCGACCTTGACGGCGATCAGTCCAGTTTTCTCGGCTGAGTTTCCCGGTACTTTCGAAGGAGAACTTGGCGCATTTTTCCGACGAGCACGTTTGCTTTTCCAGTGGACCTTTTAATTATCTCGCGAAAATTAGGGTTTAGAAACTGACCTTTTTTCAAATTAAATTATTTAATAAATTTCTAATAATGTCTTAAAAAATGCAATAATTCAATAAAATATTTGAAAAAAATAAATAAATATGGATTAAAACAATATATGAAAAATGAATATAAAATTATTATTCCAACAAAAAAAAAAATTATAAAATTAGATTCTAATATAATTTTAAATGTAATTATAATTAATGTCATATCGGAATTTATTAATTTTTAAATAAAATTATAATTAATTTAAAGATATTTAAATGGTTAATATTGTGAATTTATATTGTAATTAAATTTATTCGTCTTATTTCTTTTATATTTCGAAATACACTTTAAAATTCCACGTGTACACCACATGTGCTAGCACGTGTCTATTACTATTTGTTTAAGAAGTTTCATTCCTAATGTTATACTTCAAAATTGATGGGAATATAACTTTAAGCAATTTTATTATTGTAAAAATAACACAAAATGACGTGAAATTAGACGTGGGATCTCACTATCCATCTTGTTGAGGTCAACATTTTGCTGTTACAGCGCCAGATGTTTGACTCTGATATCATTTATAACAGTTTAAGCTTACCGCCAATAGATATTGTTCGTTTTAGCCTATTATATATCACCGTCAGCCTCACATTTTTAAACATGTCTAATATGGAGAAGTTCCTGCACCCTTAAGGAATGTTTGGTTTCTCTGTCAAGCTGACTAGGATCTCACCATTAATGAATTATTACTATAAAATTTTGACTTTTTCGATCCAAAAAACCCACAAAAACGCTAATTTTTTATTGTTTATTATTATTATTTTTTGACAAAAGCCTCATCGGGTAAATTTTTCTTGACGAGTATACTTTGTGTTGGAAAAATTACTATTTTTTCAATGTATAGCGTGTCGATTATCTCCATATACCATTTTTTTAAAAAAAAAATTCAAATAAATTAATAATTAATTAGATATTAAATTAAAATTTTAATTATTTATTGAATAAAAAAATTGAAATTTTAAGGAAATACTAAACCATTTTTAAAATCGTAAGGATCAAACAAGTCCAACGACGAAAATTCAACTAATTTAACGATAAATAAATTCAAACTTTTTAAAGGAAAATACAATTTAAAATATGGTAAAGGTCAAATAAAATATAATTATAGAAATTATAAGAAAAAGGGGAAAAAAACAAAAGTCAAAGTCTTTGACTCAATAACTGCGACTCGGCCTTTAATGAAAGAACCCACAGCTGACGTGGCACTTAGTGTGAACACGCGCAAAAGCGCAACGACTTTAACTCTCGTCGCATGTTTGGCGCGTAGACACCACTCGCTAATTTTTTTAGGTAAAGTGTAAAGCACGCGCCATAGTTGACAAAAGAATATAAAATCTTTGCGATTTTCCCCCAACGACTTTTGTATCCCGTCCGTACGCAATTTGGACTTGGTAACATTGACTAATTTTAATTTGGTCCATTAATTTAATAATTTCCAGAATTTTAAATTATTTTTGAAGTCAACGTGTCGTCTTCTGGGAGATGAGAAGATCAGATTGATGTTGGTCGTCTCTCCACCGTCCGATTTCCTTTTTTTTTTTTTTTTTAGGAAAAGAAAATTTCCATTATTGATTATTCAAAACCCATTAACTGGAATTGACATTTAAATAAATAAATAAAGAAAGAAAGAAATAATAAATAATAAATAAAAATTGGGGTTTCCTAAGATAGGTCGAAGGAACATATCCAAACCACCAGAAAATATGGTTAAAGTCGGTTTAAAGAAAAAGCGAAGGAAAAATTTTTAAAAACTTTTTTTTTTTTCCGGGAAAAATAAAAAGGAAAAAAGACGGTGGGAATTTGCGTTTTGCACATGTGGCCTTAACCGGCGGGCGGCGGCGGCGGCGGCGGTGGCTCCGGCCAAGAAACTTCAACCAGCATAACTAGATGCCTTTCTTTCACAAAAGCGCTTCGAATTCTCGGCTTCAACAGAAAGCACCAGATTCTGTTTTCTCCGTTGGTCCACCGGAGCCGCTCGCTCAGCGTCGGCTTACCAGGCAGAGGAAGCTCCGGCATCTTACGGATCGAGATATTCGCTTTGAACAACCTCGATCGTTTCCTGATTCTCCCGATTTATTGTCAAAATCTAAAACAGGTCTTGGAGGTTCCGAACGTTGGTCCTCCATTGCTTTGCCGCAGCCTTTACCTCTGCCAGAGTTCTTTCCGATTCGAAATCCAGAGTCAGGTTCTTGGAGTTCTGGACAAGGTCGCGGTGGATCGCCTTTTGAAACTCCGGTCGGGTGAGTTTTCTCTTGTTTCGACTTGAATTTTGCCCTAAATCTGATGAATTTTTCGTTTAATTTCCTTCGATTTCTATCATATTTTGCCCTAATAATGAGGTTTTGACCTAATTTATTTCTTTTGGTAATTCTGTTCTTGAAACTGTTAGGAAGAGCGCCGATCACGCAACAGCGAAGAGTAGAAGTTCCGGTAACAATCAAAGGCGAATCGCTACAGATTTAGCCTTGGAAGTTGCTAACGGACATACAGGAGGAACCCAACCTGTAAATTTAGGGAAATCGAATTTGATTAAGGATTTTGTTTTTAGTTGTTTGGATCAACATCCAAACAACAAAGCCAGGGGTTCCCCAACTCATCCGAGTGTTGAAAAGGGTAACCACAAAGTGAAACAGAAGATTTCGACGTCGAAGAGTGCACCGACGAGCATCTTTCCGAGTCCTGCCGTTAGCCCGCGAAGATCATGTACAGGAGATCCTTTTGTTTCTGGTTTGACTCGCCATGAACATCAGGAATCTCCTTCCAATAATTCTCCCAAAGTACCATCCCTTAAAACTCCAAATAGTTCTCAACCTTCTCCTCTGCAAAGCCCGGCAGCTCGAAGTTCCGTAAGCAATCCCAGATCTTCTAATGATACGCCATTTCCTCTGCATCATAAGTTACAAAAGAATCATAGTATAGGTCATGTCAATGCCCATCCATTGCCTCTTCCTCCTCCATTAGTAGCCTCGTCACAATCGTCTCCCCAATCTCTTCCATCGAAAGAGAAACCATACATTTCATCTGTGAAAGGTCAATGGCAAAAGGGAAAGCTTATTGGACGTGGTACGTTTGGAAGCGTTTATCTCGCAACAAACAGGTATGAATGTAAACTAAGCTTTTCGCCATTGTTATATTTACTTGTATGAAAGCGTCTATGAAGTCATCCTCATAGTTACTTGCATACATTTTAGCGAGACTGGAGCTTTATGTGCAATGAAAGAAGTTGACCTCATTCCTGATGATCCTAAATGTGCTGAAAGTATAAAGCAACTAGAGCAGGTATTAAGTCATCTACTTTCTTGAATTCTCGTTCAGTCTATATGTATCTGTTGGTAGTTTAGTTAATCCTGAAGATCTGCTGCCCCTTATAGAAAGAATTCTTGGCAAAAGAGGTGCTATGAGCAACCTTCTTCCTTCTTCCTTGTCTATACTATTGTAATAGTCCAAGTCCACCGCTAGCTGATATTTTCCCTTTCGAGCTTCCCTCAAGATTTTAAAACGTGCCCACTATGGAGAGGGTCTAGCCCTACTCCGACCAGTGCCTCGCATCGTCCGATGATGGGCTCTGATACCATTTGTAATGCCCAAGAGGACAATATTTGCTAATGGTGGGCTTGAGCGGTTACAAATAGTATTAGAGTCAAATAACGGGCGGTGTGCCAAAGAGGACACTCGGCCCCCAAGAGGGGTGGATTGTGAGATCCCACATCGATCGAGGAGGGGAATGAAGCATTTTTTATAAGGGTGTGGAAACTTCTCCCTAGTGAATGCCGTTTAAAGCCTTGAGGGGAAGCCCTTGATGGGAGAACCCCAAAAGGACAATATCTGCTAGTCGGCTTGGGCTGTTACAACTATCACGTAGAAACAAGCATACAGCGCTTAATGGCGGGTATGAGGTTTCCAAGTTTGAATTTACTGTGCCGCTGTAAACACGAGGAAGCCGCCCATGGCTGTACACATTACTCTAAAGCTGGATAAATCTTACCTTCATTTGTTGCTCTCTTTGAACTAGAAAGACCAAATCTATGAGTCCCTACTATTCTTCCTTTGATCATATCATTTATACCATCTCGAGCTTGCTTTTTACGGGCTTCGATGCAATAAACATTAGTAGATCGAATAATGAATGAAACGATCGTATGATGTTTAATTTCCAGCCATCTAACTCCGTTCTTGTCTCAGGAAATTAAAGTTCTTAGTCAACTTAAACATCCAAATATTGTACAGTATTATGGAAGTGAAATAGTAAGTGTTCTATCTTATCTTTACGTATCAGGAATTACTTCTACCAGCATTACCAACTCTAAAATTTGGGTTCATTTTTGGAATGTAGATTGGGGATCATTTCTACATATATTTGGAGTATGTTTTTCCTGGGTCAATAAATAAATTTGTCCGCGAACGTTGTGGAACCATTACAGAATCTATCGTTCGCAACTTCACCCGACATATTCTCTCTGGACTCGCTTACTTGCATAGCACAAAAACGATCCACAGGTGCGAGACGAATCCCTCTCTGTAAACAGATAATCTCTGTGATGAGTTTTTTTATTCCCATTGTTGAAGACAAGATGAACTGGCAAAAGAAAGTCATTGGATTCGACATTTGTTGTGCTTTCTGTAGGGATATCAAAGGTGCAAACTTGCTAGTTGATTCATCGGGCGTCGTCAAACTTGCAGATTTCGGGATGGCGAAACATGTGAGTTTTCAAACGCTAGTGAATATTGTTTTCATTGCTTTCAATGTTTTTCCCTCTATAATCACAGTGTAGCCTCGTTTTTACCGTACTTCGGGCATGTTTGGGAGTAATTCTGAAATGGTCAAGACTCGATTACTTTGAAAGGGAGCCAGACAAAGTAATTTTTTGTAACAACCCAGGCCGACCGCTAGCAGATATTGTCCTCTTTGGGCTTTCCCTTTCGGGCTTCCCCTCAAGGCTTTAAAACACATCTGCTAGGGGAAGGTTTCCACACCCTTATAAATAGTGGTTTGTTCTTCTCCCCAACCAATGTGGGACATCACAATCCACCCCCCTTCGGGGTCCAGCGTCCTCGCTGGCACTCTTTCCTTCCTCCAATCAATGTGGGACCGCCCCCAAATCCACCCCCCTTTGGGGCCCAGCGTCCTTACTGGCACACCGCCTCGTGTCTATCCCCATTCAAGGAACAGCGAGAAGGCTGGCACATCGTCCAGTGTCTAGCTTTGATGCCATTTGTAACAATCCAGGCCCACCGCTAGCAGATAGTCCTTTTCGGGCTTTCCCTTTCGGGCTTCCCCTCAAGGCTTTAAAACGCGTCTGCTAGGGAAAGGTTTCCACACTCTTATAAATGGTGGTTTGTTCTCCTTCCCAACCAACGTGGGACATCACATTTTTGGTCATTCCAAAATCACTCCAGAACACGTTCTTCCTTTTCTTATATATAATTTTTTCAACTGCTAATTGCTTATAAACTTTGGTCATTGTCTCCTCTGAAGAATTTTAAACATCTTGGAAGAGATTGAGATGTTCCAGAGGCTTAAACTCGACTGATTTTTTTTCTTTCTCCTACTCAGCTGACAGGGCAGTACGATCTTTCGTTGAAGGGTAGTCCGTATTGGATGGCTCCGGAGGTATGCGTCAAAGTCGACTTTATTTTTGAAACGACACGTTCTCGTTTAACTCTGAATTCATTTTCAGGTCATAAAGGCTGTTATGTTGAAAGATGCCAACCCTGATCATGCTTTGGCAGTTGACATTTGGAGTCTGGGTTGCACCATAATTGAAATGCTGAATGGAAAACCTCCATGGAGTGAGTTTGAAGGGGTGAGTTTCTTAGTTAGTTTTTGTTCTATTTTCTTTAGACAAAATGGAGTCAGCACCTAAATTCGGTCGTTACCGAAACATCATTGAACTAACGATAAATTACGTTTTCGAGTTTCCAGCATCAAGTTATGTTCAAGGTGTTGAATAAAGCCCCTCCTATTCCAGAAAAGCTATCTCCAGAAGGGAAAGATTTCCTCCAGTGTTGCTTCCAAAGGAATCCAGCTGACAGATCAACAGCAACGATGCTCCTTGACCATCCTTTCGTAAGATCCTCAATCGACTCAACCGTTTCAGTCCCGACATCAGCATTTTCAACGATGAACCTCGTGGTTAGTTTTACTTTTAGAACTTTATTTTTTAGTTTTATGCCTAGAAACCTCGTTAATTTTCGCATTCTACGCTCTCTCAGGTATTGAATCCTCAAGATCCTGTTCCTCCCAAAGGAGATCAGGTGCAAAAATCTCCTGGAACGTCGGCTGCAAATGGTTATCTGCCATGTCGTAGGTAGCTATACTAACTCTTGCTCATACACTTATGTGAGATCCCACATTGGTTGGAGAGAGGAACAAAACATTCCTTATAAGGGTGTGGAAACCTCCCCCTAACATACGCGTTTTAAAACCTTGAGGGGAAGCCTGGAAGGGAAAGGCCAAAGAACTGTCCAGGTGGGCTTGGGCTATTACAAATAGTATCAGAGCCGTCCAGGTGATGTGCCAACGAGGACGTGGGGCCTCAAGGAGAGTGGATTGTGAGATCCCACGTCAGTTGGAGAGGGAAACAAAACATTCTTTATAAAAGTATGGAAACCTCTCCCTAGTAGATGCATTTTAAAATCTTGAGAGGAAGCCCAAAAGAAAAAATTCAAAAGGGACAATATCTGTTAGCGGTGGGTTTGGGCTGAAACACGTACTTGTACATATTCTCCTATTTTTTTTTTCTTCTTGTTGTCCATCCATTGTACTTGATGTTGATTCTTGCAAGCTTTCCTTGCAACTAACCTCCGTTCTTAATCGACTCGCAGCCCTTCATCGAACATTCCGAGCAATATTCCTGCCAGTGCCGTTAATAACCATCACTTTTCTATCTCAAGGACTCATAAAAGGGAAGTACCACACCTCTGAACTACAGTTGTGGATATATTTACAGGCAAATCCTAGACCCGAGGAGGCTGGCGACATGAGCTGGGATAGAGTTCATCGTTCCCACGCCTCGTTTTAACAACAAAACTCAATCCTTTTTTCGAACAAACTCTCATAGGTCTTAGAAACCACCAAACTTGAGGCCTTCCATCATTGTTTGAGCAATTCCCCTGACTTACTTTTTGTACTTATAGCAATGGTATCACACTTGAAAGATGATACTAGGAAAAGAGGACATACACACACATTCTTTTTGTACACATTCTATAAGCAGGATTAGATTTGGATCTGTATATAGTTAGGTCGCATTTGCGCTGGCTCGATCGCTCGATCGCTACAATGAAACTCACAGCGCTGGCTCGTTCATTATATCTCAGTAGACTTCAATTTCTCCATTCAGAGAAGATTAAACACCATGTCAAGCTCAACCCATCAGAAAAAACCTCAAGAACATGGAAGATCAAATCTTATGAGCTTGAAGAGAAAGATTAGAAATATGTTCAATCATATGCCAGAGGCTTCACGTGAGACCGTACTGAGCCATTTCAGCCAATGCTACCATGAAACAGATACCCATAAAATTATGCTCTGCTGCACTTGTTGTTGTCTTTGTTTATCTTTCCTCTGCTTAAATTACAGTGACTTTTTTTTTGAAGTTTTGTAAAGTCTGTAGATTCTAAGCTCTGTAAATTGCTCATTTGGGTCATTTGACATATTTGTTTGTTTATTACTCTTCAAACACACAAAAAAAGGCACAATCTGGGAAAGAGATTGGACTTTTTAACACTCCCAAAGATTCCATCTTTTCTCCCCTTTTTCCTTTCTTTTCTTCTCTCTGGGTTCTTATAATTTCCATCAATTTACAGTAAAGTAAGTAAACCAGGCATCTTTTTCGCCGTTGGAGAGTGACTCTGTTTTCTTCACCTCTCTAATGTCACTCCCAATTGACCAACAATCTCCGCCGGCGCCCGGAATGCAGCAACCTTACGGCGGCTCTGTTGGTCCTGTCATTGGAGTGCTCGTCGTCATCATTGTGTTCGCGGTGGTCGCTGTCGTTGTGGGGCGGCTGTGCTCGGGGAGGAGTATAATGGGTTACGGCCATTTTGACTTGGAGAGATGGGCGGAGGTCAAATGCTCGTCTTGTATTGACGGAAGGATTAGGCCGCCGTCGCCGAGGGTTAATGTCTCCACCGGCGCTGGTTCTCTTCCGGCGGCGACAATGTCGGTCCAAACCCAGCAAGATGAACCAGCTTCTCAAAATCCACCTCCCAACGCTTGATTATGAAGATAACCCAAAATTTCTGTGTTTTTTTTTTTTTTTTAATGATTTTTCTTCATCTGTTTCTTTTCCTCTTTCGGTGTCAGAATTGGAATGATTGTTCAAACTCTCTAAATTCTATCGCCATTTCATTTTGCTTTGCTCGATCCAGCTGGCATTTTTAATTTTTAATTTTAATATTAACTGCAATATTATAGAAATTTATCTCATCAAACTTTTTTTTTTTATAAGTCCCATTAGATAATTTAGGAAATAATTTAAAAATGATCGGAGATTTATAAATAGAGAATTTAGGGAATGATTATGGATTTATAACAGAGAAATACATCTTCATTGGTGCGAAGTTTTTTGGAGGTTTCTTTTTTTAGGAGCTTATGCTGAAAGTGGACATAGATTTTCTATAATTCAAATAAATAAAACGGATTTATAAACCGAGAAATACATCTTCATTGGTACGAGATTTTTTGGGGCTAGTGGACATAAATAAATAAAAAGTACTCGAAAAAAGAGGGATGAAGTCAATGTGCCTTAATCGACTCTCGAATTTGTATTATGACACTAATCAACTAGATAATACATATATTATTGACTAAAAGTTCAAACGATCAAATTTTTAGACCAAATTTAGTTGAAAATGGAAGCATACCTTTAGAGGGCAGTTAAGGACAGGCAATGTTGGCAGCGAGCAGCGAGCACATTGAATGCGATAATCACAAGTAACTGTCAGCTGTTATTCAGTCAACATGAATTAATGCTGCTGAAGAATCAAACATTCACCTTCTTCCTTTGGTCCTTTCAGCCATCTCTCTCACCATTCAATTTCTCTACTTCAGCCATCTCTCTCACCATTTAATTTCTCTATCATTGAATTAGAAATTTGGTGGGTGGAATGAGTCACATTTTCATCGCTAGACCGAAGCTAGACCGAATCAACTTGTGACGACTCATGTCTAAAATTTAGAATTCAGATTTGACACCTAATAGTTCCGACATTCTCCCGCAACATGATCATATTACCTACTACTCGCTTCTTAAGAGTGGTGAAGACTATTCCACAAACAAATAGAAGTCATTCTAGCATATTTTATCCTCACTCGCATGCATCCTAAAAAAATTCTTAAGAGGTTACCCGATATATAATTGCTCTTGTGAGCCATTGTAAAGGAAAAGTGCACTTTGTTCATATACCCAACATATAATTGCTCTTGTGATTGAACCAATGTAAAGGAAGTTGCACTTTGTTCATATAGGTAGTGACTTTCGATTCTTTTAAGCCTTGATCACTATATCCTCATGATTGCTCTCATTCAGATGTAGATTCAATTCATTCATGTATCCACCTTTACTCGGGTGTCATATACTTACCAATTCTTGCCTTAGTTTGTCGCGAACCACATCTTATTAGGAAGATGTTTCATTCTAGTACCATTTTTGCAACGACCCATGCTGTCATTACACATTTAGAGAAGTTCAATTTCTAGAATCAAAAACATAAGGCTCACAAGTTATAAATTTTATTTATGAAATGAATTTTACCTTTAGTTATACATTTCCTAATAAAAGATTTGATATAAATATCAAAACTCGAAATATTATTGATAGATCTTTCTTATGTTTGATGTTGATGACATTTTAGTTTTCCACGTACATCTTATATATATTCACAAAACCACTCTCAAACATAAATGAATGATAATGTTGAGAATGGATGTAACGACACAAATCCACCGCTAGCCGATATTGTCTTCTTTGGACTTTCCTTTTCGGGCTTCTCCTCAAGGCTTTAAAATGCGTCTGCTAGAGGAAAGTTTCCACACCTTTATAGAGGGTGTTTTGTTCTCCTTTCCAACCAATGTGGGACATCACAATGTCCAAAGAAGACAATATTTACGAGTGGTGGATCTAGGTCGAGCCAGACATTGGACGATGTGCCAGCCTTTTCGTTGTTCCCCAAATGGGGTAAACACGAGGCGGTGTGCAAGTAAAGACGCTGGCTCCAAAGGGGGTGGATTTGGAGGGGGTCCCACATCGATTGGAGAAAAGAATGGAATGCCAGCGAAGACGCTGGGCCCCGAAGGGGGGGGTGGATTGTGATGTCCCACCTTGGTTAAAAAGGAGAACAAAACACACTTAATATATAAGAGTGTGGAAACCTTCTCCCGAGTAGTTTTAAAGCTTTGAAAGGAAGCTCGAAAGGAAAAGCCCAAAGAGGATAATATCTACTAGCGGTGGAACTGGGTAGTTATAATAGAGCATATAATATTTTATATTATAAGCTCATAAATTAATTAATTCTAGCTTCATGGTTTATATATATATATTATTAAACACAACACAATTCAAACAAAAGCTTAAATTAAAATCCATTTCATACCCGTTTGTTCCAAATGTCTGTTTTCAACATGGTGGCTGCTGCTTATTATCTGATCCAGGGAGTGTTGTCGGGCGCTTCAGTTTGAGAAGATGAGAAAGTCCTGCAATTACATGAAGCCGACTGCTTGGAATACCCGTCTTTGCTAGCGCCTTGCCTTGTTTGTCCAAAATCACGAAGCAAGGAACATAACTAATATCATAATGAAGAAGCTGCATAAACATGTAAGCAAGAACATTACCGACAATGCTAACACAAACCACCCATTCAATCAAACACACCACATATTTCAGTTCATATGATCCTTTTACAAGATAAATATCCATAGAACTATGGAAATGAGATCAACACGAACGATTCTGGGTAAGCTTTGAACACGCAGGGCGATTTGTTGGAAACACGAAAAGGATTTGAAGAGTGATCCCCGGGCAATCATTAAGTTATTAATGAAAATGTAGCAAGGGGATTAACAAATTTGTAACAAACCCAAACTCACCGCTAGCAGATATTGTCGTCTTTGGATTTTAAAACGTATCTGCTAAGGAGAGGCTTCCACAGTCTTATAAGGAATGTTTTGTTCCCCTCTCCAACCGATGTGGGATTTCACAATCCACCCCCCTTGGGGGCCCAACGTCCTCGATGGCACCGTCTGATGTTTGCCTCTGATACCATTTGTAACCGCCCAAACCCACCGCTAGCAGATATTGTCCTCTTTGGGCTTTCCCTTTCAAGCTTCTCCTCAAGGTTTTAAAACACGTCTGCTAAGCAAAGGTTTCCACACCCTTATAAAGAATGTTTCGTTCCCCTCTCTAATCGATGTGGGATCTCACAATCTACCCCTCTTGGGGTCCTCGATGGCACACCACCCGATGTTTGGCTTTGATACCATTTGTAATAATCCAAACTCATTGTTAGTAGATATTGTCCTCTTTTGGCTTTTCCTTTCGAGTTTTCCCCTCAAAGTTTTAAAATGCATCTGCTAAGAAGAAGCTTCCACATCCTTATAAAGAATGTTTCGTTACCCTCTCCAATCGATGTGGGATCTCACAATCCATCCCTCTTGGGGTCCCAACGTCCTCACTAGCACACCGCCCGATATTGGCACTTATACCATATGTAACAGCCCAAACCCACCACTAGCAAATATTGTCCTCTTTAAGCTTTCCCTTTCGAGCTTCCCCTCAATATTTTCAAACAAGTCTACTAGGGAGAGGAATTTTTTACCATATATTAAGCTACGAAAATATGATGTTGTAAGAGGGAAAGTTGAGCACCTCAGGCAGCCATTTATCATTCTCTGCATCGGCCATCACAATGTTAAGCCATTGTGAATTCCTTGCCTCCATCTGCGTAACAAAACCAAGCAATGAACTGCACAGAGGACATTTGGGCGAGTAGAACTCAATGACGGTGGCTTCTTTCCCACTGGCTAACGCTGCTGCAAATGCCCTATTTTCTGCCTCTCCTTGCTCTTCAGGACTTAGCTTTTTTCTAGACTTAGATATCTTATTTCCATCAAACGACAATGGTTTAAAAGCATTGACCCGTGGAGGTGATGACTTTGAAACTTCGTTTAAGAAATTGGCAGCAAAGACACCCACATTTTGCAGTGATTTGAACAGCCAAGGACCCTCAAATAAACAGTCTGAAGGATTTTTAGGGTTCATGTCCCATGGCCATTTGAAGCAAAAGAGAGGCTGTTTCGGTGTCGAACGCATTATTTTCCTCTAAAAATTATCACCAATCCCCTGCAATTGAAACTTCCATTGCTGAAGACATTCAAAGAATTCCAGTTTCTAATAAGAACAAAAAAAGTTAACCTAGATTTTCAATTTAACTAAAACTCAAACTTGAACTGCGAAACTCTGGAACTCGCGATACGTGCGCCATTTTAATGGATTTAAGTTCGCATTTCAACAAGGAATCACCACAGAAATTCGCCGTCGATTTTGCTTTCGAATATCTTGAATCTTAGTTCAAGAGATTCAGTGGATTATTCGGAATTCTAAAACCTAAGTTCTCGAACGTTTTCCTTTCATTCCATTCACGAAAAGACAGTAAAACGAAAGGATTACAGAGAGAAATGAAGGATTCTATTACCTTGTTGTGCTTCTTCCAGAAGCGCGGTGCTCGAAACTTGTGAGTTGCAGATAGCTTGGCCTGAAAGAGAAGGGCGCTACTGCGCAGCAATTTGGCTTGGCTGAATATTATGCCGATGCGCTAAGGAAGAAGACGACGACATTGAGAAGGCTGTGAAAGAAAAGCAGGGCGAGCGGTGGGGCGGATTTGGAGATCGATGGCTTCTCCTTTGCCTTCATTTCTGTCCGTCGTTGAGAAAGGATTGAGTTCGGAATCCGGCGGCGACAGTTTCGTGTTGGGCCAATATTGGGCCTTTCGTGAGTGTTTAAATCTTGTGTGGGCCTTGTGGGGTCCACCCGGTCGCTTCTATGACGATGCAAACGAGGCTCGAGGGCTTGTTAAGGAAGGCGGCAAAGATTGAGAGTAAACCGAAAGGCGTTTTCTGGTCCCCTTGAGTCGAGTGGTACTGGTGTGTGGGAGTGTGGCACGACGAAACAAGGGATACACTAACGTCTTTACTTGAGATCTGAAAATTTAAATGAACGAGAAAATAGAAAAAGAAGTAAATTCCTTTCGAGTTTTGCATTCAGCCTTCTGTTAAGGCCGATCCCACGACTTTTCAGAGAGGTCACACTGTAGCTTCCGGCTTCTCCCACGAACCCTGAAGCACATTTATTGAAAAACAACCCAATTTTCATAGAAGTATCTGATCAATATACGATTAGGTTGTAAATAATCTTATTTGGCTAAGATGGTCATTTCAGAGGTCACACTGCACCTTCCGACTTCGCCCACGAATCCTAAAGCCCATTTATTGGAAACACAACTCAATCTTCACATAAATATCCGATTGATATAGTTTAGACTTAGCTTATATCTCCAAGGTATCGCAACGTTTTGAGGACATTAAGAGTGGTGCGTTGAATATCCACTCGCATCATCAAATCCATTTTTGGGACGTTAATTATCGTTCGACCTGGTTGCACCTTGCTCTATAACACGGCACTGCAGTTCTCGATAAGAGCTATAGTCTCGTACTCTCCTCGACCTCTCTCCTTTGATCCGAGACTTTGCGAGATTTTATATTTTAATCCAATATTCAAAGCGTTTAAAAGAGCGAAGGGGGGATTAATGAGATCTTTTGAGCTAATTAATTAAAAGATTTTACAATCAATTCAGATCAGATATTGTCATTAAATGTTTATTGAAAGCTTATGATACTCAAATATTTAACTGCACCCCTAATTTAGTAATATCTAAAACCACACAAAGCCTAACATTGGGGCCACCAAGCATGTGCCCCCACTGCCTTTATTCCTTCTTAATTATTATATACATTTCTTTTTTCTTATATTTTTTTTAAATTAATAATTAACTCTTAAATTTTCGCATATACCCGACTCTCCACAATTGTATGATATTATTCACTTTAAACATAAGCTCTCGTGACTTTGCTTTGGGCCCAATAGGCCTCGTAACAATGGATATAGTATTATTTCATTATAAACTAATGATCATTCCCTAAATTAGCAGAGGTGGGACTTTCATCTAACCGATGTTAGTTACAAATATTAATGATGCACTCTGTCTTGTAAATATTTGATATTTAATAAGGGTGTTCGTGGGTTGAATTAAGACATTTCTAGACCCAACGAAATGGTTGGAATTGTTAATTTTTTAATTAAAATAAACCGTATTAAATAATGAACCCAACCTAATCCAACTCTAAATTTGTTGGGTTTGATTGCTTTGGGTTTTTCTCAGTCATTTAATCAAATTTTTGTTTCTCAGTCATTTAATTAAAATTTACCGTATATATTTTGAAAATTATTACTATTATTTTTTTAGAGAATAAATAATTATAAAATTAAATAAAAATATGTATATATAAATAAACGTAACTAAATAGGTATATTTTAAGAATCCATCAACCAACACAAATAAATTTATAATCTAAAATAAAGGGTACGTGTTGGGTTGATTTAATCAGATTTTTACCATAATCGAATTTTTCAAACACTCCTGTTATTTAACTTTAACAAAATTTTAGCCGTTAATTTCATGTGTACGGTGAATAAACAGAATTGTTTTTAATAGAAAACAAATGATTTGGTCGATTAAGAAATATCGAGTCATTCCTGCCACAAACCCAACCAATCTAAAAATTAAAATTCTTAAAATTAAAATCTGGAACCCAACTCGTGCAAACAGCATAATATCTTGTCTAATAAATATTTAAACGGGAGTATTTATTTAATAATTATTTTGATAAATTAAATTAAAAAAATATGCAATCCAAACAGAAGGAATCTCTCTACTCCCCCATTTGCCATTTAATAAATATATTTATGGAAATAATAAAGATAGGAAAGTTCGTAACACATTCATTCTATGATTCCATATTGTTTTAAAAATTAATTTCAATATTATAAAATACACACATTTGACAGTTGACGACCTTATCTAATTCCATTCAAACCTGCTTTTTTTTAAAAAAAATAATATTATGCCAAAATAAAAGCAGTTGAAATTAATTATAATATGCCAATACATGCCAGGCTGTAATGCCACGTTGGAATTTAAAATTCTTTTTTTTAATGAATCATTATATTAACAGGAAATTAATTAATACAGCTTTTTCTATGGCCAAAAAAAATTAAAAAAGACAGAGAGGACTTTGGCATATTCGTTAATGAAACTCTTGATTTTCCAAAAACGTCGTCGTCATGTACTCTCTCACCTCCCTTGCTACCACATCCCTCATTGCATCCCAAAACCCCGCCGGAAAACTCTCAATCCGCCGCTCCTCCGCTACAACTCCGCCGCTGATTCCCGGCGGTGCTAGAGTCAACGCAGTCAATGGGTCATCCTCTAACGGGACGGAGAGTTTCAAATCAGAATCAGTCACGGCATTGGCATGATTGTCAGGGGTAATTCCGTCAATTGCTAAATGATGTTGTTGGTGTCTTGCTCTTCGCTTAAGCGTGGAGTTCCAGTGATTCTTAACGGCATTATCGGTCCGGCCTGGAAGTAACCGGGCAATGGTAGCCCACCGGTTCCCGAACCGGGCATGAGCCGCTAAAATCGTCTCATCCTCCGTGGCGGAAAACGGCCGGTGCTCGACGTTTGGACTCAACTGATTACACCACCGGAGACGGCAGGACTTCCCGGAGCGGCCTTTAATGTAACGGCTAATCAAGGACCAGTTTCGGGGTCCATAGCGGTCGACGAGTTGGATGAGAATCCGATCCTCCTCCGCACTCCAGGGGCCTTTGATCTTCTCCGGGCGGCGGGAGGGGTTGCCGGAGAAGGAGGAGTCGGAGGAGGTGGAGGAGGAGGAGGAGGAGGAGGAGGAGGTTGTCATGGTTTGGAGAGAGAAAAGAGGAGTGAGAGAGGGCGGAGGGGGTTGTTTGGGGGATTTATATGGGAGGAGAGAGAAGGTTCATGAATCTGGTTGTGATGCATAATCCAATGGCTTTGAGGTAAAGACTAAAGAGGGAGCTTCCAGGAAACTGGATTCTGTAAAGTAGGTGGGGAGTACGTACTAGATCTATGTACCCTCTTTTCTTTTTATTTTACTTTTTTAATTTATATATATATAATTTCTGTGAGCCAATTTGCCGCAGTGTGATTCTGCATTGTCTGTTTTTGAAATAAATATATATATAATAAATATATATATAGTGGGATTTCTTGGGATATTACATGATATTTTATTCCGTGGGGTTGTAAATTAAATTGATTAATTAATTTGAATTGACTATTATGTGTTTGTATTGAATTTTGGTCTTCTAACCCTTCTTGATCTTTCAAGGGTTGGGATCGATGGAGAATTGTAACATTTCACTGTTAAAATTTCTTATAACGGACGCATTTTAAAACTGGTTTTAAAACTTTGAAAGGAAGCTTGGAATGAAAAATTCAAAATGACAGTATTTGTTAGTGGTCAGCTTGGGCTGTTACAAATGGTATTAGAGCTAGACTCTGTGTGGTGCGTTAGCAAGGATATTGGGTCTCAAGGGGGGTGGATTGTGAGATCTTACATCGATTGGAGCGAGGATCGAAACATTTCTTATTAGGGTGTGGAAAACTCTCCATAGTAGATGTGTTTTAAAACTTTTAGAGAGAAACCCAGATCGAAAAGTCCGGAAAAGGTAATATTTGTTAGCGGTGGACTTGGGTTGTTACGAATTGTCTCAAAGCTAGACATTGTGTTGAGTGCTAGCGAGGATGTTGGGTCCTAAGAAGGTGGATTGCGAGATCCCACATCAATTGGAGATAAGAACGAAACATTATTTATAAGGATATGGAAAACTCTCTCTAGTAGATGCGTTTTAAAACTTTTAGGAGGAAACCTTGAATGGAAAGCTTGGAGAAGATAATATTTGTTAGCGGTGGACATGGGTTGTTGTGAATGGTATCAGAGCCAGACACCGTGTGTGGGCCAGCGAGGAGGAAAGTTCGGAGAAGATAATATTTGTTAGCGGTGGACTTGGGATGTTATGAACGGTATCAGAGTTAGACATCATGTCGTGGGCCAGCGAGGACGTTGTGCTCTAAGGAGGTGGACTGTGAGATCCCACATCGGTTGGAGAGGAAAACGAAACATTCCTTATAAGGGTGTGAAAAACTCTCTCTAGTAGACACGTTTTATCTCGATAGGAAGGCTGAAAGAGAAAGCACAAGAAGAGAATATCGTTTGAACTGTTACTGATATAGTCAGACTCCTTACACATTGGACACAAGTAAAGTCACGTACCTTTATAAGAAGAGTGCTCTCTTTTCTTGACATGAGTGTCACATCTTTGTGATGGAACCTATAGATTTGTAGGATGAGATGGGCATCCACTTTTGTGATCCTCAATCCTCATCTTCGGCTCGATTATTTGACAACTGAAATGTTCTATTGATTTGTCTTAAGGGGTCTAATTCAGCTCGAGCCTATGTACTTTTTTGACTTGGTGGGTCTAGATTTCGTAGTCATTCGTAAGTCAGCCGATAACGTAAAATAAAAGGCATCTAAGGTAACCCTAATTTAAACTACATTTTACATTGAATTTTTTTGAATTCCTTAACTACAAATATAATTCATTAAATTATTCTTGCAAATAAAATATAAAATAAATTTACATAATGGACTTCAAAATGCATAATTACAAAATAAACAAGAATTAAAATAAATAATTTAAGACTTAGAAGGTAGGGATAGGTGAATAGGGGCAATATCGGAAATTGGAAGAAATAATTAAATCTGGTAAGATAAGGAAGATAATAATAAAATCATTCCCCTGGACATGACAGTACACCCAGAGCTGTTTAACACTAAACATTTACGTTTCTAATAACACACACTAAATTTAAGCCTACCATCTTTGACTACTTTCTCACATTTTACAGCTGTAAATTTTACATTTTAACTTCTCTACGTTCACATTTTACAGCAGTAAATTTTTTATTTAATTTTCGGGACCAAAAAATCCCCACAAGAGATGTGCATGAATGGAGTGCCCCATGTAATTTTTTCTCCATTGTTTTTAAAAAAATATTTTTTTACGGAGAAAAAATGCAAAATTATAATTTTTACTGTTAAAAAAAATAAACAGAAATCTAATATAATATAATTTTTTAAAAATTAAATTTATTATAATATATCATTAATAATATTTATAAGAAGTTTTTTATCCCAATTTCATAAATTGTAGGTTTATTAGCCAAAATAAATATTCAAATAAAATTATGGTCAATTTATAGAAAGTTGTGCAATTTAATTGTAAAATAAAAAAATAATAAAAATTAATTTACCATCATTTGTAATATATATATATATATATATATATATAAAAGCGAGATCGTCCCTGACCGTTATTTATCTAATAGAGAGAAATCACTGTCGACTTCCTCCCTCATTCTCTGTCTAAACGTAAATTTTTCACTTCATTCAGAAGCTAATTTTATGGACTCCCGATATAAACCAAGATATCTATCCTCGTTATTGTACTTCAAAAAATAATTAATATATTGTAATAAATAAAATTATTTAGATTTTATTTATTTATTATAATAAATAAAACTTTGTTATTTATTTTATTTTTTTTAAAATAAAATTATTTAGATTTTTTATGCTTAGTGGACTATTTTGTTATTTTATATTCGCCCTGCATTTCGGGAAATTACTGAATTCAATTTTTTTTAACCATAATAATAATGATTAGATTAAAAACATGATTAATTAGATAAAATGAGAATTAAAAAATATATATATATTGCTGGAAATCTTCCACGCCAGATGGACCCACGCCAGGCTGGAAAAGAATCTCACGTGAATCGAGTTGAATCTCTTTGACCTTTCGCACTCCCTTTCGGTGTGGCGTAAATCTTACGTACCACTATCTTCGTTCATTTTTAAGATCGTGTGATTCACGCTCTTACATCGCACGTGCGTAATTCCTCTCTCGTAATTTTTGACGTCCCCGATTACATCAACGGAGCAACCCACGTGGCAATTCTTGCAGTCCACTGGAGCGCGATTTGAGTTGTGCAAGGCAGTTGAGCCGTTAACACAATATAAAATAATATAATCCAGCTGGCAACTCACTGTAGCACACCGACTTTCAGTGTTCCCTCTAAACTTGCCTTTTCTGACGTGGAATTTTATATTTCATGAAGACTTTATATATTATTAATTTCTTTTGTTCAGTATTAATTGACAAACATTTGACCTACCCTATAAAGTTAAATATTTATTTAAATTTTTTTTATTTATAATCTTTTTTGTGATATAATTAATAATAATTTTTTGCAAAATTTATTTTAAACCTTTATAAATTATTTATTTATTTGAAAATATATACATATATTATATTTAAATATACCGAACTTTTATTCACAAAATTAAGATAATTTCCAGCCATTACAATTATAAAATACTATATATTTTTTTCTTTTTTTTTATTTATTGTTATTAATATATATATATATATATATATTTATTGTGAACATTATAAAACTTTATCTTTACCCGAATTTCTCGCCATTTTCTGGATAAAATAATATAATATATGTCAGAAATCACGACTCTCTAGAGTATAATATTGTCCACTTTGAGCATAACCTCTCATGCTTTTACTTTGGGCTTTTTCAAAAGGTCTTATACTAATAGAGATAGTATTCCTCACTTATAAACACGTTATCATTCTCTAAATCAGCCAAACTCACTCCTAATAATTCTAATAAATAAATAAATAAATAAATATATATATTAAAAAATGTTTGCTTATAAATGAGTCTTTAAATTTCCACAAAATTATAAATAATAGAATATAATATTTTAAATATTTTTAATTTACACTATATTTACAAAAGAAACAAAAAATACTATTATTCGCAATATTTTTAAAAGCACATATTTAAATTGCATATAATGTAAAATTTATAAATACATATGAATATATAAAGAAAAGACCAAAAATTATACAGATCATAATGAATGTGTCGGACATAAATAAACAATACGATGTGAATAAAATTTCCTGTCTGCTACATATCAATTACATGTTTTTTTTTTATTGTAAAATTGATTCTTACTTCCTAATAAAAATTTACAAGGTTTAAGATTGAGGGTAATTTTTCTTTTTACCTCAGTTAAATAATATAATATAATTATTGAAAAATAAGCGGTAACCCTATTTTTTAAATTTAAATCTCTCAACACTAAAAATAAATATATATATATATATATATATATAAATGATATTTTAAATAGACGTACCAATAGTTGATATACGATAGAAAATTTTGTTATATTTGTAAATGACGTGACAATTAATTTTATCGTCAATTTAATGGGCTTCCCCTCAATGACACTCGTTCCTTTTTCCAATCCATGCAATCCACCTCCTTTGGGGAACAATAAGAAGGCTGACGCATTGTCCGGTGCCTGATTTTGATACCATTTGTAACGCCTCAAGCCCACCGCTAACCGATATTGTCCTATTTGGGCTTTCCCTTTTGGGGGTATCGTCTGGTGTCTGGCTCTGATACCATTTGTAACGGCTCAAGCCCACCACTAGCAGATATTGTCCAAGTTTAGACTTTCCCTTTTAGGACGTAAGCCTTTCTTCATTTGGACTTCGCCCTTAACTTTAAGGCTATGTCATCTTAAGGTGCTACTAAACGGAAGGATCTTATCAACGTCCATGAATGAGAGGATTATTGGGAGGGAGTCTTACATTGGTTAATTCAGTGGAAGATCATGGGTTTATAAGGGGGAGAATACTATCTCTATTGAGATGAGGCGTTCTTGGAAGCCCAAAGCAAATCCATAAGAGCTTATACTGAAAGTGGACAATATCATACCATTGCGGAGAGTCGTGTTCTCCTACCTATATTTTAAAGATTAAAAATTATATATATTTATTTGGGGGCACGGTTAATAAATAATTGGTTTGGTAAAGATTGAACAAGAAGAAAGAAAGGCGGTGGATATGTAGGAAGGGGGAGGGACCAGCGTGTCCCCCTCCAACCCAATCCACGGTCGGCGCGGCCCTTCCCGGCACGGAGGGATGGCGGGGTTTTTCATTTTGTCCTTATCTTCTCCACGTCAAACATTTAGTTAAATGGTTGTTATAAAACTTTATTTTCTTTATTATTTTTTTATTTTTTTAAATTAAATACTTTTGTAGGCTTAAAATCCAAATAAGAAAAAATAAATATTAATATTAAATAGTTTATATCATGTATTTAATTATATTAATACTCTAAAGTATTATATATATATATTTTAAATCCACCCATATAAAAATAAATATTTACGTCTTTAAAAATACTCTTAAACTTTTGAGAGTTTCAATATTATGTGTTTTTTTTTTAAATCTCAAAAATCTTTTTACCATTATACTCAAAACATACGTATGAGTAATATTAACCTTATTTACGTTTTTTTTTTAAATTCTTATCATCAAAATGAAAATTATCTAACGACCTTTTGTAAATTAATTTCAAATTTTTTAATGTTATTTTTTAAAGTTTATGAGTATTTTTTAAATATATACGGTAAAAATATTCAATATATATATATATATATGTTTTGAAATTTTTTAAAACGTGTTTTTAAAATTAAATATTAATTGTCTGGAAGAGTATTTTTGAATTTTTTTTTAGAGCTTACACAGTATTTTAAGAATATTATTGAAACTTTTACAAATTTGGAGTTAATGATTGCCATAAAATACAACGTTCAATAATATTTTTATTAATTTAGCCAACGATTTATACGTTTAAATCATAAATGAATTTGTTTGAAAAAATACGTCACGAACAATTATTATAATCGACAAAAAACTATTTATGAGAATTTTAACTTGTTCGATAGTACTAAAAATTTGGTTGAGAGGAAGACTCGTGAGTTTTGGGCACGTCTCGAGGGTCGGTGTTGGGTTAGTTGCTTTACGTACATTTTTCACTTTTTGGACGGGCTTGACTTTTGGGGCATTTTAATTAAGTCGCTCGCATGCAATAAAAATGGATAACGCCACATTCGTTTTTTTTTTTTTTTCTTTTTATTATTATTATTATGGTTATTACTTTTTAGAATTATTTATTAGTTAATTAAAAAAAATGCCTTGTGAGTAAAGTCAGCAATCCAATCATTATTCGGATTGATTAAAATTAAGTTAAAATAATTTTGCAAATAGGGGAAAATAAAGTGTCTTTTTTTTTTAAACTTCAAATAAAAGGTATTTTTATGTGAGGTCGCAAGTTGGTTAGAGAGAAGAACAAAACACAATTTATAAGGGTGTAAACCTTTTCTTAGCAGATGCGTTTTAAAGCTTTGATGGGGAGCTTGGAAGGGAAAGCCCAAAAGTAGACAATATTCGCTAGCGGTGGATCTGGGCCATTACAAATGGTATAAGAGCCAGATATCAGACGATGTGTCAACCTTTTCGCTGTTCTTCGAAGGGGGTAGATACGAGACGAGGTGATGTGCTAGTATGGACGCTGGCCCCAAAGGGGGGTGGATTTGAAGGGGGATATCAGACGATGTGTCAACCTTCTTGCTGTTCCCCGAAGGGGGTAGACGCGAGGCGAGGTGATGTGCCAGTAAGAACGCTGGCCCCAAAAGGGGGTCTCACATTGATTGGAGAAAGGAACGAGTGCCAGCTTCGTTGGCCCCGAAGAAGGGTGGATTGTGATCACTGACGTTGGTTTGGATTTCTCTATTTTGAAAATTAATATAAAAATGGTATAATTTGAACTTTTAAATATTTTAAATAATTTGAAACTTACTCTTTTTTAATATAACGACAAAATTGCATTAAAAATCCAGACCTGGCCCAATAAGCTCACAGATGACAAAGCCCATAAACCAAACTGGCTATAAAAGGATTCCCGCCCCTTTCAAATTCGCTCCCATAGCGGGAACGAGCCTTGCATCTGAAATTTTGCAGTAGTTAGATCTTCGTTGTACTACTTCATGATGATAGTTCGAGGTTTTATTCTTAAAGATCGAGTGTGAAATGTCACACTCATTTGATCTTTCTGTACATATCGATCTTTTCTGTCTTTTTTTTACAGCCAAATTCGTTCTGTCAATTTCTGATTGCTCGATCTTGTGTGCTTTACTTCTTGATCATTAACTTCAGTTTGATAGGGTTTCAAATTTGCCCGTCTGTAACTGGAATTACTTTTGCTCTCCGTTTCTGAATTCAGTTTTCTGTTGTAATAGAGTTCAATGTTAAGATTCTGCTTCTATTTGCTTTGATTCCTTCAAAATTGTTTCGATCTCTATGGATTCAACACCTTACTCTGTTCTCCTGAGCAAAGACGTATGCGGACTTTCTTTTGTAATCGAGAATGTCAACCTTATAGAATTCACACGATTGAGAAAATACGATTATCTTGTTACATTACAATATAATCATCACCAATCCGCTAAAGCATCACAACTTCCTATTTCTAATTTGTCGCACCAACAGATAAGGTTTTTGCTTTAGGTAGTTGCAAACCTAATATCTTGTCACAATTAGACGATAAGTTTTTTCGTCTGTTTCCAATCGAGCTTGTGAAATATATCTGAATCGACCTCTTTTTGTCTCCCCTGCAGATTAGGTTGGAGATTGCCTGATTGCGTGACCTTGACGCAAGGTACATTTCCTAAACTATTATGCAAGGATATTATATACATATATATTTAAATTAGCTATTGAATTCCTTTGTCGATGATGATTATAAGTTATAATTAAGGTTATGAGAAGTTTCAGTGAGGCTCAGCGTAATTAGAGCGGTGCTATAAAAAAAAAAAAAAAAAAAAAAAAAAAAAAAAAAAAAAAAAAAAAAGAAACTAGTAACCATAAAATGGAAGTTTTTAAGGAGAATTGCAAAATTAGGAATTTGAACTTAATACTGTTTATTAGATTTGATAATCCTTTGTTTACCTTTACATTTCAATAAATAACTAATTGAAAGATATTATGAATAATTTGCATTTAATTATATTCATCTTTTTTATAAATTAAAAAACTAATTATATGTAAACACTTGCATTTTGATATTTCCCATTAAGTTGTCCTTATTTATTAAATTAGTTCTTTTTCAAAAGAACAGAGGTTTTTTGTTCCCTCCATCCCAGCCGAGGATTGAGATGATATTCATTTCGTTAAATTAAATACTTGTATTTTATCTATAAAAAAATACCCTTACATTCTTACATTTCCAATTTAAATTTTTTTTTTTAAAAAATTATAAATTTTTTTTAAACTTCAGATTAATACTTTATTTTAAAAATAACAATTTCAAATTTTATAAATACCTTTAATTTTTTTTTAAATGTCAAAGAGAAAAAAAAAACAAACAAAAATAGTTTTGGTCACAAATTGACGGTATATATATATATATATATTAAAAAAAAACTTTTTTAACATCTTGATTTATGCTATGATGTTAAAAGCTTTTTTTTTTTAATTTAAATTTGATGACAAATACATTTTTTAATTTTTTTTATAAAGGATAAGGGTGTTTACCCTAGTTTTAAAATTTTATGAGCTTTCTTGAACCGAATACTAATTATAAAGGTATTTTAAAACTTTTTGAAAATATCGGTTAAAAAATATCTTTCAATTTTTAGAAATTTTAATAATACTTCCAAATTATAGAATAAAGTTTTTAAAAAATAGTTTTGAAGTTTTAATTTTATTAAGCTTAAACTTTTATTCTTAAATTTTATTGAATCCTAAAAATAAAGTTTTTAAAAAATAGTTTTGAAGTTTTAATTTTATTAAGTTTAAACTTTTTAAAAATACTCATTCTTAATTGAATCCTAAAAATTAAAGAGTGAGATAATAAAAAGAAAAGCCAAGATAGTTTTTTTTTTTTTAATAATGGATGGTAATAATTTTTTAATAAATGTTAAGCATGTTAAGATTATTTTTAAAAATTCGAGTATTTTTTTCAAAAAGTTGAAAAGAGATTCAAGAACATATTTTTAAAACAAACTAGATTTTATAAAACGAAACTACAACAACTTTATAAAACCGTAAAGATATGTTTTAATCATTTTTAAAGCTTAAACCTACTTTGAAAGTTTTTAGGTATTTTCTAAACTAATAAAAGTTCTAATAAAGTTAACACTGTAGATGAATTACAGTTAATTTTGTACGTTTCTTTTATAATTGTATGTTTTAAGCAAAGTTTACTTGACATCTTATTAAAAAATGAATTAAATTTAGAACAAAATTGAACCTAAGATAAAATTTGCAATACATGCACAAGGTTAGAGATAAATTTAATAAAACTATTTTAAAAGAGAAAATGGATACAAATTGATTTTCCTTCACCTATTTACCTCAATATTTAACATATTTTGTTTAGAATCCGGGTGCAATTTTTATTTTCCTGCCGTTGAATAATAGGCTGCGGCAACAATTTAAGCATCAAGAGTAGACGATGTTCATATAAATTCAAGGATAAAGATTCCAGATTAAACAATACTCAAAAGTGTTGAACAAAATATTAATAGCATAAAGATTAAGCTACGTATGATCTCAAATTTAAAAAATAAAACAACTCACAAGTTTATAATCCTGAACTCATTTATCTGATCTGCTAAACCATGGATTTATTCTTTGTTGATAACATTAAATTTTTTTTTATATATAAATGCTAAGGAATGACTACTGGTGGAATCTCTCAATTAATTAACAAACTATAGTTGGAGTTTACTAAAAATTTCAAACCAAAGTTGGAAATTAAGAAGAGAAAAGAAAGAAGATTTGGATAATAGACGACGAACCTATCCTATTCAACGAATTTACATTCTATTAACAACAGAGAGAGTATGACAATGAGTCATTTAATTATCTGATATCGAACTGGACGGACAGATAAATGAACGTAAAACTACTGGAAAAGCGACTAACCTCGAATAGAAACTCGGGCAAATTGACTGTGATCATACCATATGATGATACAATGGTTGAATGCTTTGTTCCACAACTTCAAGCAATTCTTGTCTCCGTCTGCAACTCTGAAAAAGAAGTAAAGATGACTTCCTAAACGACTTGTGCTTCTGCTCTTACTGCTTCCAATATACTATCAACCCACCTGCATTTCAATCATCACACGTTTGTAAATTCACATTTTGTCTATTTGATCTATTGTAAAGCATGGAATCTCAATTATGAAAATAAATGCATCAACTAAAGATTTACTATTATTATTGTTATTCTTATTATTATATCCGTGATTGTCTGAATCAGCTTGAGTGCATCTCGTCTCGACTAATCTAATAGTACAATAGTCTGACCCTACCATATTTGGTTGGTAAAAAAATTCTAGGTAGGTGGTTACCAGGAACTCAACTACCAGATCGTAAAGTAAAAGTATGGAAAAACTCACCCTTCGAGGCCAGGATTCTTCGGGTAGTAAACGTTTTTCAATCCTAATCTTTTTGCTACTGCTGCAGTTGTTTCCCCAATACAGGCAAGTGAATTTTCCCACTCCTTTGGCTCTGATATAAGATTGATCCATGCGCTGTTGCAACAGATTCGTGATCCATGAGATGGAATGAACTAATTGATATTACAAATTCTCTTGCACTAGGGAGAGAACAAGTTTTGACCAAATAGTACAGGTAATATGTGCAGAAATAAACTGGTGCTTACCGAACTGCAGAAGGTGAAGCCACAGTGACAACAGGCAACAGAAGTGCTTGCTCGAGAATGGATTGATCGACATAATCAACGGGTGCCTGAAAGATACCAGGAATAATTATGATGCCTACGAAGTTAATTGCCTTTGAAACATATATTCTTTTCAGTCTTCATTCAGGTTACTGAGAGTACAGGAACGAACAAGGTGTTACGATTTAAGACTCCCATGGGTTTGAAAATGTGTACTACAGAATTGATAAAAATTCAAGTATAGTCCAACGAACCTCTTCAACGAGGGTCTAAATTTGGTTCGGTTTAAATTTGAAGCATACAAGATATTTATCAAGAACATATGATCAAGTTGATGAATACGCCTCTAAAAATCAGTGTGGCATGTTTTTAAATTTGTGGTGTACAAGATAACTTTACCGTAGTGTATGTATTAAGCCTCGTGACCTCAAATCCACGATTTGCAAGACCCTCCTCTGAAGATTGCAAAAGGGGATACCAGGGTTATATTTCTCAAAGCCATTATTTTGCTTTCAGTTAGAACAGACAGAACAATACTAAAGCAGCATACTAGTGCTACAATGAGACGAACAAGTACTAAAACTTCAATTTTCCTTTTTAAAGTAACTGATAAAAGAACTCGTTCAAGTCGGCCACTTCATACTTGCAACCGGATCACTTAACATTAGAATTTCAAGTCACAACTACAGTTCGCATAAATTAAGTGTACAAAAGAAAACATAAATGTTGAATAAAACTGAGGCTTGCCAGTTCAGTTTTCCAACTGTTAGTAAAGGATAAACAAAATTTGGAGCAATGGGGAGGAATGTATATCTTGTAAATAATAGTGGCTTGTTATCATTAATAATGACTAAGCTAAACTATAATTGCAATCGATTTAAAAATTCTCACCAGGTATTCAAAATCGATTTTAAGATTTCCTACCAAGGTTCAAATTACTCATAGCCCTACTATACGTTAGTCGAATATGCATATACTTTACATACACGAAGAGAAATCAGTCTGCATATGAAATATGAGCTATAGCTAGAATAAATGATTTTAGCAATACAAGCCCACATCTATCTAGTTTCAAGCACACTATCTTGTACACATTATAAGTACTTCTATAAATAACTTCCTCTTCCTTGGATTTCTTCGGACCAAAAGCTACTTATGAAGTGATAAGAATAGAACACAGAGACTTGGCAGTTATCCACACTACTAATTTTGCGTGAATTTAAGGTATAGAGATGTCCGAACTCATTTGTAGGGAATGCTATTATAAATTTTTCATCTGATTAGAAGTATTTTGAAAATTTCAGTTGTGGAAATTAGGTTTACTCATCTAGGTAAAATTGGACTAATTACAAAGAGTAGCTACTTAAGTAAACCTTAGACAATTGATAGCTGAAAGCCAGCCCATGAACTGTGATGCAACAATTTAGTAGCAATGCTTCCAGTGCAAATAAAATGCCTTATGGTTATGGCATGAGGAAACACGAGTAACTATTTTAATAAATAAATAAATAAAAGAAACATCATTGTTACCACATTATCTAATGGAAAATAGCCTCAGAGTGTAGAAGAAAAAGAGTACATTGCATACCGATATCGTTGCTTGCTTTAGTGGAAGCAGGATACAAGACACTGCACTTCGTATTCCCTAATTTTGGAAGCTCGTAAGCCAAGACCTTGCCTATTGCTGAAAGATATAATAGATGAAAATAAAATTCAAATTTTGATATTTGTAGGACAACGATGTATTTCTGTAGAAGGATTCTAATCCAAATCAAATGCAGATGCCTACACACGTAATATGAATAAGAAATCTACAGTGTCCTCCCAAAAAATAGTGAAATTACAAATACCTGCCAAATTGTGATTGTTGAACAACAATCATAACAGAGACATAATTGAAGATGAAAAACTACTAGAACAAGTACCATCTAAATCATTTGACATATTTTTTCACGTTGTGTTTTAAAGTTCTGATGTTCCAAACAACAACAGTTTTTTTCAAGGCCTTATCATCATCTGATTTGAATTAAGACAGTTTGTAAATGATATAGGCAAAAGACTAATAACATCATGCAAACAAATACTATCTGCAAATAATGAATATCATGTGTCAGGCATGAGACATGACTTGACATGTGTATTACCTTTTGAAGGTGCAAACGCCACATCAAGTTGTTGTTTTGACGATTGCAACACTTCCTCAAAAATGTTAGCTGTACCAGCTCCCACGACACCTATTCTGACTTTTGGCATTCCAGCGGCCCTAAGGACAAAAAAATGCGAAGGTATCACTTAAGGATGACCTAAGGCAGCTCTAAAGGAAAAATAAGATGTGAAAGTATCGACCAATCTTTAATTGGTACGCATGTCATTCATAAACATAGAGCACCGTGGATCATGGTTATATAGAAGCAACAATGCAAAATACAATTCAACAGAAAGAAACAGATGACCAATAAAATAAAACTCAGAAACATGTTTTAACTCACTTGACCAACAACGCATTCCAAATTGAATGAAAAGTTCATGTACCATGCAGGCATACAGGTTGAAAGTAAAGGCCTTAACAATGCACTCAATGGTGTAAAATAATTTATCTTATCTGATGGTACTAGTATAATAATTCATATTATCAAATGGTAATATGGTGTTGCCATGGGCTGGATCATCTGTAACTTGAAATAAACTGTCCATAACTACGCAAATTTTAAAGAGCTAGATCAACTGGAATGACGAGTATGAATTTCTCGTCCTAACACCTCTACCAAAAAAAAACAAGTTTCACAATTGCTAGTATATGACATAGGAAAATTTTTCAAAAAACATATTTTAAAAACCTCGAGAAACTTCAAAGCTTGCAAAGATCTAGGAATATTGACCACCTGTCCATAAGAAAAATTGACATTTGACACTGTGTGACATACAAGACTGGTGAGAGTCTAGTGAGTTAGTTCTAACCCTTACTTCCATGCCTCTAGGAACACCAAGCCAGCTTCAGGGGATGTTATAACAATCCAGTCAAACACAGAATCTGTTAATGAAGAACAGAAGAAGATTGTAAAGGCTTGTGCCATTTTCTAGTCTTCAAAATATCCTGTGCTACATTGAAATTACTAATAAATACTACTGTTAAATAAATGCCAGCAGAAACACTCCTGCAAGATTATGCGGGTGCGTGCTTGAGAAGGAGAGAACCGATTCCTTTCAACAAGAATAGTGAGATCTTTGAAGGAGTACGAGAAGAGAGACCCAATCTTGAAGGACTTACCACTAAGTACAGACTGTAGTCTATTCAAGTCAGGTCCTTGTCTGTGTTGAATGAGGGGAAGCTCCAAACAGTTTATTCCATGTTTTGCCTGTCATCAACATCAGGAATTTCAATATGCTCCAGTTTATTGATTTCACATAAAGATTGAATTGTACCATTCCATGCACGCAAAAACATCAAGGCCCACCACTTTTTCTTTCCCATTATTTTAACTTCACGAAAGGTCTATAATACAATAGGCCAATGAAATCAATGATACAAAAGGGAAATGAGGAGAGAAGCCGTAAAATGCAGGGTATAACATCAGCAACTCTACTTTAAGCAACAATGCGTCCATGTCAGAAATACTTATTCATGAGTGGATGTCTGAATGATAATGAACAAAAGCTCAAGATAAACCATCACGGCTATTCTCCATCCTAAACACTATTTATTCTTGATTAACACAAAAGATCAGTTCTCTGGCTGAAAAACTATGTGAGTCTTAGCAATTAACAGGATTCCATTCAAATATTCCACCTATTAAAGCACGAACACCATGCAAGTACAATGTGCATATTGGAAAAGAGAACACCAATATTTTTAATATCAATGCTTCCTAAGATTGCTATTGCAGAGCAGCTATTACGAATAAGCTATTATATCAAAAAAGGAATCGAGATTAACAAGTAGTTTACAACCGCGTGCAGCTCAGGAATGGTTCACTGTAGTCCTGACACTCCTAGTGTACCTAAGAACTAATATATAACTCATATTGAGGCTATTCACGAGATCAGCTGATTCGATTTTAGAGGCGTCCTTATCTGACGACTGGTGATAGAAGATATTTTACTTTCTGGAAAACGAAAACTACATTGGTGCTTAAAAACCATTACAGTTTCAATTTACGCAATGTCAAGAATCGTCCACTAAAGTATGCGTTTGTTGTCTCCTAAAAGCAATATTCCAGCAAGAGTAAAAGTAGCAGTCAGTCTCAAAATGATCAACCATTTCGGAAAGATCTCCACGATCGGTAAAGAACTTGAGAAGGCAAAAATGAATCAAAACACTCAAACAACCAGCATTCATTTCAACATTTACTCAAACGCATAAACTTACTAATCGCACCACCACATTAATTCAATACACGAACACAATGCCTCAGTAGAACGAAAATCTAACTCGCGAACAAGAACAAAACAAAAATAGGCTCGAGCAATCAACGAGAATATAACAAATCAACAATCCGAACAAAACAACCTCAGATTACAAAATCAAGAAATTACCAGAGCACTAACGAGCTTCCCATTCTTGCCGCGCTCTCTGGTAACAACAACTTTCGGCGGCGAAATCGAGGAAGACGTAATCGAAACAGAAGAAATTGAAGTAGAGGAACAAGAAGGGAGCGTTCTAGGAGGAAGTAAGATTGGGCAAGAGAGTTGCAGACTTGGAGAAGGAAGAAGAAGAACTGAAGGCGAATGAGAGAGCAAAGAGAGAGAAACTGGAGCCATGGGGAAACGTGTTGATCGGAGATGAAAGACTGAGGATGGGCAGGCCAGATGTTAACATAATAAGGCTCATGACCCAACTAATTAATAATATTATAATCGAAATTAATGCCACGTTTCAAATCCCCATTGGTTTCCAGGTTTCTGTTCCATCATAATGCGCTGGGGAGGACCACACCCAATTTTCTGCCGAACCCGAGATTATTACCCTTTAAAAAGAATAATAAATAAATAGAGAATATTATTATTGATGTACGAAATTAAAATTACGAAAAATGGTCGGTCACTTTTTGATTTGCGTCCCAATTGCCCGGCCAAACCTTGGGTTGTTGTGCGTCCCGTAATTGGAACACATGCCAGCTCAGAATCTTCCCGCCCTGCCCGGCGGCGACTCTCTTTACACTACATCCGTAATGATTAAACGGTTAATATTTTAATTACAGCCACAATTTTTGTTGTTTTTTATTTTCTAAAATTATTTTTAATTTTATATTTAATAGAGTAACTTTAATTCTTTTTATTTAAGAGACACATTAAATAATTTCTTTGGAAAAAAATCGTATTTTATCCAAATATATATATATATACTCCTAAATTTTTAAAAGTTTAATAATAACTTTGAATATTAAAAAAAAACCAATAATATCATTTTTCTTGGTTTCTCTCAAGTCTCTCTTTTTCTTCCACCGTGGATTGTAATACATCAACGAACTCGTGCTCCACCAAGTCCCACAGCTTCTGTGATTTGAGCAAGGTCTTCACTTGATGCTCCACCACTCATATTTCTCACTGCTAAAAATTGGCAGCTATTTTTGTTTTTCGAAAAAAAAAAATACAATCACGATTACTTTCATGGTTATTTTCTAAGATTTAATTTAGTGCCGGATTGGTCCATGAAATTTAACATACTCATATTACTACTCCTCATCATTCTGAGAGACTAACTTATTTACATGCTTAACCATGAAGTTTCTATGATTGAGCCACCAAAAAAGGAAAAGAAATATGAATCTTATTGGTGAATTTCAATTCTTTTAAGTTTTTCTTAGTAATCGTATTATTAAATCGTTTTCATTTAGATGTGATATTGATTCATTCGTGTATTCCTCCTTTACTTAAGCGTCACCTAGAATTATTTTTCAAAGATTAAAATGTTGTTTTAAAATTAAATTAAAAGGATGGGTTATTTATGATTACATTTAGCTAAGTGTTATGGAAACCCCACAAAAATTATCATTTGTAGTCGAAAACAAGATTATTTCTAATCCCCTTTCCAATTCTAGTAATAATGTGTTAAAATTAAGCTGAAGTATTCTAGAGAACTCCATTTATTTTGAATTAATGTGTATATTTTATTTGAAAGCCTTAAAGGTTGTGTCACGTTTCCATCTTATACCAAACTCCATTATTGTATATTCTATACCAAAAATGCTCTCTCAACTTATTATCATTATTATTGTGATTACTTGAAAAAGTAGAAAGAAAAAAAAAACGATTGTGGATACGCACGGAATGCATTAGTGACTCGAACAACTCGAATAAAGTTCACAAACCAACCCCTTATGCTCAGATTGAATTGGGTTAACATCAAATATCAAACATTCACAAAACACTGCATTGCTAACATCAGTTCCAAACATTAAATAATCTTAATCTATCTGAATTTTCAGTTTTCCAAAAATTAAAAAACAAATAATAATAATAATAAAACCCTTTATGGTAAGATCTGATAGTCACCTAAATTAGTCAAGTTCTCGAGCCATTTGAATATCTTAGATGAACTACGCTAGGTAATTCAAATGTCTAGTCTAAAAATTACAAGAAACATAAGCAAATTATTAAGCACTTTTCCTAATAAAAAAGAAAGAACTTAGACCAAAAGAAAAACAAAACATCATTAATAGATCCATATAGTAACGTTAAAAGAATCAAACACTTGAATCATACAAGAATAACATATAAAAATCAACTCAAAGAAACTACAAACAAATAGGCATTTGAAAACCATTTGATTGATAATCATTCCCAAATCTTGCAGGCGCCAATAGCCATATCCTTTTAAAACACACACTTCAAAAGTACTCCCAAAACAAAGCAAAAGAACAGGACAAGGAGACAAGGACACAACAACAATCGGAATCTTATCTATGTGATAATGTCTGAATAGCAAGCGCAGAACAATCTTAGCTAAAGCTACAAGCCCCATAACATTATATTTTCTAACAAACATTTTCGAGTACCTTATTAGTTCTAGCAGTCTCAAACGAATAGTTAGTAGATCATATTCTACATAACCCGGTCCATCAAAATTCGGTTTCGCTCCATGGTGGAGGGATTTATAGAAAACCTCGCGAACAAAGTTGAACATTCGGAAATGTAGCAACTTTGTCCATTATAGATAGTGAAATCCTACAGAGAAACGTAGAAGATTTACCGACCCCCAGGCTTCAAATGGGACAATTGCCTTTATTAGAACAAAGGATTGTTTCCTCTACCTTCCAATCAGCTCACTTGCTGTTGATGGGTACCGTACATAGGGTAAGCTCCATATGATGCTGCAGCATACATGGTTGGTGGATCATAAGGTAACGGCATTGCGTATCCATATCCCCCATACATCTGCCCTCCATAGTAGGCGGCTCCACTCCACTGGTTACTATAATCAGCTCGGTGCTGTCAAATGAAAAGCACTTGTTTAGATAATTGATTATTGAGATAGAAATCTAAAATGCTGGCCCACCAATATTTCGAGTACTTTGAAGCAACTAAATACATAGACATTGTGAGACCCCACGTCAGTTGGAGAAGGAACGAAACATTTTTTATAAGGGTGTGGAAACCTCTACCTAGCAGATGTGTTTTAAAACCGTAAGGAGAAGCCCGAAAGGGAAAGCCCAAATAGGACAAAATTCGTTAGTGGTGGGTTTGAGCGGTTACAAATGGTATCAGAGCATGACGAGCGGTGTGCCAGCGAGAACGCTCCCACATTAGTTGGAGAGGAGAACGAAACTTTCCTTATAAGGGTGTGAAAACCTCTCCCTAGCAGACGCGCTTTAAAGCTTTGAAGGAAAACTCAAAAGGGAAAGTTCGGAGAGGACAATATTTGTTAGCGGTGGATTTGAGCTGTTACAAATGGTATCAGAGCCAGACACTAAGCAGTGTGCCAGCGAGGACGCTGGCCCTTAAGGAGGGTGGATTGTGGGATCCCACATCAGTTGGAGAGGGAAAGCTGGGTTTGGGTGTAAAAATGTCTCCCTAGCAGACGCGTTTTAAACCTTGAGGGGAAGCCCGAAAGGGAAAGCTGTTCAAAGCTGGGTTTGAGCTGGTGCACCATCACCAAGAAAGTTCTAAGTATTTTCCCTTCTATTTCCTTCCCTCATATTTACGGTACATCTGAATGTAATAATAATTTATGTGGGTTGTTTAGTAAATCTTGGAATTATAATTTGACAGGGATTCGTAGTTTTTCCACTCGAAGCAGTTTCCAAATCTAGAAAACAAAGTACTTATGTGTCTCAAACGATTTCACGCACACACGCACACGAAAACTACCTGCTTATTCGCAGGACTGCGCCCCCAAGAAAGACGTACTGTTTGCTTGCCAATTTCAGTTCCATTTAATTTCTGCAATGCCTCTTCAGCATTCTTTCTGCACAGCAGAATTGAAGGATGGTTGAGCAATTCAAATAGACAAAAACTAGAAAAGCTACCCTTTGAATATGGTCGAATGAGTCACAGCCATGAAGTTTTACCTGTTTGCAAACTGAATAAATCCACAACCTTTTCCAATTGGTATCTTAACAGATACAATGTCACCATGCTGAGAAAATAGTTGCCTAAGATCGTCGTCCGTAACATTCGGATCAAGCCCTCCAATGAAAATCTTTACACATATTCCCCAAAACCAAGACAAATAGAAATAGAATAGGAAGAACAAAGAGAAAATTAGCAAGGTAATGACGTTCGACATTATGAAGACAACATGAAGTAACCCAACTTACAGTTGTATTTGTAGAATCTCCATCAGACTGGTGTCCATGGGTGAATGAGCCATTTGATCCATATCCTAATACCAAGACAATATAAAATTATAGCTGAAGTATGAACAGCTTAATTTGCCAAGGTCAGTCCTGGTATACTTATAAAATTACACAGAAACCTCAACATAGATGTGAAGTTTCAATGCCCTTTTAAGGACATTGATGAAATATTGACTCAAAACTATGGAAATAAATGCAAATAAGTTTTGTGTACCTTGTGAAGAATATTGATGTTGATATCCAGAGGACTTTTTGGGCGTTGCCGCACCAATGCGCATAGGCCTGCTTGAGCAATATACGCCATTCATGTCAGTCATGGCCTGAGACCTCTCGTTATCATCACCAAACCTCACAAAACCATAACCTTTTGAACAACCAGTATTTGGATCATAGACAACTTTTGCTGCTTTGACAGATGAATATTTACTAGCAAAAGTTTCCTGTAGTATACTATCGGTAACATCTGCTGCTAAATCTCCGACAAAAATAGAAAGATCAGAACCCTTTTCTGAACGCTTGTCACCCGTGCTAGATGTTGCCCAGTTTAACCGGAAAGTAAGCTCGGTATTAGGCATCAAAACTGTAGAATAATTATGCAGAACTTTCTCTGCTGTTGTATGAGATAAAAATTCTACAAATCCATAGCCTTCAGATATACCAGTTTGCTTATTACGAATGACTTTAATGGAAGAAACCTGCATATCATAGTAATGTAAAGCATGGGACATACGAAATATGCTTAAAGCGGAGATGATAAAGACCGTCAAGAAAAAGAACAAAAGACAACAAACAAGTAATCTCCTAGAGGCTTTCTTTTGATAGATTCTCTTCTCGAAAATGAAACAACTGAACACAAGGAATATGCACAATATAAAAGACGCAAGAGACACAAGCGAACAAGGACCACAATACAACAACTTGGTCGGAACCGTATCGTACTTTATTGAAGAATAACATATCAAAATACTACCATTTACAATCATTAATAAATATCCGTGGAACGAGCATAACAACCGATACATTGTTCGTTCAAATCACAAAATCAAAATGAATTATAAAAGAGCTAAATCAGACAATTTCATCTTTCAATTCAATGAAATTAGTAAAATGTTATTGCTTAATGAACGTAACAATTGAAAAAACATTACATATATAGTACAAAAGATCATTTTAGGAACGCAAATAAAACAAACAGGTGCATTGACTAAACAAATTTGGCCCCAAGTGATGATAAATGCTCTAGAAGTAAATGAACCATCTGATCCAATCATAATAAACAGAACAGATCCAAGTAAAGAGTTCACGATTTTCTCCAAGCAGTCTCACGTAACAAAAATGGTAAGCCTGTTCTATAAAAACAATGAATTCCAGACATAATAATTGAAAAATACAAAAAATTAATAAAAGGGTCAGTTGTTTCATCAAAATTTTCCTTATCTATATTGAGTAAGTTAGATGAACAAGTGACAGATAACAAAATTAGGCAAACAAATCTAGAACATGTAGATAATATTAAACAACTAATTATATAAACAGTCATAACATTAAAATAATGAATAAATAATTCAGATATCGAAATAATAAAATCGAAAACCTCGCCGGTTGAAGCGAAACAGCTATGGAGGTAATTCTCGTCCATCCAATGCTGCAAATCGCCGACCCAAATAGTCTTGTTCTCGCTGGTGGATTCCTGGTGCGGCGGCTGCTGGTGCTGCTGGCCGTTAACCTGATGCGGCGGTCGACCGTAAGGAATACGGTGCGGTGAAGATAAAGGCATGTAATGCTGCGGCGGCATCATCGGATCATGCATTATCATCGGCGCCGCTTGATACTGCATCGCCATCCACCACTGCGGTGGCGGCTGCGGATGCGGTTGCGGTTGTTTGTGCGGTTGCTGATTCTGCTCCGTATGATGTGCAGACTGCTGCTGCGACTGCGAATCAGGGCCGTTGGATGGCATCTTCTCGCACTCTCTCTACCGCTCAAAATTAAACAGCTCAAACAAAATTTTCACAAGAAGAAGAAGAAGAATGAGTAGAAAGATGAACGAGAACAAGGCTAGTGAATCAAAGTTAGTGAAAGAAGAAATCCATGGCGATTGATAACCGCAAGCTGAAGGCGGAGGAGATAAACCAGAGAGGAGAAAGGAAAGAAAGGCTCAATTAGGGTGGAACAGCCGAAAACAAATGCACATCAATGAACGACTGATTCATGGCTAGATTTGTAGACGCGGTGGCTCCTCAAACCCTTAGATTAAACCCTTTAAATCAATCTCAGCCGTTGATTTTTATTATTATTTTATACAATGTGCTGTCGTTAAGTTCACTCCCCTCTTCATCCGCCGTCAACTGCCTTCAAGTTTTGGGTGTTTCGTTCTGCCCTGTCCGAATCCATTTTACCTCCTTTTCTTATCTCTCAGTAACTTTTTAAAAGGTATATATTTAACCATTTGGATTTACAGCTAGAGTTTGAGGATTTACCGTCAGAGACGCGTTCTTGCCGTGTAAATTGTGTGTTACCATTAAAATTTTAAGTTAATTTTTTTAAAAAATATTTACGATACAATTATATATTTATTTATTATCCAATAACTTTAAAATAAAATTTTATATTTGTTTCTATAATTTTTCAATTATAAATAAAATTTTGAATAAATGAATTTAATAGTTAAAACAATCGAGCCCAACATTTTACTATTGGTTAAAAAAAATTTACGATCTAAATAATTAAATTTGTTACAAAAAAATATATATATATATATATATATATATGACAATTCACCTGCCTAAATAGGGAGATGGAAGATGGGTAATTTACAAATAATGGGCAATTGTTCGATGTTTTGTGTTCGTTTTGTTACTGGTGATCAATTATGAAATTTTTACTCTATTTAAATATGTTCAAACCATCGTATATGTTAAAATAAACCAACATAAATTGATAAGGATCATGGTGTTTCAATTGTTATTATTAAACCTATTACACGATCCAAGGTTAAGAAGACTCAATAAGCATTTATTATTCATTTAAAAAATTGATTAGATTCAATTCAACCTCTATTCAACAAATTGATTCAGGTAAAAAATAATCATTTGAAATTTTTGAAGCAACACTTGCAAGGTTAAATAGATCATGAGTTACCCTAAATAGCACTCGATCCATAATTTACAATCATGAATATTATTTCTTATAGTGGGTAGTTGAATGGCCGTGTAAAGTTTGTTATTCATAGTCATAAGTTGCATTCGATAAAAGATTCTTTTGCAAAGAGACTATAAATATCCACCTAATCGGCATCTAAAAATAAAATTTAGGAAACAAATTGAACCCTCAAATGGAGACTTCCACCCTAAGAAATTTGAGTATCAGCTCTGTCAGGTTTTAAACCATTGTTGTGGTAGATTACATCCTAGCCATCGAATGAAACCTCAATTCAGTTTAATTTTGGAATAACTCAGTTTAGCGGGGATTAAATTTGATTCTAATCTTATCTCTTGAGATCAATGGATTGAAAGCATTTACATTGTTTATATATATATATATATATATATATAATTCATATAATTAATGGGGATAATTAAATTATCAAAATTTTAATTAATAACGAATAATTTAATGAGTGGATCTAATTCTCGACATTTGATTCATGTATTAAATACAATGTAATAGGTTTTTTATTTAGTCTTTTTTATATTAATATAAACCTAAAATTATTAACGATAAATTTTCAAAATAAACAGTAATATAATAAATTTAAGAAATTTTAGATTTAATAGATATTTAAATTTTAAAAAACCCCAGTTTATATATTTTAAAATTGTAAGATTTAATTAAATGGTGAGATATAGGATTGAAATTTACTTTAAAATTTTTAAAATTTATTAATCACATTTACAAATTTAAAAATTATTTTTATTGATATTCATACTTATTTAATTGCATTATTTAAATTATTTTTATTACAAATCAAAATATATAAATATATATAACATGTCTAAGGAATTCTCATCATAATTTGATAAAATATCGTATCTTAATTTTTGAACTTATTTATTTATTATTATTATTATTATTATTATTTGTAATTTCTACCTCTCAATAAATTTTATTTTGGAAATTAGTTCAAATATATAACATATGTTTTTAATGATTTATAAAACATATGAACTATATAAAATTGATAAAATTTGAAAATAAAATTATATATTTGTTGAAATTTGTGAATTTTAATAAAGTGGTTTATTTATTTATTTGGTAGATTAATCAAATTTAAAATTGTTACTATCTATTGACGGATTATAATTTTATGAGTAAATTTAATTTTTTCTTTTAAAAAATATACTAAATTAATATAATCATTTATTTATTGAAATTAGTAATGTTCTAAATATATTTAATTAAATAAACTAATTTAGTATACAAAATTTAATTTTTTATAATTATTTATTCAATTAAAAATATCAATCTCTAACAACCAATTAATTTATGCCATTAATTAACGCATCATATTTATATAAAATTTATTAAACTAATATCATAGAAATAAACACAAAATAAGTAAATGCTCCCCTAAACATGATCACCTTAATATCTTATAATTAAAAAAAAGTACGATACGAAAAACTCTAGTTGTCGACTCATCGGACAACTCTACACTCGTCTAAGAATGCATCACCGACATCAAGCTTTTGACCTCCTAGCTCGTCACCCTTGGCTAACCCTTAGAAATTTTGAGTGTTGTATCACTTTCATTCTGTCGAATGAAAATTACCAAATTATAAATCAAAGTTAGAAGATCGATAGCAATCGTGAATTTTTAAAGTTTGATGCTCGGGTTTTGGTGTAGGACTTGAGTAGGTCGAACCCGACAAAGAAATTGTTGTGTTTATACTAGAAACTCGACCATATGAATTCAATATTTTGTTTTCTAAAACACTGTAATTGCATGCACATGTATGGAAGCGAAGAATGGAATGAGGAGCATGGATGGAAACAAAGAAGCCATCCTTAACCGTATCCCGACTCGGGATATCCTTATAACATAATCACACATGGGTTTAACTTATTTAATCGATGCATGTGTTCACCTAAAATGCATATGTTCTTGCATGACTTTACATCTCAGGGTGTACCTCTTTTAAAAAAAAATTCGATATGTGAGATTAGAGATTCGTATCTTCTACTTTTTTCACTGTGGTATATAGCTTAACGAGCTGAGTTATACTCAAATTGATAGATGTCTTCTTAAATCATCACATAAAAAAATGATATTAACCTAACACGATTATTTGATTATAATTAATCAATAATTACACGTTAAACATACACTTAATTACTTTTTAAAATTAAATTTTATGTAATGGACATAATAGCTTATTTATTGAAATTATTAACTAATTGTTAATTAGGTTAAATGGGTTCAAATTTTAATTTTAAATAAATAAATGCAATTACTTATTTATTGAAATTATTAACTAATTAATTTATTGAGTTAGCTAAATTAAATGAGTATACATTATTTTCCAATATTAATAATTGATTAGTTATTGAGATTAAATTTAGTTATTTGATTTATTATTATTGTAGTATAATTAATTGAATTAATTAAATATTTCACTATTATAAATAAATAATATTTATTTAATTTATGTCATGTACAAATATTTATTAAATTGATATAATCAAGGATGCTTATTAATTAAAATATTTATTCTTTGATTATTAATTAATTAACTTTCATTGATTTTAATTGTTTTATTAATTAATTTATTAGATTTTATATAAACCTTTCAAGATTAATTCTATAAAATAAATATAAATATTATTTGTTTCCATAAAATTCTTATATTTCATGCCTCCGATAATTAAAATATAAAAAGAAATTAAATAATTAAACAATCAATTATTTAAATGTGAACAATTTTCTTAATATTAATAAAAAAAACAACCGTCTAAACAGAAAGTTCTCTCATCAAGTTTCTCAATCAGACATTCTTTTATTAAAGTATTTATGTAAAATTGACAATAATATTAAAATAATACAAATTGTTTCTATTTTATTAAAAAAATAATTTCATATTAAATGTTTTCTTTATTAAATACTAAAAAAATACTTTAAACTATTTTTTTGTCTTTCCGTACAGGGATGAAAGCTTATTTTTGTAGAGTTTATTATAAAAATATAAATAATTAATCATATTAATTTTTAGTTTATTATACTAAAAATTTATTTCCAACGACCCTTCCACTCGACACCGTCAAATCACTAAGGCCGATTTTTGTCCCTGCTCGACGGGTGGGTCTTGCAGTCAATCTCCCTTCTGCCTTTGCACTTGAGTGCCAAATCTCGCTCTGGCCCCAAGAAATGTTTGCACGCCTCCATTACCTTTCGGGAGGCCTACACCCCATAGAAACTGTCTCTTAGCCCGTAGGTCATGACACAAGGTTCGAATTCCAACTTTTTCAGAGAGTGCCAATCTCGCTCCGGAGGAACATTTGCACGCCTCCATTACCTTTCGGGAGGCCTATGCGCCATAGAAACTGTCCCTTGACCCGTAGGTCGTGACACACATTATAATTTTAGCTTTTTCAGAGAGTGCCAATCTCGCTCTGGAGGAAACATTTGCATGCCTCCATTACCTTTTGGGAGGCCTACGCGCCATAGAAGTTGTCCCTTAGCCCGTAGGTCCTGACACAAGGTTCAAATTCCAACTTTTTCAGAGAGTGCCAATCTCGCTCCGGAGGAAACATTTGCATGCCTCCATTATTTTTCGGGAGGTCTACGCGCCATAGAAGCTATCCCTTGGTCAATAGGTCCTGACACAAGGTTAGAATTCTAGCTTTTTGAGGGTGGTATCTCACTGATGGTTCAAGCCTGGGTTTTCTTCGCCCTCCACCTAAGCTACCTGCACACCAAAGACCCAAAGATATTTTAAAATGGTTTCCAAAACTACCCTTCTAAAATTTGTCATTATTATTTATTTATTTATTTATTAATAATAAGACATAAATTAATGCAAGCCGATTGTAAAAATTAAAAAAAAAAATGACATCATTTATAATTTAATTTAAACTGCCAATTTGTTATCTATTGACATTATTATAATATTAATAACCATTTTTAATTTTTCATATGAATATTTTTAGGAACAATTTTAAAAATTTTAAAATTTTTAAAATTCAAGGAGATAATGGTAATTATGTATAAATTGGGCATGAAATTTTAAACCGTCCAAAGAGTGAATGGACACGTCAGCATCACAAATTGAGGAAGACCTCAAATAGAAATAAAAATAATAATCCCTTATTACTTCGCCGTCCAAGTTTTAAGTTCGAACACGAGAAACTTAAGACGGCGCCGTATCATCCATAGGCCCCTCTATCTATCCGCTCATTCCCACATTAAACGTGGACCGTCCAAAAATATAAATAAATAAAAGAAAAAAAAAACGAAAAAAGGCGAGAAATTAACCGAACCAATTCTAGGACGGAAGGAACGAACCGTGAAAGGCACGCAAATCTGCGAGTCAATGAATTCCCACTCGCACTGGCAATTGGTTTACGTGCGAGGCCCCGTGTCGTCGAGCCTCTCTGTAACGAGGCCTCGTCATCGTCTTGTTGGTTCCAAAGGAATATGCCATGGTTGTGTTCTTTAATGCAGCAGACGTTCGCAGAGACTCAGATGCACACGACCTTTGAGAAGATGCCCTTTTCTTCTTCTTCTTCTTCTATATATTGCTTCATCAACTTCTAGTATTTTCTCTTCTTTCGTTCCTCTCGCACCGGTTCTATTTGGTATGTGCTTTTCTTTCTCCGTTTCTCTTTTTGAATTTCTGTTTCCTGTTTGATTCTTGGCAATATGACTTCATTTGATGCCTAATTTTGCATGTTCTTTGATTTCTGTTCTTCCGTTTGGCATATACATTGAATTTGTGATGTCTTTCGTTTGTGGAGCCTTTTTCAAAGCGGTTGTGATTTGGTGTGAAACTTTTAGTGTTTAGAGCCGAGTAAGTGCGGAAGAAGCTAGGGTTTTGGATTTCTTCGTGATTGACGACGGGGAGGAGGAGGTCTTTGTTTGATGTGGATTGGTGATTTTAGGTTTATTACGATATAAGAACTTGCAAGTTAAGCATTTGAAATGAAGTTAATATTGGAAGATGCATTAAGATTATTGTAATTTGTGCTTGACGAAATGTGTCTGCGTCTATAGGTTTCTTGATTGGTGGATGCCCTAGATGTATTGAAGAAGTAGGATTGGATTTGTTTATCTAAACGAAGTGATATTCTTCGTGCGTGCAGGACTATGGGCTCTGACAACATTTCTGTTGGTTTATTAGATACCCTCAAAATGAAGAGGGTTCGGACCATCTTCACTCATACATATCCGTATCCTCATGAGCATTCACGTCATGCTATCATTGCGGTTGTGGTTGGTTGCTTATTTTTTATATCTTCTGACAACATGCACACGCTCATCGACAAGTTGGATCAGAATATCAAATGGTGGTCTATGTATTCATGTTTGCTTGGTTTCTTTTATTTCTTTTCATCACCATTTATTGGGAAAACCATTAAACCTAGCTATTCAAATTTCAGTCGGTGGTGAGTTTCCGCGTCTCAATTATACTGCTTTTGTTTCATTTTGACATTTAATACTTCCTAGCCGTGTATATGTGCTCTTGGAAATTTGAGTTATTGATGTTTTCAGGTACATAGCCTGGATTTTAGTGGCAGCTGTGTATCATCTTCCAAGTTTTCAGTCAATGGGAGTGGATATAAGGATGAATCTTTCAATGTTCATAACGATATACATCTCTTCCATTCTGTTTCTTGCAGTATTTCATGTTCTCTTTATTGGCCTCTGGTACATTGGTTTGGTCTCACGTGTTGCTGGAAAGAGGCCTGAGCTTTTGGCAATTTTTCAGAATTGTGCTGTAAGTTCTGTGGATGCCTCCTGTGGTTTACTATTACATTCTCTTTTCCCACGTTGCTATATCAATTCTTGCTCTCATTCATGGTGTAGGTCATAAGTATAGCCTGCTGTGTGTTTTACAGTCACTGTGGCAATAGTGCTGTCTTGAAAGACAGAACACTTCAGCGGAGAACCTCTAATTGGTTTACTTTCTGGAAGAAGGAAGAGAGAAACTCTTGGCTCGCAAAATTTCTTCGCGTAAATGAATTGAAGGATCAGGTGTGCTTGTCTTGGTTCGCACCCGTTGGGTCTGCAAGTGATTACCCACTTTTGTCTAAGTGGGTAATTTATAGCGAGGTGCATATAGAACTCATCTCTGTTAATACGTGGATTTACTGTATGTGTTTGTGTTAATTCTTTTCATTTGTTTTTCTCATGTCGCCTTCTTTCACTGCTTTAGTTAGCGTGCAATGGCTCGTGCGCTGGTCCATCTGATGGTATTTCACCCATATACTCACTCTGGGCTACATTCATTGGCCTTTACATTGCAAACTATGTGGTGGAACGGTCGACAGGGTAAGTATTTGGTGGTTGCTCCACCTGATATTCCCTTTTAAGTAGTATTTAACTCTCATCATTTTAGTAGGAGTATAGGAGATGAAGATGTCTTGATTTGGTTAAGAATGAAATAGTTCTGATATTATGTCTTTAGTCTGTCTGTTCCTTATTGGAATTTATATAGTCTACTAGCGATGTTACTGGACGCTCAAGCATTTTTCGATTGCAAGTCCCTACGCTTTCCACTTCCATTTCTTATTTAGCTTGGGGTCTCTTAATTGTTCACGCTATTTGGAGTCAGTAATTGAATACAATTGAACTGATTTAATCAAGAAAACCAAGTTTAGTTCACTCTGAGGTTGGACTTGAGAATATGGAATCAAATTATCTTATGTCAGGTTTGCTTTTTGTTCCTCTTAGTCAGTTTTGTTCAGCTTTAACTTTTATCCCTTTTGTCTTTATCCATTATCCATTTTGGTTGGATCTTTCTCGATCCTTTATTTTTACCCCGAACTGATTCATGGGTCTAGGATGTCTCTTTATTTTTACCCCGAATCTGGCTGGAGGTATTTTTTAGGTTTTATAATAATTTTCATCTAATTTTCTACCATTAAATGAGCCGAGATGATTTATTTGTGGATTTTGAAGTTGCACGTGGAGTATAATTTTCTTTTGGTTGCTTAATTAATTTGTATGATTAACAGGTGGGCTCTTTCTCATCCTTTATCTGTTAAAGAATATGAAAAGCTGAAGAAAAAGCAAATGAGGCCTGATTTCCTTGATATGGTTCCTTGGTATTCAGGGTATTATGTTTACTATGATTCTTGATCGCTTTCCTTCCTTTAATGTGGGTGTGCATGTTTATAGATTTTTGAAGTATTCTTTTGATGGTTTTTTGCAGAACTTCTGCTGATTTATTCAAGACTGTTTTTGATCTACTTGTTTCAGTGACTGTCTTTGTTGGTCGATTTGACATGCGCATGATGCAGGTTTAGTTCTATGATCCACATTTTGCATTATATCTACCTTGTAGTTCGGAATGAATCCACAATTTCACTGCTTTAAATTTGAAGGAAATCATATAGGATAATTGCATCCCCTAATCGTGCTATCTAGCTGATTGTAGGCACCGTGCTCTACTCTTTTTAGTTGATACCTTAGACTCTTTGGTGACTGAATCTGATATGTCATGTCCCGAACATTGTTGCAAGTTTAGAAGGGATGAAGCTGTTGTAATATCCTCGACTTTAATGCACACTTCTGCTTCCTGGTAGTACTGAAAATTAGACGTCCGTTTGGAAGATTCACTCAATGCTCCATAAGGTCCCTTATTGCTATAGATGTTTCTAGATTTTATATATTTAAGGGTAGATTTTAGATTTTGATCCACTCTCTTTGAGAACGAGTGAGGTCTTTTGGTGCAAGTGTTCTTCCCAAAACTTCGAACTCCTTGTGTTGTCACCAATTGTGGACCAACAATTGTTCATGTGCAGCAACTTTGCCAAAGTGTTTTATGGGCACTTCAGAATGACTTCATCTCAACTTAAGGGGTTTTAAAATGAAGGTTTTCCCATCTATTTATGAATCACATCAATGATTTGTTTTGCAACTACAAACCCATAATAGCTTTCCTCTTATTGATTTCACCTACCCGTTTTATGCCTCACCCACACAAAGCATTGGCCTTAATGATTTCTGTGATAGATGGAAACTTCTTGTCAATCTCCATCGAAAAGACCTTCCATGTACAAATCAAGAAATAATTCTCTGTTAAGGTTGGAGAACTCCTTGCATCCAATTGACTGCAGGCAGCCCTATTGGCACAATCTGGTTGTTCTTAGCCCCTTTTAGACAAAGCTTCTTATCTTGGTGAAGTTTGCCTCTGTTTTTGTGACCCAGATGGAGCCATCATCACCATATAGGCAGGATTGAGAAGAGTAATTACTAGGTTTGACAACGAACAAAACATTGTGAGAGTTCAATAGATCCATCTGTAAGAATTACAAGATCCTACCTCTCCCTTTCTCATTTAAAATTTCCTAATATTCACAATGGTTAAAAGGGACCTATCTTAAGTAGAAGAAAAACCTAATACATAAAGGAAAAAACTTGCACATAATTGCAATCTAATTACCGCTAATAAATATAATCAAGAAAAATATAAATCAACCTAAGCCTTTGTGGTTTGTAAACTTCGTTGTCAGAACCTAAGCCTTTGTTGCTAGCCAGAGGATTCGTTGGGAGTTCACTGGATGAGATATCTAGGCTTCGCTGAACTATGGAGGGAAAACTAAAATTTCACTGCTTACTTTTGTTGCCTTCTATTTGATTTAATTCTTTTCAAGGTGTAAAAGTTCTCACCCCTATAACGATTAGTCTTTTTGCCTTATTAAACAATTGGGTTTCTTTCTAACAACTCATTTAATTTATCAATGGAATCTCTCTGTTTCTCAAAAAAAAAAAAAAAAAAAAAAAAAAAAATCTATCACATCCTAGTTTCCTACATAAAATTTAAAGAAATTGTTCTCTTATGAAGGCTAATTGTAATGTTTCCACTTGACCTTTCTTCCAATGTTAGGCAGCAATGCGCAAGCTTGAAGATGGAGCTCAGCAGGATGGTTTATTATATGATCATTATAGCGATAGGGAGGACTTATGGTTTGATTTCATGGCTGATACTGGTGATGGTGGGAACTCATCTTATACTATTGCACGTTTGCTTGCTCAACCTTCAATTCGCATAATTGAAGATGATTCAATTTTCAACTTACCACGTGGAGATGTGTTACTCATAGGGGGAGATCTTGCGTAAGTTTTTTCATTCATATAGTTGAAGATGGTTTTTAAGTTCTTTCATTAGTGATTCATTTTTGTGGTTTTTAATTAGCTTATATGTTAGGCTATTGGATAGTGGGTTTCAGCTGAGTTTGGATATTTTGGTCCATGTTGGCAGATTTCTTATTTAGGTAAATAAGAAATCTTTAATAGCTTGTATCATGGAGTCGAATGCTTACTAGTCTTGCATTGTCTCTAGTTGGAGGCTTTTCTTTTAAAATATTTTTAAATAAAGAAAAAAGGGCACTTGATTGATTTCAAAAAGTGTTTCTAGGGGTGAGCTGGTGGGGTGGGGGGTGATGAAACATTTTCGGATCCAGCCAAGAAGTTTTGAAGTACTCCCAAGCTACATTAGTCATATAGGTTGTAACTAGGTTGTAACTAGAATCTGTATTTATCCTTAAAAGTTCTACTATTCTCCTCATTCCAAGAGACCGAAGCAGGACTTCTCAGAAGCAATTTTTCGAAGGAAGTTTCTAAACCCTACTTTAGAAAGGGCGACTATGCCAACTGAAACCCATTGTTAAGGAAGTTTCCGATTATATGAACGCAATGGATGAGTAGATTACCTAGAGTTGTGGTTAGAGTGGTTAGAGAGCTAGTTGGTGGGCTTCTTCTGAATTTTGTCTCAAGTTCTTGAACATATGTAGGCTAATGGAATAATGTGAGGACTTGAACCCCAACCACACCCCTCAAACCAAAGCAGTTAGCTGTTTTTCCCTGCTTATTAAACTGGCCCTTATGGAATTTTACTTCGTTAAATAATTGAAGTCAATGATGCTGCTGAAGGGATGTTTGGAAGCTGTTCTTTATTGCCCTTCTGCAAGATTTTCTTTCTTTCTTCTTCTTCTTCTTCTTTTGTTTGTTTTAGAGTTTGTTCAAGATAACATAACTAAATCTTCTTAAAAAATTATGGACTTGTGAATATTTGCATCATAACCTGACGCCATCTCATTATGGTTCTTGAACAAACAACGTTTAAAAATAGCATGCTTCCAAATGGTTTCTATAAATGGAACCATGAATTTATTTGAATAACTCTATAGGTGGAGCATAATTTATCTGAGTGAAGATGGTGCACTTGAAGGGGAGAGTATTTTGGTTTAATGTAAAGTAAGTGGATAAGTGTTAAAAAGAACTTGAACATTTAGTAGCGGTAGTTATTTGATACCTTCCTAAGTATAATTGTTTAAGAAGCCTGAAGAAGGTATGTCCTTGGTGCCTTAATCACTGCTAATCAATATATGAAACACCTTGTGTGTTTTGGATTGATTTTTTAGATTATGCATTACCACCATTATACCTTCTTCACTGTCAAAATGCTTATGCAGAGCTATATCTAATTATGGTAATTATTTCCCTGTCGTTCTATGCCAGATATCCTAATCCATCAGCATTCACATATGAAAGACGGCTCTTTTGCCCTTTTGAATATGCTCTTCAACCTCCTCCTTGGTATAAAGAAGATCATATAGCAGTAAAGAAGCCTGAGTTACCACATGGGATTTCTGAACTGAAGCAATATGATGGACCTCAGTGTTACGTAATTCCTGGAAATCATGGTTTGCTGCCTTTCTCTGTCTGAGCTGATTTAATTTTGATGTTTTCCTTTTATGGGAATTGATTTCCTATCACTATGTCTGTGAGTTAACACACTTGTTTGGTTTTGTAGATTGGTTCGATGGACTTCATACATATATGAGATACATATGTCATAAGAGCTGGTTGGGCGGGTGGTTTATGCCTCAGAAGAAGAGCTATTTTGCCCTGAAACTTCCCAAAAGATGGTGGGTATTTGGTCTGGATCTAGCACTCCATGGTGATATTGATGTCTACCAATTCAAATTCTTTTCAGAACTTGTACAGGAGAAGGTATTTTCCCTACTTCAGTTAGTTATTTCCATTGGTTCTTCACTTCTCTCTGTGGTTACTGTCTTCTAATGAACAAATAATCTCTTTTATCTGATCAAGATGGGAGCTGATGACTCGGTTATCATTATGACTCATGAACCTAATTGGTTGCTTGACTGTTACTGGAATGATGTTTCTGGGAAGAATGTTTCGCACCTAATATGCAATTATCTAAAAGGGAGGTGCAAACTTCGAATTGCTGGAGACTTGCATCATTATATGCGCCATTCTGCTGTTCAATCAGACGAGTCTGTAAATGTGCACCATCTTCTTGTAAATGGCTGTGGTGGGGCTTTTTTACACCCAACTCACGTCTTTAGTAATTTTCGAAAATTTTGTGGGGCTACATATGAGTGCAAGGCTGCTTATCCTTCCTTTGAAGATTCTGGCAGGGTAATGTTTGAACTGTAAAATTCTGTGCTATTCAGTTCTACCATTTTATTTTATTTTTAACTTCTAGTGCATACTTCTTCTCTTGTGCAGATTGCTTTAGGAAATATTTTGAAGTTCCGGAAGAAAAATTGGCAATTTGATTTCATTGGTGGCATCATCTACTTCATATTGGTCTTTTCTATGTTCCCACAGGTTAGCTTTTGTTCTTTCTTCCTTGGTGATTTTTTTGGGCTTTCTTTAGCATGTTTTTTAACTAGACTTCCCTTGGTTCATATTCAGCTTAGTTTCTGGTGGTTGTTTCGTTTTTAGTTGATCAGTATTTATTGTATTATATTGCTGGAATTTTATTTCTTTATTTCTAATGGAGTGTTCTATTTAAAGAACCACTTTCTTCTCATACAAAAATCGACAGAAAATATTATTTTTCTTATATTTTGCACATGGTATCAAAATATTAGAAACCCTTAAAAACCAACCCTAGGCCTAGTTGCCACTGCCATTGGTACTGTTTGCTGCTGTCGGCCATCTTTGTTTGCCCGACGTCACCCTTAGTCGAGTTAATGTCTTCTTGGGCTCCACAATATTATTCCTGGCAAACCTCAGTATTGAATTCAATAAAGTTAAAGGCTGCAGGAAGAGAGCCAATATTGTGAAGAAACCCAATGATTCAGTTGAAAGTTTTGCTTTGGTTGTTGAAGTTATTGCACACAAGGTTTCTGATCATTCAAAGCATCGCGTCTAATATGAGTATTGTAACAAACCTCGGCATACTTGTGATACCTACAGCTTGAGTTTGAGTACTTGGAAGGGTGAGAAGAACACCAATCAACCTTTTTTTTGTAGTGCTAATGTTCTTGACTCCAACCCATTCAACAAAGAGCAAGTTGATTAAATCTTGAAACTGCTTAAGGACACTTCATCGTTTGGTAATTCATTATCAACATATTCTCCTTTTGATCAAAGTTACAATTTGATAAGATTGGTTGACAAGCTGACAATAAAATGTATCTTCAACCTAGCCTGAGGAGAGAGGATTGGTTTCACTTTTAGTTAATAAGTATTTATTGTTTCTTTAGTTGAATAGTTTGCTCTTCACTTCCTATTAGACTCAATGGGGTGTATAATGCACTTGGTTTTTTAGCAAGGTAAAATGCTTTACTTTAAATATGTGGATGACCAAGTTCGTAACTTTCTTATAGTGTAAGCTCGATCACATCTTGCAAGAAGATTCATTTTCGGGTCACTTGAAGAGTTTCTTTGGCACGGTGTGGAATTCTTTTCTATACATGCTGGGAGAGTCATATGTATCTTTAGCTGGTGCTATTGTATTATTGATTGTAGCGATAACATTTATTCCTAGCAAAGCATCCAAGAAGAAACGGGTAATAATTGGCCTTGTTCATGTGTCTGCACATCTTGGGGCAGCTCTTTTTCTTATGTTGCTATTGGAACTCGGGTTGGAGACGTGCGTCCGTCATGAATTACTAGCAACCTCAGGTACTATCACGTGTTACTTACTATCACGTGTTACTTTTGAACGTAGCCTTACCTTACCAATGGCATCGAAGTTTCTAGTTATGAATTATTTGATGTTGAAAGTGAGATCTTTTTTTTCATTTCAGGCTATCACACTTTGTATGAATGGTACCGTACAAAGGAAGGTGAGCACTTTCCCGACCCGACTGGTCTCCGTGCGCGATTAGAAGAATGGACTTATGGTCTGTATCCAGCATGCATCAAGTATCTTATGTCGGCATTTGATATACCTGAGGTTAGAAAACTCTTCTTCCCCGTATTATCGTTTTTTCATTCTTCCGTTCACTAACGGTGGAGAGAATGCTATTAGGTCATGGCCGTTTCGCGTAGTAATATTTGCAAGAATGGAATGCATTCGCTCTCTAGAGGAGGTGCTATAATATATTATGGCTCCGTCTTCTTTTATTTCTGGGTTTTCTCAACGCCAGTCGTCTCCCTTGTTTTTGGAAGCTATTTATACATATGTATCAATTGGCTTCACATCCACTTTGATGAAGCATTCTCTTCACTAAGGATTGCAAATTATAAATCGTTCACTCGATTCCACATCAATCACGATGGCGATCTCGAAGTTTTTACTCTTGCTGTTGACAAGGTAAACATGGATTTACACATTCTTATTTTCGAGTTATCTGTATCTTGATTCTCGCTTCGACGTTGCAGGTTCCGAAAGAATGGAAGTTGGATTCTAAATGGGAAGGGGAGGCAAGACAACCGGAGCAGCTAAGCCATCGGAGAGCGTTTCCGAGCAAGTGGAAGGCGGCTACATCGTATCAAGATCCAGTGCACACGGTTAAAATTGTGGATCAATTTGTTATTAGACAAAGAGATAATGCTGATTTTGAAGATGCTAATGGGTCAGAAATTCACTGACCTCTGTGAGTTAACTACTCTGTGGGTTGTGTATTGATTGATTTAGGGTTTAGCCATTTTAAAGCCAGAAATTGGTATGAATGATATGATATGATATGATGATGATGATGATGATGCTGCTGTGTACAGTGATGATTTTCTTTTAGGCTTGTAGCAGTTTGTACTGATCCATGGCTTCAACAGAACAATGGTTGATGTATTCCCATTGGTTGGTAGGAAAAGAAGCCTTCTTAGTTCCTTTTTTTTTAATGTTTGGACCGAAAGCTTCCGACCATGTTGGTTTAAAGTCAAAGCATGGGAAATTTATTACTGCTAATCAATATTTCACCTTCTCAGCTGTATGTAAGAAAATGTATTTATTATGAAAATTACCCCATTCAGCAGGTAAGTTTCTTTTTTTTATTTTTATTTTTCAATTTCAAATTCAATTTTCGTTCTCAACTTATGACCAATATTATTCCCGAAACTTCTTTGCAATAGAAATGGATTTATCGGATGCTTCATTTCATAGAGAATCTCAATTTCATATTCACTTAATATTCCGGTTCGATAAAATTTTTAAACTATTTCAAGTAAATCAATTTCAAAATAGAAAATAATTCATAGACCTCTCATTTTTCAAATGGTCAATTATTTATTTCAAATAAATAATTTAAATTGATTCATTGATTCATTTATAAATGGAGATGAAAACCATGAGTTAATTAATAACCCTGAGTTAATTAATTGATAATTGATATAATAGCTATAAGTTTTATAGCTAATATTTTCAAATGGAACATGAGATTCAATATAAATGGAACAAATTGATAATATTTATTAATTTACGATTTTTATTGATAATACCCTAAAATTTTATTTCACTTTAATTTTTTTAATTGTTGTAATAAATTCTTTGTAAGGTAAAAATAGGAAATAATTGAAACAACTGAAGTATAAGAACAAATTTGTAATAACTAAAAGCAAGGACCCATTAAAACTAATTTAGTATGGACTAAATTTGTATTTTAATTTAATATTATAAATAAAATATAAATTAATAAAATGAAACATGAAAGGGTATGAATATAGTATAAATAATAAAAAATAATAATTTCATAAATAAAAAATTAATATTTATTATGCTTATCGAGGTAGAATAAATTATATATATATATATATATATATATGCAAGTCAAATTAAATCAAATTCATTATGCTGTTCAAAACTTTTTTTTAATAGTCAAAAGACAAAATTGCAAATTTTTGTATTTTTTATATTTTTTTTTAAGGATAAACTGTACACATTTTTAGAAAATAAAAAGATATACTTCATAGAACCACCTTATTTATTTACTCATTTTTACTTTTGCTATTTATTCAATTTAAGGAAACTTAAATAATAATAAAAATAATAATTACAATTTAAAATGAAAAAAAGAAAAAGAAAAAGAAAAAGAAACAAAAAAACATGTTTTGATGTTCATTTAACTGAAGACTACATTTAAACTGGTAATGATGAATGGAGAAGAGAAAAATTTCTATATGTTAGCTAAATAAGACTGGGGATGAGAATTATATTCCCTGTCTCCGACTCAGCCTAAATTCCTATATCACCCCGCTTCACTTTATATATATCTTTGATTAATCCACGTGAAAATAGAGTATCCCAAATCAATCAAAAATTTCTCGACTCATTCATTTTCTCTCAATTGTGAAACAATCACTTTAAAATCACGTCATTCCAATAAGAATTAGTAATAAAATTTACCACATATAATAATTCAAACCGACACCAATCTCAAAGAAAAAACTGGTATATCACATGACCTCCCGAGTTGATATCAAAACTTTAATACAAAAATTTAGATTATGATCCTTAATTAATATCATCATGCACTCTTAACATTCCATATATTTTAGGCATTGAATTGTAAACTTTTATATTTAAATCTTCCACTAATATATAATGGAATTTTGGTCACAATTCTAGGAAGAAGGTAATTATAATTAAAAGTAATTATTTTTAGAGATTAAATAAATATTTTTTTATTTTATTTTAAAATAATCCTTCTAGATTGAAAATTTTGGTCTCAATTGACCCACAAAAAGACAAATGCCCACGTCATTTCATCAAACTAATTCATAACTGAACACTGAATTCCATGCGTTGACCCGTAAATTCTTGGTCAATTCGCGTGGCTTGAACATTTAATCATATTTATTTACCCTTTTGGACTAAAAAAAATTAAACTACAATTATAATTTTACTCATTTTGTTTAAACAATATGTTGACTAAATTAACGAAAAAGAAGATTCGAAAATTGAAAAAAAAAAATTGAATTAATTTTAAAATATTTTTGTGACGTTATTTCCTCGTGGTAATTCTTATAAATTCTTAGTAGCGTCGTATCTACTTTTTATTTTAAGAGTCAATTTGAGCATAGTTCAACTGATTTAAACATATCATTTTTTAACTAAGAGACTAAAAGTTTAAATCTCCATATTCTCGTGTTGCCACTCAGAATGTTACGAGAGGAACGAACAAGACATGTTTTGGAAGAATCGATCTGTTACCGAGCCGTATTATTAAGAATAATAGAAAAATGTAAATATTTTCAAGCAGTATAATTAATAAGTAGTTAAAATAATTGGTGAAAATTATTTTTTTAAATTATATATTTTAAAGATGATATTTGATATTTCATCTACTCAGCTATGCTCAAATTGACGAGAATTAAAAAATTAAACGAAACATTTTAATTGGTCGATAAATTTGACGTTATCACGGAGGACAATTCTAAGGAAGTGATGGGTTTTGTGGACTTTTTCAAAAGTAATTTGTGAAGAATGCATTAAAAGTATGTAAAGATGTTCAAAACTTGGAGTTAATGTCTTGGAATTTGGTCCATACTCTTGCTTGAAGATAATACCAATTTTTTTTTCTCCATAAATTTTGATACATATAATTTTCGGGTTTTTCCTTTTACGCTTCTCGATTACATGTCTGTTGTTTGTTAAGAAGCGGTTTTTACACGCTTCTAAGCAATGATTCGTTCCTCTCTCCAACGGCCGTGTGATCTTATCCAATAAGTTTCTAAACTTTTAATTTTATTTTTAATAAAATTTTCAATTTTCTCTAATTAATCTTTAAAATTTTAAAATTTTTAAGAATCAATTGATTTGTTTCATGAATTTAAAAAGAATTAAAATTCAAAAATCTGAAACAAATCTCCAAATTCATAACCAATTATTTTGTTGGATGATGAAAGTCTCACAGTCCCACATCTGCTAATTTAGGGAATGATCATAGATTTATAAACAAAGAATACTCTTTCCATTAGTACAAGGACTTCTAGAAGCCCAAAGTAAAGCAATGAGAGCTTATGCTCAAAATGGACAATATCATACCATTGTGGAGAGTCGTGTTCGTCTAACATATTTAACTGATTAAAAATAATATCATATTTTTACCTATGTTTTTGAAAAATAGAATTTTTTTTCTTATTGCGTACCATTTTTAACTTTTAATATTTTAATCTTTTTAACTTTTAATATTTTAATCGAGATGATAATATGTATAAGTGGCAGAACTATGCTCAAATTGATAAAAATAAAAATAAAAATAAAAATAAAAATAAAAATAAAAATAAAAATAAAAATAAAAATAAAAATAATAAATAAATAAATAAAATTAAAAAATTATTATATTAATATGACTTATTCAATTATAAAATTATCATCTTAATATGATTTTCTTACCTAATAAATATAGCTTCACACATTAAAACATTATTGTATTCATTTTCACAACTAAATGACTGAAAAAACAACCAAAGTGGAAAACAAAAACTTTTGAAATTTCTACCAAATACCCAAAGCCAATTCAAGGGATGAATGTGTATAAATAGCCCCATCCAAGCATCAAATAATTCACACAAAAACCCCTTTTTGCTTACTAATTTAAACACCTACTCTCTACTACCCATGGAAACGACCGTGCCATTTCAACCCCCGACTTTCGGTGACCTTATTACAATCCTGAGTATCGATGGAGGTGGTATTAGAGGAATCATTCCTGGAGTCATTTTGAATTTTCTCGAGTCTGAACTTCAGGTACTGTTATGTTGTTTTATTTATGAATATACTTGTAACATGTACTTCATGATGGTTCGTGAAATTTCGTGTTTTCAAAATGACATCTCTATATCTATTTATCGATTTGTTAAATTGGGTCATAAATTTTTTAATGGTTTAGTTATAACGTTCATAGAAAACTACCCAAATTGACGATAGGGTAAGTTACTGTGAGATCCCACTTTGGTTGGAGAGGAGAATGAAATATTTTTTTATAAGGGTGTGAAAACCTCTCTCTAGAAGACGTGTTTTAAAATCGTGAGGCTGATGTTGATACATATCGGGCTAAAGCGGACGATATCTACTAACAGTGGGCTAGAACTATTATAAATGGTATCATAGGCAGGCACCGAGCGGTGTGCTAGCGAAGACACTGGGTTCTTAAGGAAGTGGATTCTGAGATTTCACATTAGTTGGAGAGGAGAACGAGTGAGACGGTGATACATAAACATGGTCAAATGTTGCCTATTTTTAATGTGTCGTTAAATAATTCTCTTTGTCGATTTTGTAGAAATTAGATGGCGAAGAAGCAAGAATTGCGGATTACTTCGATGTGATCGCCGGGACAAGCACGGGAGGACTTGTAACCGCCATGATATCTGCCCCAAATGAAAACGACCGACCCTTGTTTTCTGCTAAAGACATCAAACAATTCTACCTCGACCACAGTCCCAAAATCTTTCCCCAAAACAGGTTCGTTTAATTCTTCTTAATTTCAATTTAGTCCCTATAATTTATTTCAATTTAGTCCTTATAATTCGTTTCGTATCGACACTGCCACAGAACATGGGCAGTAGGCAAAATATTGAAATTGCTGTCTGGTCCAAAATACGACGGCGAATATCTCCACAAACTTGTAAAGGACAAGTTGGGCGACACGAAATTGCACCAAACGTTGACTAATGTTGTCATTCCCACGTTTGACCTCAAGCTCCTTCAGCCAACCATATTTTCTACTTACCAGGTTGCTTTTTCTTTCTTAATTCGGAATTTTATTTTATCGGTTCCAAATTTCGAAATTTTGAGTTGATTGAGTTAGTGACCCGAGCAATTTGTTCGTCACCTTTTTAAGTAGTTGAATTGACTTGAGTTGTCGGATTATTCTTTTATTCTTTTTTAAAAAATTTAAGAAAATCATACTTATTCAACGTACACACGTTTATGAATAAAATTTTATAAAGTTCAAATATTAAACATTCACAACTCACAATGCATCACTAATATCAGTTATAAACGTTAAATAATTTTATTTTTCGTGATAATTTTAAAAGTAGGGTTGTGTTGGGTTGTGACACTATTTTCGATTGACCCAACCAAAACAATATCAACCCGCAACCGAGTCGAATGTTTGATTTTTCAAAAATTAAACCCAACTCAGACAAAAGAAAAAAAATTTAAGCGAACCCAATTTTTAAGATTTGGGTTAGGTCGATAGTCGAGATTGATCGAGTTCTCGAGTCATATGAACACTGTTTGGTCAATGTTTCAGTTGAAGAAGAATCCATCGTTAGATGCATACTTGTCGGATATTTGCATAGCTACATCGGCTGCTCCAACTTATCTTCCAGCTCATCACTTTAAAACTGAGAGCGGTGTCGCCGGAGAAACGAGGGAATTCGACCTGGTTGACGGCGGTGTTGCTGCGAACAATCCGGTAAGTAAGAAACATATATTCATTTCATTCTAAATTTGATAGTTTTATGAACTGTAGTTTGAATGTGATCAGACGTTGGTGGCGATCGGGGAAGTGACGAAGGAGGTGATAAAAGAAAGTCCGGATTTTTATGCTATAAAGCCAATGGACTACAAGAGGTTTTTGGTTATATCGTTAGGGACCGGAGCTCCGAAGGCGGAATTGAAATACACGGCGGAGCAAGCGGCGGAGTGGGGGATGTTGGACTGGCTAACCAGCGGCGGCTCCACCCCAATTATCGACGTGTTTTCACAAGCAAGCTCGGATATGGTCGATCTTCATCTTTCTGTCATTTTTCAAGCCCTCCGTTGCCAACAAAACTACCTTCGTATTCAGGTTCAATTTTATAGACGTTCAATTTTATAAATGAAATGTGTTGATGATTGTTGGAAGGGAGTTGCACGTTAGCTAATTTAGAGAATGATCATGGATTTATAAGTAAAGAATATATCTATGTTAGTTTGAGGCCGTTTCGGGAAGCCGAAAGCAAAGACACGAGAGTTTATGCTTAAAGTGAACAATATCATACCACTGTGGAGAGTCGTGATTTCTAACATGGTATCAGAGTCATGTCCTTAACTTAGTCATGTTAATAGAATCCTTAAACGTAGGACAAAGAAGTTGTGAGCCACGAAGATGTAGTCAAAAGTGACTCGAGTGTCGAACAAAAGGTATATTTTGTTCGAGGGCTTTAGAGAAGGAGTCGTGTCTCGATTAAGGGGAGTACTTTGTTCGAGAGGAGGATTGTTGGGAAAGTTATTATTTCTAACATTGGTATCAGAGGGATGTCCTTAACTTAGCCATGCCAATAGAATTCTCAAGTATCGAATAAAGAAGTTGTGAGTCTCGAAAGTTTAGTCAAAAGTAATTCAAGTGCTGAACAAAGGGTGTACTTTGTTCGAAAACTCCAAAAAAGGAGTCGAGACTCGTATAAGGGGAGAAGTTGTGAGCCTCCAAGATGTAGTAAAAAGTGACTCAAGTGTCGAACAAAGAGTGTTCTTTGTTCGAGGACTCCAGAAAGGAGTCGGGCCTCGAGTAAGGGGAGGCTATTCGAGGGCTCCATAACAAAGCCATGAGCTTATGCTCAAAGTGGTCAATATCATACCATCGTAGAGAGTGGTGATTCCTAACAAAATAGATATTAATTTTAATTTTTTTTAAAAAAAAGAAAAATAAACATTAATTTACAAACCGACAGGATGACACGTTGAAGAGCGAGGTATCCTCAGTAGATGTGGCAACAGACAAGAATCTTAACGAACTTGTGAGGATCGGAGAAGGGTTACTGAAGAAGCCGGTTTCATGGGTGAATTTGGAGACCGGAATCTTTGAGCATTGTGGTTCAAATTCAGAAACAAATGAAGAAGCCCTTAAAAGGCAACAATCTAAACCCTCAACTACTTAATAACTGCTTTAACTGCTAACCGCTGGTTCTTCTCATGCAGATTCGCCAAGCGGCTGTCCGATGAGCGGCGGCTCCGCCATGCAAGGTCCCCCCATGGAAGAGCTGCTGCAAGCTTCAAATTGGAAAATGGAGCTCATGATGCCCATTGAATTCAAAAACTTCCACTTTTCACCGCTCTTTACATCATTATCATTCTTATATTGTAGCGAGTTTTTTAGATGATTATCATTATCGTTATCATTTTAGAAAGGAATAAAAAATAAAATTCGTATTTGTTTCAAAGATTTTATTCATTTAGTCGAGAATAGAGAATATAATGATAACGGTAAGTTTCAGAGACTTGACAAATGCACCCGAATGATCTGTCTTTGTTCATAGGTTCCAATGCCTTTTTACAGGAAATACAAAAATTGCAGAAAAAACGGAATTACAGGACACGACTCAACTCGCTCCACTAATAACAAGAAAATAAAATTGACCTGTTCTAAGCCTGGAGAATAGGTCTTTATTGAAATAATCTAAAACCGACTCAACATATAATCCTCGTCTTCGTCTCTATTTAGTTAATAAGAAAAATTCTCTTCTCATTCACCATTTAAACGTAGCTTCCCTGTCTTATTCGAGGCAGGTCTCGATAGGTTAAATGAACATCCCTGATAGTAATGACACTTGTGGTCTCCAAACAGGGAAAAAGAACCTAGATTGAGAAGGAAAGAAGGAGAAAAGTTATGGCAGCGGTCAGTACTTTTTTGACATTGTTGTGAGGAATGCTCCTAATTCGATGGTTTCGCTCATCGATAGGTTTTTGCTTGCTTTCTAGGACGGTTCTAAAAAGCTACCTTCAATATTTTCGTTGGAAACAACACTGAAACTTGGATTTCGAAGAGAAAGAACTTAAAACGGGAACCCTAGTTCAATTTTTCGCACACATGCGAAAAAACTCGAGTCACAGTCCCGCAATAATAACCCTAAATAATAATTTAAAAAAATTTGTAATAATGAAAAATTAGAAGGCAAAATACAAGGCTAAACCAAACACTCACCAACGTTGTAGTTCCAACGTTCGACATCTTGTCTAGCTACAAGGTTGCCTTTTGGAATAAACGACATGTCGTACTTGTCTCTCTCGTTGTAGCTTTCCTAAACGGCTGTCGGATGAAAGGCGGCTCTCCCTTGCCTGGTCTTCTCATGGAAAAGCTGCCAATTTCAAAGGAACTCAATTGACTATTTAAATAAATAAATAAATGATGTCATTTAATAAAATTAATCCTTTATTTATTATTCTTTATTGTATTAACTTACAAGCTTCCCTTTCATGTTGTTTAAACTATAAGAGTTTGAATTATATATTTCCTTTATATTGAGTCAATTATTTGTTGTCATAGCTAAAGTGAAAATAATGTCCGAACAAAATAATATAATTATGTCGTACCAAACATTTTTATCTGCTTTCATGTTATATTATTTTATTATTATAAGTTATGTGCGTATGACACTTTGGTAAATTCATATATTACTGTTGTCAAATATGAAATGTCTCAGAATGTATTATAGGAATCAAGTAGTTATCAACCCTCCGTTGACCACGATTGTAAGCTCTCTTGTCTACTGGTTTTCAATGCAATTGACATTTAAAGTGCTTTCTTTCAAACTGTTTTCAATTCATTTCCTCGCTCATGTTTTATAAATACATTTTGTCTCAAAATGTGACTCAAGGTTAAAGATTAGGTCGAGAAAAGTTCTTGTCGTCTTCTTAGATTCTAGCTCGCTCTCTCAGGTTCGTCGATCCTCTCGACCACTCCACACCACCTGCTTGTAAATAAGAAACAGTGTCTTGTCCTTCACTTGGATCGTGATTTACTTGTTCACTGAGTTAGAACAAGTGTCATACAATACTGTTGCTAAAAGAGTGTGATTGTGACACTAAGCCACCTACACACTGACGCTCAAGTTAATATCGAGATTGTAAATAGCTGAGACAAAAAAGAACCAATTATTTAGACATGCTCCTTTCGATTCGGTAACAAGAAAACATCTTATAGTGAGTTGAAAATCTTGCTCAAACTTTAGAATACTTCAATTAAAATAAACCGTTCAAACTTTAGAATGGTTTGAGTTAGAGATCGATGTTTGTTATTAGGGACTTGTGTGAACGTATACAAGTAAAAGAGGATATCTTTATCGATCGTTTTTTAATAAAAATTAATAAATAAAATCTCCTATATTTATGGTTAAAATGAGTGATGTTGTAAAATGTTTGACTGTCAATTAACACAATTGGATAAGGGTTGACCAAAACAATAAACAGAGAACATGTCAAGGCTGCTCGTTTTTGTTCATGACGTTAGTAGCTGACGGCTTTTTGTTGAGCTATTATTTATTATTATTATTATTATTATTATTATTATTATTACTGTTTTATTGAGATGGGAAGCTATTAGTTTAATAAAAGATTCAAATTTTTTACACGTTAACTGAATCAAAAAGAAAAAAAAAACTTTGAATTATTGATATCGACCAAATTTATATTAATTGAAGAAGACAAAATGTGATATCCCACCTCGGTTGGGGAGGAGAACAAAACACCCTTTATGGGTATGGAAACTTTTCTCTAGACACGTTTTAAAAACCTTGACGGGAAGTCCGAAAGGGAAAGCCCAAAGAAGACAATATCTGCTAGTGGTGGGCTTGGTCCATTAAAAATGGTATCAGAGCCAGATATCGAGCAATGTGCCAACGAGGAGGCTGCTCCCCGAAGGGGGGTAGACGAGGCGGTGTGCCAGCAAGGATGCTGGACACCGAAGGGGGTGAATTTTGTGGGGGTCCCACGTTGATCGGAGAAAGAAACGAGTGTCAGTGAGAATGTTGGACCCTGAAGAGGGGTGAATTGTAATATCCCACATCGATTGGGGAGGAGAACTGTGCCAACAAAGACGCTAGCCCCGAATGGGGGTGGATTTTGTGGTGGTCCCACATTGATTGGAGAAAGAAACGAGTGTCAATGAAAAGACGCTAGGCCTTGAAGAGGGGTGGATTGTAATATCCCACATCGATTAGTGAAGAGAACGAAACACCATTTATAAGGATGTGGAAACCTCTCCCTAGTAGACACGTTTTAAAAGCTTGAGGAGAAGTCTGTAAGGAAAAACCCAAAGAAAATAATATCTACTGGAGTGAACTTAGAGCAGTTTCTCGATTTTATTCTTTCAACGTATGAAAATGGCAATTTACTAAACAACCCAAAAGATTATCATAGTTTTATTTAATTCAATAAATATAATCGTAGAAATTTAAAAGAAATAATATAATTGTATCTCAAATTCAATATTTTATTTTATTGATTTGAATATTTAAACAATTGGACCAAAGTTTTTGGCCATCCACAAGGTTTAATTAAAATATTAATAACTAAAATTTAATTTTCTAAATAACCAACTTGGCCCATTAGTTTATTTATTTATTTATTTATTTAGAAATATCATTTTCCAGTCTATTAAATGAGGATTTACATAACTAAGATACTTGAAAAATATTACGTGGCCATGCAACATGCAAGTAATGACAGCTGGAATTTGTTTCCTTTACGAAAATCAAATCATTAAATTATTTCTAAATTTTTAAGACTTTATCTTTGGGTTGAAAATTCTTTATATGTTATAAAAATACTTTTATATATAATATTGAATTTTTAAAATTTTTAAAGATAGTTTTAAATTTTTTAAATTTAATTAATAATCCAATATTTTTTTAATACAAAAATAAAATTATTATAAAAAAAATTGTAACAAAAAGGCATAATTTTAAAAAATTGAAAATAAAAAATCAGATAGATATCAAAATTTAATAAATTATTCTTATATTAAATTTTTGACGTCATAAGTTATTAAACATTTAAAAGAAAAGAAAAAAGTGATTATTTTCAATGTAAATGAGTTGAAACCTTATCACTTCATTCAAAGTTCAAACTCCGTTGACTTTTTAACTTGTTTCAAAGATTTCTATAAATACCAAAACATAATACTCCAAAAACATTATACATATTTGTATCTAAGTCCTTCATCTTTTCAATATTCATTCATGGATCCCACCAACGTTTCCTTGCAACCCCCGACTTTTGGAAACCTGATAACCGTGCTGAGTATTGATGGAGGAGGAATTCGAGGGCTTATCCCGGGAATCCTCTTGAATTTTCTAGAGTCTGAACTTCAGGTATCGATGCAGTGATATGCTCGTTATTCACTCATTTTATTTACTGGGCCACATTTGATAATCATTTAATTTTTTAAATATGTAGAAATTGGACGGTGATGATGCAAGAATTGCAGACTATTTCGATGTGATTGCTGGAACAAGTACGGGTGGATTGGTGACCGCCATGTTAACTACACCAAATGAAAACAACCGTCCCTTGTTTTCAGCTAAAGACATCAAAGAATTCTACCTCGATCATTGTCCTAAGATCTTCCCCCAAAAACGGTATTTTGTCTTAAAAATACTTTTATTCCAAAAATACCCTTATCGTTCGTTCCGGAGGTAACCCATAATACTTTATTTTTTAATTTAAAAATATTATTGAAACTTTTAAAGTAGGTCGAGAGTGAGAAAGATGATCAAAGCTCTATCGGGTCCAAAATACAATGGGAAGTATCTCCACAAGCTCCTCAAGGAAAAGCTAGGCGACACAAAATTGCAGCAAACATTAACCAACGTTGTTATCCCCACGTTCGACATCAAGCTCCTTCAACCGACCATCTTCTCCAGCTACGAGGTTTCTTTGTTTACTCTTCTTTTTTACAGAGCTCAAATTTTGTTGGAGTTAATAAACATAACATTATGTTATTATTATTATTTTTTTAATGACATTTTCAGCTCAAGAACAAACCTTGTTTGAATGCGGCTGTCGCCGACATATGCATTTCAACTTCAGCTGCACCTACTTATCTTCCTGCTCATCATTTCAAAACTCGAGACATCGCCAATGGTAACGATCGGGAATTTAACCTCGTCGATGGCGGTGTTGCTGCAAATAATCCGGTATGTATGGGTTTATTGATATGAAACTCTCGAGAATTCGATCTAACAATCTTCTTGAAGAACAAAACGTTTAAATCTAAACTATCCAACTACAAAACGATAAGAATCAACCCAATGAAAAGTTTTTGAATTGATTACCTTGATGATTAAGATCAAACTCGTTTTTATGCTCGTGATTCGCATCACTCTATAGAATAGCTTGATCAAATCTATTCGAATGACGCTAACATGCAAATCTAAACACAAGAAATGTAAAAGGAAGCTTAAGAAACATATTAAGCAACTTTCATCTTAATATCCAAGATCATCGTACTAAAAGTAGGATTTTTTTGTTTGTTTTACATCGGGGTACCATTAGTGGCCTGTTCGTGTTTTACGGTAGCTTCGAAAATTTGATTCCTCCCCCTAATACCTTAATATTTCCATAGGAAACATGAGTGTTACAACTTGAATTTCGAAAATAAAAAAGCCTATAACACCGTGTATATTAACTTCAAACCGAAACCCTAATTTAGTAACTGTCAATTGAAAGATTGTAACTTCCATAACTAATAAATACATAACGACTACTAACGAATCGTAGCTTAAAATTTTAAAAATAATACTCTAAAATTGAAAAATACAACGAAACCTCCATAAATCCAAATATAGTTATAAATCAAAAACATGCAGACATTGTTGGCTATGGGTGAGGTGACAAAGGAGGCATTGAAAGGAAATCCTGATTTCTTTGCTATAAAACCAACCGATTACTCAAGATTTGTGGTAATATCATTGGGAACTGGCTGTCCAAAAGATGAAATGAAGTACACAGCAGAGAAAGCAGCCAAATGGGGGCTGTTGCAATGGCTGACTGCTAGCGGTTCAACGCCGATCATCGACGTGTTTTCTCATGCAAGTTCTGATATGGTCGATCTTCATCTTTCCGTCGTGTTCAAAGCCCTTCGTTGTGAAAATAACTATCTTCGAATTCAGGTTTTGTTCTTATTCTTGTTCTTGTTCTTGTTTTGACATTTCGGTGGATTGTCATGTTTGAGTGAACTGTGATTATAGGACGATACGTTGAGCAACGTGGTATCGTCAGTGGACATAGCCACAAAGAAGAACTTGGATGATCTTGTTGGGGTTGGTGAAAATTTGTTGAAGAAACCCGTGTCTAGAGTCAATTTGGAAACCGGTGTCTTTGAAGCTACTGATGCTGAAACTAATGAACAAGCTCTTACAAGGTAAAAAAATTACATCCACCGTCCTTTTTATAGATACTTCAAATTCGAGTTTAGATTTCATTTAGTCTTTGTTTCAAAACGTTACATTTTTGCTCGGTTTTGAATATAATGTCTATTTAGACCCTAAATTTTAAATTATTACATCTTTTTCGTCCTCGATTTAGGGTGTAGGGTTTAGGATTGTCTAATTTTTTAAATTAATTTTTATGAGCTATGGAATATAGTGAAACTAAATATTTAAATCAACTAATTAACAGAAATGACAAAAAAAAAATAGTAAAAATTAGTAAAAATTGAAGGTCTAAGGTGTAAAATGTTAAAATATATAATGAAAACTAAATTCAAAATTTAGGAATAAAATTTAGAAATAAAAATGCAATATTTTGAAATTTATTTAAGTAATTAAAATTAATTAATTAATTATTATTATTTTTTTGTATAAAATAAAAAAAGTTTTAAAATTTAATGATGCAGGTTTGCAAAAATGTTGTCCCGAGAAAGGTGGCTACGCCATGCGAGGTCGCCTCACGGGAAGGCTGCACCACCTGCAAACGTCGAATAAGAAGATTTAATATTATGAAAATTATATTTATTTACAAATAAATAAATAAATAAATAACTCATTTTTATTATTAACATTATTTCGTTAGATCCCATTCGGGAATATACAAATATTGAGTGTATTATTTGATTAATCAGATTATTATTCTATTTGTGCTTGTTTAAGATTTATTTATTTTTTTTTTTCGTTTAGATTAACTTGAATTTTTTAAAATAAAATTTTGGGTCGATTTGAGAGTTGACTTTTTTTTGGGTCAACCCGACCAATCTGACCAACTCAAACATTATTACGAAAATTGAGAATATTTGATGTAGGTAACCAATATTAATGATGCAGTATGGCTTATGAATGTTTAACCTTTTGACTTTACGAGATTTTAGTTATTAATATAATATTTATGGTAGATAAGTAGGGGTTTTTTAAATAATTAAAAAAGAAAGAACAACGGGACATCCAACTAGTTGGGTTGTGTGAACTCTATTCGAGTTGTTTGGACCATCTATCTAACTAATTAAAAAAAAAAGTTAAATTATATTATGTATTATAGGAATTTTTTTGTTATTGTCACCAGGATATTTTTGAGCAAAATATTCACAAAATTAATTTTATTAAAAAGTTGTGAAGGAATTAAATATATTTTCAAAAACAAAATAATTAAATTATCGAATTGTTTAAAACCTTTTGCATTAAATTATGGAATTGGTTAATCTGACAAATCTATTGGGGGTTGGGCTTGGTATTTCTGAATCCCACATCGGAAAACGTGAACGTGCAACTCTGCAATCGGGCTATAAAAGGGAAGCGAAGTGTTGGGCAATAACCATCTTTGCGCTTGGGGCAATGACGCAGCTAGTGAGGTTCTAACCGAGGCGCGTCAATTGCTGGTTGAAAACTATTTCCAAACCCCCTCTTAGGCCTGGGTTTGGCTCAGGCCTTCGAGAATTTCTGGAAGGGCTCCCTTCGGGGTAAAGCCCTACAATTCTCAGTTCAAAATTTTCATTAAAAAGCAATTTATATTATTTGAATTTAAACATTTGATAAAATATAAGTAAATTATATTGTTTTACTGAATTATTGTTAATATTCAATGGCCTACTTTACATTAACTCTAATCTGATAATAAGTCTTAGACCAATTTTTTTTTTTTTGTTATCATTTTTTTAAAAATGATTTTAAGAGGAGAGTCGAGGTTGAATGGCTTAAAAGAATAATAATCAATTGCAGTGCAAAGACCACTTCAGGTCGTCTTTTTGTATAGAACAGTGACATTCTAAGCCGACTCCCGACTCTACTAATGACCACATGCACATCTAGTGGGTCGTTGGCATTCTAAGCCGACTCCCGACTCTACTATGACCACATGTGCATCTATTGCAGTGGCTTGGAAGCAAGCTACTATGACTACATGCCAACAAAATGAGATTCTATCACAAAGTTCCTCCGCCAAAATTGCTGCCCCCACAGGGCCGGGGTAGCAAAGCTAAGAAGGCTAGAAGCCGGAGGCCAAGGAGGCATATACGCTCATTGGACCGGAAGATTATTCCACTTCAACCAAGCTTCCTTTTTTGTCACCTACGGTGGAATCTGTGATCACACATAAGTACCTCGCCTTCCAAAAAAAGCGACTGCTAATTGGCACTAATGCCCTGAAATTAGAATACATGAATGATGTTACTTCGATCTAATACCTCTCGATTCAGAGAGGAAATGCACATTTGTCTTTTTTTGAGTCTTCCCATCTCGATCTCTACTAATTGGATATGAGACTGGGTGAAGGGAAGCTTTATGGGAGAAAGGAGGAAAAGGTCGGTACATCTAGTAGCTAAAGGTTTGCTCCCGCTCAATGCTCTTTCATGCTTCAGGGGTGATTTTTCTTATATCATCCGACCTTCCCCTGTCTACTTTTATTCTTTTAAAGGTCAGAAAAGGACTTGGACCATCCGTAGCAAACAATTCTTTTTGTCGAAGATAGGGTAATCTGCATTTTATCTATTATTTATTTAGGATATTAGTTAAAATTAAAATTCTATAAAAGAAAAAAAATTAAAGAATGTATCAAATTCTATAAATGAATTTAAAAAAACTTATCCAAAATGCGATGATTGGGCCATGGCCTAATGGCCCAACAATAAAAACAAATGAAGTAGAAGTTGAGAGTGACAGGTGTCAATGTATAGTGTGTAATTACATATTTACCCTTCTTGTTTTTTTCTTCCCCCATCGTTTCGATTCATTCCATCACCCTCACCCTCCGAAGTTGGCTTTCAATTTTGCAGTCCGAGGAAAAAGCGAAAGCGATGGAGAAAATGGTTGTTCTCAGATCACTATTGCGTTCTGTCCGCGCCGGATCTTACAGCATCGCCGGCGTCCGACACCGGAGTTTACTGCAAAGTTACTACCAGGCCGCTCGGAATTTCTCCTATATATCGTCGCCTCGTTCTTCTTTCTCAGATTCTCCGCTGAGAGTTTCTTATGGTACTCCTATTAATTTGTTGTATTCGTAATTTTGTTTTATAGATTCAAATGTCTCCGGATTGATTTTGCACGGAAGTGTGGGGTTTCTGACGAAGTTATGCACTGTTCTTTATTTAATGATTGTTGATGTACTTGTGGATGCTTCTTCCTTCGTCGAGTGTACATGCAGATGTATTTCTTTCAATTCAAAGTTTTGTTTGCTGTATTTGTACAGTAAATAGCTATATTCTTTGCTGTATTAATATTTATCATGAAGTCGACTGTGCGAGAAGCCTTCACAGTCTGCAATTTGTAGATAATTTTGTTGTGAAATATAAAATTTAAGCAATGCCTTTGTAAGAATTGCAAGAAAATCAATCTCGTATAGGAGAGCAAGGAATATCAAATGAAGTTTTAGAAGTCATTTACCTTTCCAAAACTGAATATCATTCCTGATAGCAAACATATAGTTTGATTAATTCGTAAAAGATAAGATCCATGGGAGAAGGTAAAAATTTCAACATGTTCTGTGCAGCAATTATGCGTTGTACAAATTTTATTGCCCCAACCTGCCACGATGATCTAGAGTGACTGAACAATCTACATAGACACTTCAATTCTTTTTTCAGTATTATAATGTTTGATAAGATATCATATTCATGTTTCATCTGGTAAATTTCTGCAGATTGTGGCTATCTATCTGGCGTAGGGCATGCTAGATTTTTTAGTGTTGATGTAGTTCATATGCCTACAATTGAAGATTCCAAGCTTCAGAATGCTTTCAAGGATTTGATGGCCGCAAGTTGGGATAACCTTCCTGAGCCTGTTGTCTATGATGTGAAGGCAGCATTATCTGGAAGCACCAACGACGAGGCCGGAAAGGAAATTGTGGAAAATGTTTTCCGAGCAGCTGAAGCAGCCGAGGAGTTTGGTGGTATACTTACCAGCTTGAAAATGAAAATTGATGATAGCATTGGTCTTAGCGGCGAGGTATTGGAAACTATAGAATTATCAAATTAAAACCCCATTTGAAACCATTTAGTTCTTGAAAAAATCAAACTTATAGACACTACTTCCACCTATGAGTGTTTTTTTTTTTTTTTTGTTATCTATTTTGTAAAAATCTTAGTTTTGAATACTTAAAAAAGTAGTTTTTAAAAAGTATTTGGAATTTGTCTCTAAATTAAATTGTTTATTTTAAAATTGTGAAAACTATAAGAAAGAATTTGGGAGGAAACAAACATAAATTTAAAAAACAGAAACTAAAGACGAAATGGTTATTGAATGAGGCCTAAGTTATTTTCTTCTGCCATTTTTTATCGAGTAAAAACTTCTGAGTCCATCTGCAGGATGTTAAGCCTTTGTCCAATGAGCTTAAGAATGCACTACAGACGGTTCATGATCGCTATACTGCCTACTTGGATGCATTTGGTCCCGAGGAAAACTATCTGAAAAAGAAAGTGGAAACAGAGTTGGGAACAAAGATGATTCACTTGAAAATGAGATGCAGTGGCCTTGGATCTGAGTGGGGAAAGGTACGCAAATTCCGATATGTAATCTGGCAAAGAGCATAAATTTCATTGCATAGTTGCTTCGGAAACAGTCCACACATTTGTTCTAATAAATGACATTGATCATTTGGTTTCGTTTACCATGTTTTCTTTTTTGTTTTATGACAGGTTTCTGTGCTGGGAACCTCTGGTCTATCAGGGTCATATGTCGAGCAAAGAGCATAAATTTGGCTGTAATTGCAAGCTTCCGTTAGTTTGAGTGTATGTTCTTCAATGTTTTATTGTGCATCTTCTCTCAAAACCAATTAACCGTGGAGTTAATGGCAATTGAATAAGATCTCACCTTGAGGAATGAGTAAACAGAATTTAACATCCTCATTTGTTTACCAATTATTCGGTTTCTTCTACGAGTTTATATCGTCAGTTTCTAAATTTTTGCATTTCTGAGTTTTATATCGATCTGTGTGATCTGTGGAGGAGTCGACCTTAACTCCGATTATTGCTACAGTAACTTCGTAATTGTTGTTAATAACTTAAGTGTTAAAGCATATGTTTATGAAGTAAAGAAGAGGTGAAAATTGGATATAATCAGACGACTAGCTTGGAGGAGGTCTGTTGGACTCTTCACTCCCAACATTGCCTCTACAAAAATGAAACTTAGCACAGGATTTGGACATCAATATGTCTTTACAACTTTGGTGCCTTTATTCCATTTACTCCATGACCAAGATTCAGATGGCGACTTGGGCAGAGGAGGAACGAACAGTGCCTTCCTGCAAAGACCGAACGGCCATCCTTCACAATGACAAAGTTCCTGCAAGGCAGTGTGCCTCTTGAGATCTTCGTCTACAAAATCAAGACCATTTAAGCTCGAACCTCGGGAAAAGTTGGCCTCCACAGAAAAGAATGCTTCCTTGGTTGCAGCACTTGAACAACATGTGAGAAAACTCTGAACTGAGTAGAACTCATCTCCTGTGTTATCTTCATTTCTAGACTCACCCATTTTCTCAATCTCCATTGATGTTATATACAATTCTTTGGTTGCAGGTGAGAAAACCCAGGAAAAGCTGTCCGACAGGTTAGTCTTTCGTCTCAACTTTTCCATTGCTCGACTTCTGATTTCTGATACAATTTCCTGAGAAGAAGATAAAAAAAACTTAAGAGAAACAGATTTCATATAAGATGAAAGAGAAAACAAAAGAATTAGCTGGTGAGTACTTCCTCTTCATCATCGAAGTCACTCGTAGGATATTTGTCCTCTGCGTTTGAATTCGGTAGCTGTCTGCTAAAAGTATGGCAGTTGCAAAATGCATCCTTCAAAGCAGCTGCTAGAAAGGATTTCTTAGAAGGATTTGGTGGGTCTTCTTGATAAAAGACCCCCATATTTGAGAGGCTGGATTTGTTAGTTCCTTTAACGAGCCAGTGACATATATAGAGAAGTAATTGCACCTTACTGCCGCTCCACTTTAGGGATCAAAATGGCTCCATTTCTTACGGTGCCTTCTCAGCTTATTGAAAATAACGCTTTCTAATCCTTAGGTGTAAAGATAAAGTAAGAAGGAACACACGACACTCCAACTAATGATGTTGAACTGCACTAGAGATTCCAGCTGAAAGCTCACACTGCATTCTCTTTACATTACTTTGAATATTAATTGGCCATGCTATGTGCTAATCTAACACCTACTTTTTAAGGCATTTGGACTCTCACTTAATGCTCAAGATTTCGGTGATTTCAGACATTTAACCAACCAATATCTCCTACTTTTGACAACTTTGTCAAGATCGGCCAGTTCCACTGTTCGAGCTCATGGGAGAGAAGAGTACGAAACCAAATCAACCGATCTTTAAAAGTCGGGTCTCAATCTGGTATGCTGTTTACGTATACTGTTCTTATTTAGTACCACTGGGTATAAGTAGATAAAGTGGCTTGATTTTCTCTTTCTTTTAATCAAACTTGATGTTGAACTTATTTAGTACCACTGGGTATAAGTAGATAAAGTGGCTTGATTTTCTTTTTCTTTTAATCAAACTTGATGTTGAACCGAAGTATCGATTCAAAGAGAACTTAGAAATTGATATCAAAACTGGCTTTTAGAAAATCTAGAACAGCAAATCTATAACTATACCATATCAATTATTGTTTTTGGATATTCGTAAGGGTCTGAAATAGTTTGCATGCATCCCGATTGTTGTTACGAGACAATCCACCATACTCTGCTATATTTGTTGTAAGGAAACTCGTAAGATATTAAATTCTAGAAAAGTGACTGGATAGGACATGGTGGTGGTGGGTGGTGCGCATTAAATGAGACTCGTCTCGTTAGGCTGTTCGTTTGAACGGTAAGTAATTATAACCAGACTCTCCCAAGACTCGTGACTAGGAAGTGCTTATTGGATGCTCTGTTGGAGCAGCTATATGTTTATTGATGGCGAATTTTGAGTTGTTCTCCATCATGCTTGTTACGTGAGGCAAAGCATCTTCATACGGCTATGCTTAAAGTCCAAGATGATATTGCTGAAAATTTATTCCTACAAGATGTGATGGAGATGGAGACAGAGACATCTTATCTTAAAGTAAGTTGAGAATAATATTATTAGGTAATTCTTGACTTAAAAAATTACTTTTCTTTTTCACTTTTAGTTGTTACAAAAGAATAACCTTTGATAATTGTGTTAGAATTTTTAGAAAAATGATGACTTGTCCATTCTAGTTTGTTGAGTTATATGCTTGTATTGTCGTATTGTCGTTTTTATTAAGTTTGTTAACCGTGGTCTTCTATTATCTTATCAATTCTTTTTGGTTAAATTGTAATTATCACTATAAAGTTCGGAGAAAATTAGAACTAAGTCTCTATGATTATAAAAATTAGAAGGTTTGATAAAATCTCGTCAAAAGTCTCTATAATTCGATTCAACTCTCATAAATAGTCCATTTAGAATTTTTGATTCGGAAATATAAACTATAGAGACTAAATTTTAATTTTATTCGGATCAAATTGGTAAATAATTTTTTTTAAAGAAAAAAACAAAGACTATAATATTAGGACTTAAGTTAGAAAAAATCTCTGCCCAAAAAGCTATGAAAGGTCTTCTGTTGGCAATGATCATCATAAGACGATAATTATGCTACCACATGATACTGAAAACTATGATAAGAACCCAAACCCTTATTTCGACGTTTCTCTAATTGTATATTGAAAACTATGATAAGAACCCAAACCCTTATTTCGACGTTTCTCTAATTGTATACTGAAAACTATGATAAGAACCCAAACCCTTATTTCGCCGTTTCTCTAATTGTATACCATTCAAAGGTGTATAAGGGTGTTTATTGAGAATGATGTCTAGTGTAAATGCGGAGAGTGCCACCATCATACTAGAAAAAAAAAATAGGCTATGACTTGCATTTCGACTTTTGCATTGCAGACAAAGTAATGATAGCATGATGTTGTCGCTCCTTAGGTCATATCAAGGGCAAGATAGAAAAGTATAATGTACAATCGAAGAGGATGATGCATCATCTAGAACACCAAGAAGAGTGAAAGATTATCAATTTAAGGTGCAAACAAGAACAAAAGTGATGGTATCATCGTGGTGTTAGAGGGACCTAAGTTTAGTGCAATCAGACATCAGATAGACGCTTCACATTGGCTCGTGACTCATTGTCATTTTGATGCGTATGAGTTTCAGAACAAATATGAATGTATATAAGGGGAGACATGGGGTGGCTCTCCAACGTGGCACATGTATGTGTCATGGCATGGGCGAGCGTTGCAAGATAATTGTGTAGAAATTTTTTCACCAATAGGGGAGCGTGAACTAATCTAAATAGGGCTATATCCAGAACGAGTCCAACACGTGAGGTTCGACTTCCACTTACGAAAACCCATGCAAACTCCACCAAGAACACTAAATATTCATAAACTCTCTCTCAAACATCACAATCATTCAAGAAAGAAATCCCATGGAGCTTAAAACAGAGCAATATGATTTCAATCATTCAAACTCAACAATCAATTGAAGCACACGAACCCGAATCGATTAACAAACGAACTTTCAAAGAACACGAACCACACGGCAAAACAATAGATGCAGGCAACGCATCGAACGTCCTTAAGGAAACCTTACTCCCAATCCTCAACATTGGATATCCCATTTCCTCCAACTCCACAGAATCAATAAAGAAGTAATCACCACAGCGGCACTGATAAAAGAGTTCTACAACCTCACCTTTATCTTCCACAGCCATATCCTCTAAGCCTATGCTCTCTGCACCCATTGCATCCCCTTTGGCAGCTTGGAGCTCTCTGTCATAAGCTGCACGAGACATCGAGCTGCCGAGGACTTCCCAAGCCTTCTGCACCTTGAAGTATCGTTCTCCCACAACGTCGTCTGGATGAGATTTCTGGCACATAGCTTGTAACTTATCAGGGTGGAAATTAAGGAGGGCAGACCGGTAGCTAGCTCGAATTTCGTCATGGCTAGCATCTTCTCTCAAAGACAGTACATCATAATAAGTTTCACCAATGGAGCCACTGCTTGAACTCATTTGCAATGGCTTCAATTTCTAAACACGTTGAGATATGTGCAACGGAAATTATAAGCATAATGACAATTGATGGAATAGATAATATCAAATTCCTAAAATCAAACTAACTTAGTGTGATATCTCACATTAGTCGGAGAAAAGAACGAAACATTCTTTATAAGAGTGTGGAAACCTCTCCCTATCAGATGCGTCCTAGGAACCTTGAGGGGAAGCCCAAAAGGGAAAGCTCAAAAAGGACAATATTTGCTAGTAGTGAGCATGGGCTGTTACAAATGGTATCAGAGCCAAACACTAGGTTCGGGAGTGGACACGAGGTGGTGTGCCAGCAAGGATGCTGGGTCTCAAAAGGGGGTAGATAATGATATCCCATATCGGTTGGGGGGAGAATGAAACATTGTGTATAAGAGTGTAGAAACCTCTTCCTTGCAGAGGTATTCTAAAAACCTTGAGGGGAAAACTCGAGAGGGAAAGCCCAAAGAAGACAATATCTACTAGCGGTGGGCTTGGGCTATTACACTCCGTTTGTCATATCACTATTTAGTTTTAAATTTAGCTTCGAACTCAAATGTTTTACGACGAAAGATAAATCTATGATCCATAAAAGGTAAGAAATCAAAATGGTTATCAAATCCGCATAAATACCATTAAGGTACTGTTAGGAAGTTTTCTTTTAGTTTTTTTTTTTCTCAGAGATAGTTTGTTCTCAAAGATTAAAGGGCTGTCAACGATTTCAAATACACAATAACTTCAATGTTTACAAACTAAAGGATGGTAGCGTAGCTCTATTAAACAGTTCATAAAAGCAAACCACTAAACCCAGAATTGTTAAGATTTATACTCGCATACACTTACTGGACATTTCACTCGATCTTCTCTCCTCGCATAAACTATCATTTAGCAGAATCCTGAAGCTTCGGTTTCTATAGTTTTTGGCTAAACAAATAACGAAACCAATAATCTTGATCATAAGAATGTTAATGATTAGGCAAAATCGATTTTGAATCGAACCGATTTTCGGATTCGTTTGAGCTTGCAGACGTTCATCCGTTGTAAGAAATGAAACAAATATGGGGGGAGAGAGAAAATACCTGAGACCGACGACAGGTAGAAGATCGGTGGAGAAGGAATGCGGCAACGGCGCTAAGCGCGACGGAACGGGGAGCAGGCGTGACGATGGAAGGCATAAGGCAGAGGGGTTGTTTTATTATTTTATTTTATTTATTCGAAAGATGGGCCGCTGAAGATGGGCCACTCAAAGGTGGGCCGCTGAAGATGGGCTTGGCTATCCCTTCATTATTATTATTCCAAATATCATAATTTAGGGATTTCATAAAATTCTATATCCGGAAAAAAATTTGATCTCGACTGAGCAATGAACCTGTTTGAGTTCAAATGGGTTCAATTAAATACAAATTTTATGTATAATTTATTCGTCAAAATTGTTAAATGAACATGATTCTCCACTGTGATATTGTTCAGTTTGAGCATTTTCTAAATTATGTGGGATTTTCATCCAACACTAGTCAGTAGTCATTGTTTGACTACGACTTCGAGGCTCACAATACTTTGTTCGACATTTGAGGATTCTATTGACATGGTTAAGTTTAGAGCATGACTCTGATACCATGTTAGATGAACGACTCTTCACAATGGTATGATATTGTCCACTTTGAGCATAAGTTCTCATGGCTTTACTTTGAGCTTTCCCAAAAGATCTCACACCAATCGAGATAGTATTCTTTGATTATAAACCCATCATTTCCTAAATTAACCGACATGGGACTTTCATCCAACAAAAATGAATCAATTCAACTCGAATTAATTGTTAATTAAAAAAATTGCTTACAATATCTTCTATTTTTATTTAATTTTATAATTATTTATTCTTTCGCAACTCTAATAAAATAATTTTTTAAAATATATATTGACTTCGAATGGCAAATCTTTATTAAATGTTTGAAAGTAAATAAATATACGTTTTACGAACTAACATACTTTCTGAACTCCAACCAACTCAACCCAAAAATTTTGTGGATGGATTAAACTAATTGGGATCATTGTTTAATAATAATTATTTGAGTCGATAAAATTAGAACTCTCCACCCTGGTCTAAAAAATATTTCAACCCAAAATTTTTGACTAAACAGATGCTCATGCCATTATCTGAAAAATCAACGTAGATTAGTGGTGGTGCTTTTCCAAACATTTGGAACCTCATCATATACCCTTAAATACATTGGAGAGTAAGTTCAAAGCTCAAATAAATCAATTCCAAAAGTTAATAGTAAAAAAAATAGCCTTTCTTTTTCATGTTACCTCTATCGCCCTCTCGGCCTTCGACTCGTCGATATGAAGTGGTGGCACCAAGTTCGCCAAAACCCGTGTTACATGAAAGTAAGCCAGATATGAATCAAACAGAACATTCAATCAACTGCTATAGTCCCCTAAACAGCCCTCAAAATTTTCATTCATACTACTCTATGGACAATGATGCTCAAATGTAAGAAAGACAAGGGAAGTCACAATCATTTTAGTGGAAGTTTCTTGCCTGATTTGTCGTACAATTAAACGCTAATAACACCAGAGACCCAAGGGACGATCAGCGGGGCGGTCGGGTGTGAGTTTCTGTAAGATTGTGGATAGTAGGTCTTGAAATTCAGTTTGGGAGTTTCTGCCTGCATTTGAATTTGAAGATTTGAAAAGTTAGATTCAAGTGAGCCTACAAAAGAGATTTACCATCACAAAAACAGTTTGGAGCTTACATATTTCAGCCAGCACTCCATATATTTATGCTCATAGATATCAGGAGAGTGGCATCCAGTCTCAGATGGACAGTAAACCCAGATGTTGCATTTTCTTCCACCTGGTTGCGCTCGTTTCACATGATCCAAGCAAGCCTGACAGCAATCCGCTGCACTTTGTTTATGATGTGTTAGGCCCCATCTTACAGCAGCACCACCGTAATCTGTATGGAGCTCGGCGTTACATTCAGGTGGAAGTGGCCTGCCAGGTAAAACTTCACCATCTGCATAAAGAGGGGGAATGAACAACTTGGTGACATATAAACTGAGATTTTAGCTAGAAGAAATTAATAAATATGGTGCACAAAATGTCGCTCTAGGGAGTCGCAAAAATTTACCGAATTCATCTGCGTCTTCAGGCTTATCATCATGCTCCCTGTTGAAGATCTCCGCTGGTATCCACACACCAATTTCTTCAGCCAGCACTGCCCAATCAGTCTCCAAGGCTTTTACTAGAATCCCTGCCAGAATAGGAAAAAAGTTTATTGGCATCGGTCCAACGAGGTTATCGGGTGTCTTTCACAGGTCTGCATCTCAGGTATGACTTTCTAGCACAATATTACAAAAAACAAAAGGTACACTGTTACAGAACTTCCATACCAGCATCTTCAGAAGAAAGAGTTGAATTTTCAATCGTTTGTTCTGTGATTAACTTCCTTGCTTCTTCCAATTTTTCCTTTCTCCAGCTTTCTACTGCTTCTGGTCATTTAAGTGGAAGATTATAACAAGAAACATCTTGCAGGATATTAAATTTTGGCAAGATAGCAGATTATTCATGAAGCATAAATTGCACACTTTACTCACCTTTAAACTTTAGTTGCAATAATGAATACGTGTATGCAGATTGTAGAATATCCAACACATTTTTGATGTCTATGAAGACAGCCAGGGGGAAGCGTAGAAATATATTGTTTTGGCAACTAATGATTAATGTGCTGTACCACAATGGTTATTAATAACTAAGAATCTAACCCCAGTAGGATAAAATATATCATCCCCTTCTTTTTCTTGATATTATTGTCGTTGTTATTGTTATAATATAGGAATTGTTACTTTATAATTCTATATGCTATATAGGTCGATACACTTGGTACGATCTTCAAATTATATTTAATCCAGTAACTCGAGAAATATCTAACTTGAGAGACCCTTTTATAAGGTCTCCCCAACCAACCCCCCCAACACACACACACACATCACCATCGCCAAAAAGGGGTCCAAAGGAAACCTTTCATTTTTTTTTTGAAAGGAAACATGCAAATATGTTAGTGAATGCAAACTCAGTTTTCCTCTTTGAATCATTAACCAATTGCAGCATTAGGTTAAAAGGTCAGAAAAGAATGTGGTTCGCTAAAAGATTTGCTTCTTTTCAGAATACTCCTTAGTTTGCAGTTTTTGTAGGAGGCTTCTTCAAACTGTTCAGCCATCAGATTCTACAGCTTGGAAATTTAAAGGTTTTCAATAATCAATTATTACTTGGTCACCGTTTTAGAGGGGAGCACGATCTTATGGATAACTGATCCTAGGAGCTATTTCTAAGGAAATCGGGTTGAAAAGGAACAGTCGCATTTTCAATAGAAGGGAGGTTTCTCCTCATGAGTATCGAGACCTCGTTTCTCCAGTTCCTTTTTCTCACTTCAGTCTTTCCAAATTTGTTTTAAAGTTATTCTATAACTATGATTGAGAGGTTATTTTAACAAGTAAACTTTTCACTTCAGTCTTCCTGTGGATGCATATACTTTTGTTTCTTTTCAAGGAATGCAAAGATTTTAACTTATCTACAAATGATGCACACTAAAAAATATTTGACCAAAAGAAACCTGCATGACCATAGCACGTACATTCTTTTCTTCACAAAAAGATGCAAAAGCAATAGAGTTGAGAAAATAAAATTTTCTTGGAGGTAGTAAAGAATTGAAATGGAATAGAGAAAAATCATGCCATTAGTAATCTAATCTGAATGAAGTTGGTTGAATACAATATCTAATAGCACTTCAGTTTGACTGGCGTGTTCATATAGACACTTGGACACTTGTTGGACACACATCAGACACTTGAAAGCAAAAGAGATATGTGTTAAAAAAACACTAGTTATACAAATCCAAAATAGGCCCAACATTTGTTATATTGATCTCTTATTAAGTATACTAAACAGATACAAAATAATCTAGGACAAAAATAATAAATTTTGAGAGTTAAATATACCAAACTCATTTTTTAGAGCATATAAATGCATTAACTTATCAACGTCAAATTTTCTTCTGGTATAAAAATGATATGTATTTTAAAAAATGTATATTTTAATAAACATGTCCTTGCCATGCTCACTTCCTAGAATTTTACAAGATGACATATACCACGTCTCTGTGGTGTTGCATCCGTGTCTTGTATCTATATTCATACTTCTTAAATCTATAGTGTTCTAGTGAAGTATTAGTGTTGAGAAAAAAGAAAAAAAAGGTAGAGCAGGTTGACATATATGAAACCAAGGTACAAACTAACTTCCAAAATTATGACCATATTATGTGGCAGTTTACATGTTATGTCAAGCAGCAACAACATCATTGTGACCACAACGAATCTAATACATTCAATTCAACAAGTAATCAGTGTCAGATCAATGGCAACTCTAAACAAAATTGAATTGGAAATGAACTCTAGCCAACTAGTTTGCTACATAACTATAGGGAATAATCTTACAGTTTTAGATATCAAGACAATTATCTAAGAAAAAAAGTCAATTCCGTTTCTCTAAAGTGATGCAGCTAACATATAGTCTCTTTGGATTCGACTCGAGTCACACTAGTGCCATACAGTCTAGTCATGAAAAATGATAACCATGGTATTCAGGCATAACCCAAGCCAAAATAACAATACTTGCTAACTTAAATTTTATCAGAATATTGATATCAAACTTCTTTTGTGAAAAATGAACAAATAAGAAAACGTGTTAGTCTATGATCGATCGAATCTAAGAGAAAGGTTAACCAATCAAATGCTTGAAGTAATTGCTATCCAATATCTTTGCCCTCTAAGCAGTGAGAATTCTAGGCGATAGATATTGCAAGGAAATTATCAGACAGTGCTGACCTCTCTGCTGAGTACTGTTGGAGCTAGTATTTGAGCTTCTCAATTTCAGAAGAATTTCCTCAGTTATCTTCTGTTTCAATGGTTGAGGCAATTCATTCACCGTTTCTTCTTGGGAGAATTCTTTAAGCTCCTTAACCTTTACACCAAAAGAATGATATTCACCAAACAAATATAAGTTCTCCTAAAACAGATCTACACACGGTAAATTGAACAAACAAAGTTCCTCAAATCATGTTGGAGTCTTACAAATTTAATGAGCTCTACCGGCTTAGAGGCTCGACGAATCCGAATAAACTGTTCCATTTTCCTAATCTGATCCGGAGTGTACTTTACAACTAGCTCAGAATAAAGAAAATAGACAGAATAAATACAATGTTAAACATTGCTCAATAATCTTCAACACGAATCAACAACAGAAAAAATGAAAAAGGAAACTAGCTCAAACACTAACCACTTCGAGAATCATTATCCGTATAGAGGTAGAGAGAAGCATATAGAGATCGAAGAACATAGAGAGCAACGATAATGTTGATAGAGCAAATGATGAGAGTGGTTTTCTTGTACGAAAACGCCAATTTACCTCTTCCTTGATAACCCCACTCTACCTTCGCCATATCTCTTCTTCTTCACCTTCATCCCACCACTATATCTCCTCTCTCTATATATCAACACCTCGCACCAGAAACAGAAGACAAAATGGAAGCAAAATTTCAAGCAGATCAATCCGATGGATCTTCACACCAAATCCATAAATTTCTTTTCCAGCAAACAGTAACGAGCAAAATCGTTTTCTCTGACAATTACACTTGTTTTGCTGATAAAACACAACTAACCAATACAATTATCGAAATCCGGTCAAGATTTTCCGCGCTATTGTCCGCTGTATCGCCGTCCGCAGGCGATTTCAACAACGCAATTAGAAGGCAAGTCCGGCAGTGGAGCTAACGCCCGCCGGAAGGTTTGTAAGAAATCAACAAATCTCAGTCCGCCGTCTGTCGCCGACGATCCGCCAAACCTGCGTCGAGCATCAAACCTTCGCCTTTGTGAATAGTTAACCGATTCTGCACAGTTTCCTTTTTGGGCATAAAAATTAAAAACAGAGATTAATTAAATTATATAAATCGCTTTTTTTAGACTTCATTGAAAATGATTATCTACTCAGCCTTTCCCTTCAGCTTATTACCGAAACTACCCTTCTCGTCCACACTGTAATTTTTTTTTTATTTAAGGTCAAAAAAAGAAAATTACAGCAATATAAAAGCACTTACACAAAAAGGGTAAAAAAAAATGTCAGGTAAAAAAAATGTGAGCTGATAAGAATATTGTTACTTTTATAATTTAAAACCATTTAAAAATGATTTATTGAAAAGGGTATATAGGTAAATTCAATATATATATATTATTAAATTGTAAAATAATTTAAATATAATCGTATTTATTCATAAATTTACAATTGGTTTAATCTGGCTCTGTGTAATTGGGCCGCCAGGTAAACGGGTGCGGCCCAATTGTTGAAGGCTAAAAATGGCGGGAAAAGAAACAGAGCTTTCTCTAGGGTTCGCTCCATTGCAGCCATTTTCCCTCACATTCGTGGGGTAACTGTTCATTGTTATCATGGAGATCGATGATTTGGACGACGAAGAGTTGGCATTTTCCAGGAATTATTTTCTGGCGAAGGAATTGGGCGGCTCGAAGAAGAAATCTTCTCGGAAACTCGCCGACATTGACGTCGTCGACGAACAGGTACCGGTGTTTAAGTTCTTCAAATTGAAATTACTTTGATTTGTAGGAAAATGATTTGTAAGAACTTAATGTTCAGGAATTAAGGGCGGCGGCGGCGAAAATCGAGCCTAAGCATGAGAAAGAAATTGCGGCTCTGATAGCTAGCTACAAAAGTTTGTACTCCAAGTGGGAGTTTGAGCTTAGGTATGCCATTTTCACGGTAGTTGAACTGTGCTGTTGTTCGTTAGGAGATCCTTGGTTGTAATTTGCGGAATCACTTTAGGATTTTTACGAACTAAAAGCCGATGAACTTGCTATGGATAGGCTTTTAATTTCCTTTAAGGATGTTTTTTCTATTCCTCTAGTAAAATCGCGTCTGTAATGCAGATGCGGTTTTGGACTTCTAATGTATGGATTTGGTTCGAAGAAGGCCTTGATTGAGGATTTTGCTTCGACAGCATTGACGGATTATTCTGTTATAGTTATCAATGGCTATCTTCAATCAGTCAATATTAAACAGGTATCCTTCAGCCAATGGATATCCTCATACCAAATCGTTTTTATGTGTTCTTAAAGTCTTGCAATTCTTCTTGTGTAGGTTATAGTAGCCATAGCTGAAGTACTGTCGGATCAGTTGAAATCCCGAGTTAGAAATGCATCAGGTAGCACATCTAAAGTTCATCATCCATTTACCTCGCGATCCATGGACGATCTGTTTTCATTTTTGAATGGATCAAATGAGGAAGACAAGGATTGTTTTGTTTGCGTTGTGATACACAACATTGATGGAGCTGGGTTAAGAGATTCTGAAACTCAGGAGTATCTTGCCCGAGTTGCTGCTTGTTCCCATGTTCGAATTATTGCCTCCATTGACCACGTGAATGCACCACTTTGTAAGTATAATGCTTCTTCTTTTCATCAATATTTAATATGAATTATGGGTTTCAAACATCACACCAATGCCTTTAATTCTTCGTATTGCTAGCTGTGGAAGTAGAATTTTGTTACATGGGAATGAGAAATAACCTAAAAAAGTCTATGATATATGGATTATGGATATAAGGTTATCGAGAGGATAACACTAATGATTTATTTCGTAATAATTACAAATGATTTGATCCAAATCATTCATATGAAAAGATACCCGGATCATGAAACATATAACCTCTCTTTATAAATTTATTAATTGAACATATTAATACTTCAACATGATGATCATTTCCGTCTAGGAACTGGGTCAATTTACTCTTTTACATATAGAAAAGTAGATGAATAGTTCTTTTAGTTTTAGTGCTGATATTGGGACTTGAGTAATGGGGGACAAGAAGATGTTGTATAAACCATTACAAATTGCACTATTTCATTGATCTATATCTCACTAAATCATGAATTCTGGTTTTTTCAGTGTGGGACAAGAAGATGGTTCACACACAATTTAACTGGTTATGGTATCATGTTCCAACGTTTGCCTCTTACAAGGTTGAAGGAATGTTCTTCCCTTTGATTCTTGCACATGGTGGCACGGCTCAAAGTGCGAAAACTGCTACAATAGTTTTACAGAGTTTGACGCCCAATGCTCAAAGTGTTTTCAAAGTTCTTATAGAACATCAGCTATCTCATCCCGATGAAGAAGGTAATCTCATCATTTGTTTATTATATGAGTAGCCAAGCTAAGCGTAGCTCAACATGTTAAGATATATATTATCGACTCAAATCTCTATACCCAATAACTTATATCATACCATTGCTCTGATACCATGTTAGATGAACACGACTTCCACGATGGTATGATATTGTCCACTTTGAGTATAAGCTCTCATGGTTTTATTTTGAGCTTCTCAAAATGCCTCATACCAATGGACATAGTATTCTTTGATTATAAACTCATGATCATTCCCTAAATTAGCCGATGTGGGACTTTCATCCATCAGATGATATCATTTCAAAATTTCAGGTATGCCAATCAATAACTTGTACGCGATTAGTCGAGAGCGGTTTCTAGTGAGCAGCCAGGTAACACTGAACTCCCATTTGACTGAATTTAAAGACCACGAATTGGTGAAAACCAGAAGGCATTCTGATGGTCAAGATTGCTTGTATATACCTCTTCCATCTGAAGCACTTGAAAAACTATTAATGGAGTTGGGATAACATCTTTTGCATTCTTTCTGTATGCATAAACAAATTTTGTGTTTGTGTGTGTAATTGTTGATAAGTGTTGTACTGTAATTGTTTACAGATATTGGATTAATCACTAATTAAATTTTAATTTTAATGGAAATTTCCTAATTTTTCGGGGGAAAAACTGGTTTTACCCCTCGTTTTTTTGTCAACTTTATTAATTTTAATTATCAACTTCTAATTTATCAAATTATGCCTCAAAGTTAGATAATTATATAACTAAACTTTTTTTAAGTGAGTTTTAACAATGTTATTCAATAGTATTAATCAAAGTTGAATTAAATTTTGATACTATTGAGTTAATGAGATTTTCAAATAAAATTTTATTACAAATTGCAACAATAATATTTATATTTATACAATATTTAATAATTAATTATCATTTTCATTCTCTCTTTAATAGTTCACGTTCACGCAGTCCACGTGTTCACACCGCACTGCAAATAGGGTAGGGCCCATTTAAGAGCATTAATAAAAATAATGGATTAAAAAAGGGCACCGTCTGTGGGAATCGATCCCACGACCACGTGGTTAAAAGCCACGCGCTATACTGGCTGAGCTAAGACGGCTACACACATCCAATTATCAACAATATTTCACCCTCACGCCGTCCACGTGTCCACACCGAAACGCAACTAGGGTAGGGAGCATAAATAAAAACAATGGATTGTCATAAAACGCCGTCTGTGGGAATCGAACCCACGACCACGTGGTTAAAAGCCACGCGCTCTACCGGCTGAGCTAAGACGGCTACACACATTCAATTCTCAAGAATATTTCACCCTCACGCCGTCCACGTGTCCACACCGAAACGCAACTAGGGTAAGGCTCTTTCTATGAGCATTAATAAAAACAATGGATTATATTATAAAAACGCCGTCTGTGGGAATCGAACCCACGACCACGTGGTTAAAAGCCACGCGCTCTACCAGCTGAGCTAAGACGGCTACACAAATTCAATTTTCAATAATATTTCACCCACACGCCATCCACGTGTCCACATCAGAACGCAACTAGGGTTTGGCTCTTTCTATGAGCATTAATAAAAACAATGGATTATATTATAAAAACGCCGTCTGTGGGAATCGAACCCACGACCACGTGGTTAAAAGCCACGCGCTCTACCAGCTGAGCTAAGACGGCTACACAAATTCAATCTTCAATAATATTTCACCCTGACGCAGTCCACATGTGAATGAGGCTCCATCTATGAGCAATTAATAAAAACAATGGGTTATCAAAACGCCGTCTGTGGGAATCGAACCCACGACCACGTGGTTAAAAGCCACGCGCTCTACCAGCTGAGCTAAGACGGCTACACAAATTCAATTTTCAATAGTATTTTACCCTCATGCTGTCCACGTGTGGGTAAGGCTCTATCTGTGAGCAGTTAATAAACACAATGGATTATCAAAACACCGTCTGTGGGAATCAAACCACGTGGTTAAAAGCCACGCGCTCTACCAGCTGAGCTAAGATGGCTACACAAATTCAATTTTCAATAGTATTTCACCCTCACGCAGTCCACGTGTGGGTAAGGCTCTACCTATGAGCAGTTAATAAAAACAATGGATTATCAAAACGCCGTCTGTGGGAATCGAACCCACGACCACGTGGTTAAAAGCCACGCGCTCTACCGGCTGAGCTAAGACGGCTACACAAATTTTATTTTATTAATTTTTTAAAAATCATTTAGCATTTTCAAAATATTGGGAACTTTAACGGTCGACTGCGAATCAATTTTCCGTACGAAATCGAAATTTCCATCAAAACGTACCGAAGCTCGTGATTTCTGCTACTCATCTGTTCTTTGTTTCCATTTCACACAGAGACCAAACCCTAAGAGGAGACCATGGGAATCGCTAATCTCTCATACGAGGAATGTCGTCGTAAGAGAGTCGAAGAAAACAAGAAGAGAATGGATGCCCTAAATCTGCCCTTGCTTTCTCAAGCTCTCATCGATTCTTCTCCTTCCAAATCCAAATCCTCCCCTGTAATTTCATTTCGTTTTTTCTTTTTCCTTCTCAATCTTCTGTTGCTCTGTGTTTTTCCATGGAATATTGAGCTTCTTTTGCGGCTTAATCGATCCAGAGTAAACAGGCCAAGCATCGTGAGATGAAGAAACAACTGGTGGTAGTGAGGAGATCCAGTCGTGTAGCAAAACAACCAGGGCCTGTTTACGCTGAAGTAAGCCTTCCGTGTTATGCTAAACCTAACTGGATGATGAACTAGGGTTTTATTGCTGCTTTTTAACGGATTGGAAATTCTTGTCCTGACAATCCCTTTGTTTCTGGTTTTGTTTTCGTTTCTTTTCAATTAATCTGGCAGGTTCTTGTCAATCGCGTGGCGATTCCTAAAAGGTATCTCTGCTGAAATGGAAATAGAAACAAAGATTAAAGGCTCTCCATAGAGTTGAATCGTTCAGTACTGTTACTCGTTTTCTTTTTTTTCTTTTTTCTTGGGATTATGTAGATTCTCCAGCGCAAGAGATTATCCAGACCATTTTTTTGCTTCGGATGAAGCAAGAAAAAATGCGTTTGAAAGAGCTGAGCGATTACAATCTGTATTGGAGCCAAATTATCCCAACTTTATAAAGTCAATGGTTCGGTCTCATGTAAGCGGTTGTTTCTGGCTGGTAAGCTAAGTAGAATTATCCGTTGAGCGTATGATCTTCTAGCCCTATTTCCTCTCTGTCTGTCAAACTTGTTGTGCTGGATCTTAGAAACCACGACTTTCCACACTAGTACTCATATTAGCATAAGCTTTCATAACTTTGGAAACCAAAATGTTTCATACCAATAGAGATGTGTTCCTTATCTATAAATCCATGATCAACTCCTTAATTAACGGACCTAGGACTTCTCTCCCAACAATTCTCAACATTGGATGTGGTATTAGTCAATTAGAAACTATTTTATAGGAAAAAATACTTGTAAACGCAGGGGCTTCCTTCTCATTTCTGCAAGGAGCACCTACCAACCAATGATGGAGTAATGACTTTAATGGATGAAGGTGGCGATGAGTATCCAATAATATATTTGGCGCGAAAGACAGGGTTTAGTGGAGGATGGAAGGGTTTTTCAGTTGCTCATAAATTGGCAGATGGGGATGCTGTGATTTTTCAACTCATTAAACCTACAACCTGCAAGGTGATTGTTCAAAGTTCTTCAACGTTTGTGTTGTCTGCATAAGTTTTCAGAAACAAGCACAATATATTGGTGTCTGTGTATGCATTTTTTTGGTGCACTATCACTCTTCAGTTCTCATTCTAGTTTACCTTACTCACCCTTTATTTGTTTACTTTTGTTTTCAAAATTTACCTTTTTTTAGTTTTGAAAATCTGTTGGTTTAGCTTGTGGCTGACAAGACAAAGGAGAGCATTACTGATGGGAGAAATTTTTTGGTTAAATTACAAATTTGGTTCCTGCCATTCGAAGAAAGTTAAAATCTTGTCTTTATAATTTTAAAAGTTGGAATTTTAGCAATATAATTTGATAAAATGTCATAAGTAGTTTCCATGGTTTGCTAAATAGTTTTAAATCATAAGGATAAGATTCTAATTTTCTTGAAATTATAGGACCATACTCTTTCAAATATATAGGGATTATGTATGTTTCTTGCATAACTGTTCTTAACACAGTACATCTTGGTGTAGTCCACATATCTATAGTCTTTGACTGAACAGACCTCAATTACTTAATTTTTTTTCTGTTCTTCTTTCAGGTATACATCTTTCGAGTTGGTGACTCAAAAGAAGATAGCGATTCTGACAGTAGCTAAGTGATACTTACCTATCCTAAGTCAGGTAATCTTAAAACGAAATTACTGAACTAATTCTGAATGCTGAGTTCCCAATCACTAATAAACTTATTTCTTTTTCACTTCTAAATTTCTGTGAATTTCTCGAAGTTTTTCTTTCTATTATTACTACTATTCTTTGGCCGGTGCAACAAATAACTGGAATTCATGTTGATGTTAATGAGATGCATTCCTAGGATTTGTTGGTTCTGTCATTGCTCATAGTTTACATTGAACCCACATGAAATTATTAATTGACTTTTAAGAGTGGTGCTTTTAAGTGAAGCAATTTTCTTGCAAAGACACTTTGAAAAGATATCATTTTTAAACGTTCATATTGTGAATACTTGTGAAGATACTTCTAATTGGTTAAGAAGCTCTTTTCATCTTCCACTGGTTGACCGATTCATATATCTTGTAAGATCACAGTCTCCTCCTCTAAGGTTATTTTCCTGTTCATTTCAGGAGATAATGGGAAGGAAGTGCACATAATGCAGAAGTCAGGCTTGGTTTTGGAGTAAAAAGCAATCTCTCTGTCTTGTACAATCTTGTGTCTGCTGATGAATGGGGTTTGTCTATCAAGTCTCCCTTTGCCCTAACATATCTTCATTTCTTCTTCTCCTTATTAAATTAAACCCCTTGCTCTTTGTTTTCACTTAAGACTTCTGTGTTTAGCTGATAGATTTGTGCAGATTTTGAACGGGAGAGCCTCGGGGTTTGTAGTGGGATGAATCCTTGTGTAATCTATAATGTATACTAGAGTTTTTAAAACCAAGTCTCTGATTTAAGTAACATTTTATTATGTTCCTTTCTAAAGAATGCTAAACTATACATGCTTCTCTGGTGAGATCCCACCTCGGTTGGAGAGGAGAACGAATCATTCTTTGTAAGAGTGTAAAAACCTCTTCCTAGCAGATGCGTTTTAAAAACCTTGAGGGGATGTCTGAAAGGAAAAACTAAAAAAGAATAATATATGCTAGTGGTGAGCTTGAGCTGTTATAAATAGTATTAGAGGCAAACACTGAATGGTGTGCCAGCAAAGACGCTGAGCCCTGAAGGGAGGTGGACACTTACCGATGTGCTAGCGAGGATGCTGAGCCCCGAAGGGAGGTGGACATTGACCGGTGTGCCAGCGAGGATGTTGAGCCCTGAAGGGAGGTGGACACTGATCAGTGTGCCAGCGAGGATGCTGAGCCTTGAATGGGGGTGGATTGTGAGATTCCATGTCGATGGGAGAGAGGAACGAGTGCCAGCGAAGATGCTGGACCCTGAAGGGGGGTGGATTGTGATATCCCACATCGATTAGAGATAGGTACAAACATCGATTTTGAGATCCCACGTCGATTGGAGAGAGAAACAAGTGTCAGCGAAGACGCTGGACCCTGAAGGGGGGTGGGTGGATTGTGATATCTCACATCGATTGGAGATAGGTACAAACATCGATTGTGAGATCCCACATTGATGGGAGAGAGGAACAAGTGTCAGCGAAGACGCTGGACCCTGAAGAGGAGTGGATTGTGATATCCCACATCGATGAAAGATGGGTGCAAACATTTTTATAAGGGTGTGAAAATGTCTGCATCACACATTTGAACTCCTCGTGCCTTCCATGACTGGTCTAATCAGGTAAGGAAGGGGAAGTGGGTTCCTTGTCTCAGCCCTTGGAAAGGAATTATGGGTCTTGTCGGCTCTCCTTTAAAAACAATTGAGAGATTAGTAATATACTCCGTGCTACACTCCCAAAATCACTCTTTCCAAGTTAATGAAAAAAAAAAAAAAAAAAAAA
>NW_019268532.1:2874242-2901871 GCF_002738365.1 Cucurbita moschata
TTAATTTTTTTTTTTTTTTTTTTTTGTAAAGGTTAAGATTGTTAGACGAACACGACTCTTTTTTCTTTTGGAGTCTTTTGTTCGATATTTGAGGATTTACCAATCTATTGGCATGACTAAGTTTAGGGCATGACTCTAGCATGACTCTAATACCATGTTAAACGAACACAACTCTTCACGATGGTATGATATTGTTCACTTTGAGCTTAAGCTCTCATGACTTTGGGCTTCCCCAAAAGGCCAACAGAGAGTGTATTCTTTGTTTATATAGATTGGAGGATGTAGGACTTTTATCATCTAAGATTATTATTGTTGGTGATTGTGTTTATATACATTTTAAAATTTTTTTTTAAGGATATTAACCAACTTTTGAAAATTCAAAAGTATTTTTTTAATTTTTTAAAAAAATTTAGAGTATTATTGAAACTTGGTTAGAGGTATTTTTTAAATATTTTTAAAGATATTAATGAAATTTATTTTATTATTTTTTTTTTTAGTGTAAAAGATATTTTTGAAATAAAATAATAGTGAAATTGAAGTTTTAAGCATATTATTAAAAAAATTTAAAAATTAAAAGATATTTTTAGAGGGAGAAAATGTTCAGTAATTTTTTTTTATTAATTTAGCTTAAATTAAAACTTTTAACCCTGTTTTCCAAATTAATGGGGAGTTGACCACACAAACATAATTCAATTAATTTAAAACATATATCTCAAATAAAATGTTAAATATTTAAATTTTCGCTAAAAAAAGAAATAAAACAAAATATAGAAAAAATAAAATGATATTTTAACCCAAAAAAAAATTAATTAACTAATTAATAATATAATAGTGGGAAGTTAACGGTCGACTCGTTTGAATAAATTTCTCCCTGTTTCCATTTCACACAGAAACCAAACCCTAAGAAGCGAAGAAGAAGAAGAAGAAGAGACCATGGGGATCGCTAATCTCTCATACGAGGAATGCCGCCATAAGAGACTCGAAGAAAACAAGAAGCGGATGGAAGCCCTAAATCTGCCTTTGCTTTCTCAAGCTCTCCTCCATTCTTCCCCTTCCAAATCCTCGCCTGTAATTCCATTTCATATTTCAATATCTCCTATTACTTACGCTAACTTTGTCAATGGATTGTTGTATTGTGCTTATTTTGCTACTTGACCGATTTCACAGAGTAAGCTCGCCAAGCCTCGCGTGACGCAGAAACAACTCGTAGTTGTGAGGAGATCCAGTCGCATAGCGAAACAATCCGCCCCCGTTTACGCCGAAGTAAGTCATTCTTGCCTTATTTTGCTTGCATTTGGATGATGAGCTCAAAGTTCACTGCTGCTTGCATTGGAGAGAGATTTTAGTCCTCGAAGAAACCTCTTCTTCATTGGTTCTGTTTCCTTTTCTTTTTTGACAGGTTGTTGTAAATCGTGTGGTGATTCCTAGAAGGTAGATGAATTAAAAAACAATTAGGATAAATGACTTTCCGTATGGTTGAATCATGTAGTATTGTTACCAATGTTCATTGTTTGGGGATTATAGGATCTCCAATGCTACAGATCTTTCAAATCGAGTTTATTCTTCGGATGAAGCAAGAAAAAATGCCTTTGAAAGAGCTGAGCGATTACAATCTGGATTAGAGACGAATTATCCCAACTTTATAAGGTCGATGCTTCCATCTCATGTTAGTGGTGGATTCTGGCTGGTAAGCTATTTGTTAAGCATATACGATCTTCTTCTGTCCCTTTCTGTTAAGCTTGATGAACTGGATGTGTGATATACTTTTATATGATATTTAATCAAAAAGTAGTTGTAAACGCAGGGCCTTCCTTCTCATTTCTGCAAGACGCACCTTCCAAATCGCGATGGAATTGTGACATTAATAGATGAAGATGGAGATGAATATCCAACAGTATATTTAGCACGAAAAACAGGACTCAGTGGCGGATGGAAGGGTTTTTCAGTTGCTCATAAATTGGCTGATGGGGATGCTGTGATTTTTCAATTCATTAAACCTACAACGTGCAAGGTGATTGTTTTCCCTTCAAGTTAGTATGTATTTTTCTGAAAACTGTTTAAATGAAATGGTTCATCGTGGGAGCAAAATAAGTCATACCAAGTCTTAAAGAAAACTCATCCGATCCAAGTATGTTTTGCTTTAAGAAAACTTTGTTTGATTCTTTGGAAATTCTCAACTCCCAAGTCACAAATGATCAAAAAATTTGTAATCACTCGTTTCATGAGCTCAAGCTCAAGTCCAACATTAGCATATATTGTCCGCTTTAGCCTTTCCCTTATGGGTTTCCTCTCAAAATTTTAAAACGCATATGTGAGGGAGAGGTTTCCATGCCTTCATAAGGAATGTTTTGTTCTCTCTACAACCGATGTGGGATCTCACAATCCTTGGTTGGAGAGGAGAACGAAACATTCCGGGTGTGGAAATCTCTCCCTAACAGACACGTTTTAAAAACCTTGAGATAAAGCCCAGAAAGAAAAGCCCAAAACAGATAATATCGGATGGCGATGGATTTTGGCGATTATAAAACACAAGTTTCATTTTTCCCCTACAAGTTCATAGATTTTTCCTATTACTTCTGTTTCAGGTGTACATCTTTAGAGCGAATAGTTCCAGAAAAGATAGCAATTCTAACAGTAGCTAAATGACTGACATTTTCATCCCAACTCAGGTAATCTCTAAACAAAATCCCTTGCTAACACACCCATTTGAGTTCCCCATCAAAAACTAGAATTCTTTTTCTCCTTATGTATTGCTGCAATTTGCTTGAACTTTTTGAACCTAGGAAGAGCAAGCCTCCCTCTGATCTGGGTTGGTCCCTGTTCTTTTACTCATGTTTAAAACCACAATCTCCTGCTGGTTATTCTAAATTATTAAGTGCCATTATTCATTACAGGCAAGATGTTGCCGGGTGGAACGTGCACATACATAATGGCAGCTACTTTTTTTTGTCATCTTGGTTTTGGAGCACAACGGCAACCTTTCTCTTGTACAATCTGTCTCTATGAAGTAAATGCAAACACTTTGTATGTTAAAGTGCTTGTCTGCTGTAGTGGTACCTCTCTTCTTCTCTCTTTCTCTCTCACCTTTAGTTTAGTTTAGTTTACGCTATATTGTTGTGAACGGGTAGAAATTTGACTGATTTTGAAGGAGCAGACTTGTACGAGCAAAGAAATTTGTTAAGGATTGTTGGGCGTGAGTCCGTTGGCTAATTTAAGGAATGATAAAAGGTTTATAAGTGAAGGAATACATCTCCATGAGGCCTTTTGGAAAGTCCAAAAAATAACCACCAGAGCTTATGCTTGAATAATATCATACTATTGTAGAAAGTCGGAATTTCTAACCGAAAGAAATAGATTCTAGAGAAGGCAATTTAGACATGTTGAAAATTTTTAAAAGTGAAAATATATTTTCACGTAAAAAAAATTTGATTTTGTATTGCTTAATCTATTAGATATTTTTTGAAAATTAATTAACCTGCTTATTAGTTATAAATTAAGGCTGAATTAGATTTAAAATTTTATTTTATAATTTTGAATTCGTATTAATATATCTAGCCAAAAAAAAAATTGAAAAAAAATTGAAAAATTTATTATACCAAAGTTTTAAAACCTAAGACATATTAACTTTCATATTAATCATGAATTAAAATGTATATGATATAATATTCAGATTAATTAATATTAACCACAAAATTACAATAAAAGAAAACTAAAATCGACTTCCAAAAAATGTTTTTGAAATATTTTAAAATATTTAATTAGGCTTGAAGGAAAAAGAACGTTTATAATTTTTTAAAACGATAATTCATACAATTTGTCGTTAATTTTCTTTTTTTAAAAAAGGGCATTTCATTTCAGGTCAATTTATTGGTGTTATTTCAACTTTTTGAAGAAAAGAAATAAAAATGTCTGTATTATAGAACATAATGTTCAGACAAGAAATAATAATAATAATAATAATAATAATAATAAAATGTGATTAATTTCCATTACTTTCTAAAGTTACCAAACCCAATATTTTGGTATTATGCCATCTGACAACCATTATGTTCAAAAATATTAATTATGATTATACCAACAACCTTTGTGTCTATTAATCAACCAAATCAAAAGAATATATTTTTATGTTAGCTGTGAGGGTGACAGTGGCCTTAGTTTATTTAGAGATTTAGTTAAAGAAATTTAACATCTACCTTGTTTTATCCTAATTAATTCTAAGGAGAAATTTAGTACTTTGAATCTTTCGCGACTAGACAAGTCACTTGTAGAATGTCAGATTACTAAGTTTAAACTTTCCACTTCATTGAAAAAGGAAAGAGAGAGAAGTGAAACCTAGCGAGCTTTCTGCCGTTCGACCACTACATAAGCCACTTTAGGAGAAACCTCTTTGAGCTCCCAAGTCTCCGAGTTAACCTGCACTTTTTTTTGAAGAATCCTGCACCCGGCCTTACTTACCACTTAAAAAATGATTCAATTTTAAAAGTTTGTGCATCATATATATCCTACGAATTGAGCTAAGCCCAATTTGACCGTACATTTATCTCGAGAAAAGGGTAAGAAAGATCCATGAATATAACACATACCAAGAACAGTACTCCCAATTGTGTAAAGGATATTGCCTTTCTTTGCCAAATTTGAATTCTCAATATCTGCAAGGTTATTGTCTCTCTCTCTTATCTCTCTTCATCTCTCTTTCTCACTCCTCCTGGAGATAAATATGGGAGAAGTCAACGATATAACAGTTTTACATCGTTGGAAGGTAATAGAGATAAAATATAAAATTGCTTTAAATTTGTATCTATTATTAGGAGTTTTGCAAGTTTTTAATTTGAATTTGGTCAAGTTTTTGCTGTAAGATAGGACAGTCTGTGACGGTAGTTTCTGGCCATTTTTTTCTCCTCCAAAAGCTTAATTTAAGAAGGTGCAAAGAAGGCAAAAAGGGCAGACATCCCCAATTCTCTTTCAAACCCTCTAATCTTCTCATCAATTCCTAATGATTTGGTAATGTCCTTAAAACTAAAGTTTTGAATTGGGTTTGTTCTTCAGATTCAGAATAAGCAAAGGAATTGATCTGTCGAGAAAAACCTCTCTGAATTTAAGAGTTATGGACATCCACAGGCATCAGAAGATCAAAGAGAAGTACCTTGAAGAACAAAGTCCAGCTTCCTCATCTCCTTCTTCCGCATCTTCATCGCCTTCTCATGAATTTTCCTTCTCAGTTTCACTCCAAACAGACAAAACCAAAACCCCATCTTCTTTCACCATTGATTTGTCTCCAGCAGATGACATCTTCTTCCATGGCCATTTGCTTCCTCTCCACTTCCTCTCTCATTCGAGAGCCCCTCCCCACTGCTCAACAAACTCCGTTGAAAGCTCTGCTCTTCCCATTGGAGACCTGCCAAGTGACAAGGAGCCTAACAAAGAGATGAACAACTTCACCAATTGTAAGAGCGATGAACATTATCAAAACAGCAACAGAGATACAAGAGAAAAACACAAGGCAAGATCTTTCTCTTTGCTTGGTTTAAGGTGGAGAAAGGGGTATGAAGTTGAAGAGGAAGAATCTAAAGAGAAGCATCTCAAACAGAAGTTCGGATTCAATTTCAGCCATTTATTGAAGAGATATACGAAAATGGTGAGGCCATTTTTACACCTTAGAGGGAGAAGAGATGATATGCAACAACTCCACGGACAGTCTTATTCATTTTCAGGTAATTTTAGTTTTAGAAACAAGCCAGAACAGGGAGGAAGAAGAGGTGAGCTCTCAGCTCCAGTTTCCAAGAAAACATCTCCAATAAATACAACACTTCCTCCTTCCAATAATGATAGCACAATGGAGGAGTTGCAGACAGCAATTCAAGCAGCAATTTCTCAGAGAGTTAAATGTTAAGGGCATACACAAAGGATAGATATTGTTCATATTCTGTTTCTGTTTTTTAGAAGTTATTCATCATACTTACTTTTCTGCATTAATGTGGTATGTACGAGTATATAGACAAAGAGATATCAAATCAGTCCAGAATATAATGTTCATATTTCAATATTTTTTGATCATGTAACTTAAGAGGTGTTTTATTTGACGGGATGTTCAGTTTTTTGAGTTGTTTATATTTTATGCTTTCTTATTTTGACAACTAAATATAGTAGGTCAGGTGGGATTAGGATTAGCTGAGACGTGCACAAAATTAGTCTGAACCCTCATAGGTATAATAAAAGAAGATTGTTCAAAAGTATATTAAGTTTAGACGTACGTTTGTATTACAGTGGTTACTGAAACTTATAGTGATATGAAAAAAGAAGCTCTGATTTGAAGAGAGTTCATAGTTAACATTTTGGTTTTACAACTGAGGCATGGCACTCTGCAGATAAGGATACAAAAAACGACACAAGAAAAGGTGATTGATCTACTAACCTTCAAAAGAAAGGAAAATGTGAACCAATCTATCAGCGACCTTGTGATCTCTCATATAATCGAGTGGCCATGAGCACAGGCTAAATCGAGCAGCCATCCAAGTTTGGACCCGCAAATACCCCTCTTCTGCCAGCGCTGATCTCTCCTTTTCGTCTTTTTGAATCATTTATAAGCCACACAAAACCACAAAAAACTTTGTTTTTTGAATCATTTGTAAGCCAGACAAAAACCACAAAAAGTTTTGGAAGCAGGTACAAGTTCAAAAGAATTGAGTGGGGAGGATTATTGAAAGGAGTAGTCCCACGTTAGCTAATTAAGAAGAAAATCATGGGTTTATAAGTAAGGAACACTATCTTCATTAGTATGAGGCCTTCTTAGAAAACTAAAAGGAAAACCATGAGAGTTTATACACAAAGTGGATAATATCATACAATTGTGGAGAATCGTGATTCCTAACATGGTATCCGATCCATACCCTTTACTTAGTCATGTTAATAAAATCATCAAATGTCGAACAAAGAAGTTGTGAGCCTTGAAATTGTAGTCAATAGTTACTCAAATGTCGAATAAAAAATGTATTTTGTTCAAGGGATCCAAAGAAAGGAGTCAAGTCTCAATTAAGGGGAGACTATTCGAGGGCTTCATAGGCCTCAGAGAAGGCTCTAGGTGTACTTTGTTCGAGGGGAGAATTATTGAGGATTATTGAGACCCACGTTGGCTAATTAAAAGGAAGACCATGAGTTTATAAGTAAGGAACACTATCTTCATTGGTAGGAGACATTTTGGAGAAACCAAAAGTAAAGCCAGGAGAGTTTAGGCTCAAAGTAGACAATATCATATCATTGTAGAAAGTTGTGATTCCTAATATTGAGCAGATTCAATAACGGGCTCCCACCGAACAAATATCAGTTTCTCTGCCACACCCATCCCTTGCTTTCTTTTTAAAAAAGAATCTAAACCATAAAGAGACAGTGAATTTTTTTCCATAGAGATTAGCTTATTAGCTATACAACTTCCCAAGCATAATGATGTTGAGAAAGGAAAACTTGCCTGAAAACATTGCTTCAAACACCAGGGGGCAGGGTCCCCGTATCAAAACAAGTGAAATCTCTGAAAGGAGAGGGCTAATGGGGTCAAAAAGGTGTGGGGTCAAGTGAGATAATGCCTTGGACATTCATATATAATATTGATAACCCCAATTACCAATACTATAATAATAAGAACAATAATTCAGAAAGGGCACTAATGGCTTCAACAACAGTTGATATGATTATTTAAATTGGAAGATATCAAAATGAATAATTTATATGCTAAAGGTGTGGGCGACTGACAGGAAAGCTACCTTTTTCAATAAGAACTGCTTTCAGTCTTTTCAACAATCCCCCTAAGCCTACAATGCATTTATTAGTACACCGCGTGTATATGTGCATGTGTGACCGAGGCGCCTGTGCAGTCTTTAATAAGAAAATCCAATATGGACATTGAATTTCATTGCCAGATATGTGAATGAATGCCATTTTTCTAGGATCAATGAAAGAGACCACTACCCGATCCTTGCCCTGCCATCCATCAAAGACAGCCCCCAGAGAAAAAAAGTGATGGCTTGTGGGGTTCGTTCTCAGAATTTAAGCTTGTGGATGACCACATTTATCTCATAGCATGGTTAATCAATTGATATAATGCAAAAAATCAACACAAAGCTCTAAGAGGACTTTTATCAAACACTTGGCATGCATAACCCATCGAAAGCAGCGCTGGATTCTATAACTTTTCTTCAAATCAACTTCTTCCAGATGGATCAAATATTAGATTCCTCACCCCAATGTTCTTTTTTCTTAAACACACTTAGAAGAATCAATTATCTAAAATGGTTTAATCGAATCCAATGAACAGAAGACAGTACGAAAGAAAGATTAAAACAGATCATCAAATTTTGAACAATAGAAACAATCTCGAAATCAATTAACAATCAAAACCAAACAAGGATAAGTGGATCCAGTGACTACAAGTGCAATGTGGCCATTAAAATTATGGTTACCTCGACTTCAGATTCACTCTACCCATAACTTTATTTTTCAAACGTTCTTTGTGGGAATTGGGATCATGACCTTTTTACTACTTGTCGCCTAGATAAGCAACAGGAAGCCATGGCCGTTCGCAGCGATTGCTCCCAACAAATTCCTAGTACAGTGAGTCGAATTAGGGCTGTACACCGCTTAATTGGCCTATTGGAGCAATCTCACTTTGCAGCAGCTCAATAACCCATGAATTGATCTACTCTGGTTTACAATCGTTTTGAGTTTGGATTTTTTTTTTTTTTAAACCACTCGAAATTGAATTGGATTGACATTAAAATAGTGTTCGGTTGAGTCGGGTTAAATTGTACACTATTTTCGGTTCGTTGAGTTGAACCGACCAAAAGATGTCAACTCGTAAATTAAACTAAATTTTTTTATTTTCTAAAAACTCAACTCAACCCACTATCATAAATAAAATTGAACTCAAATAAAATGGTTTGGGTTAGGTAGGCCAAGTTGATCGGGTAATCAAATCATATGAACTCCCATAGTACTTCTCGGAGCTCTCGAATAGCCTCGACTCCTTTCTCTGGACCCTTCGAACAAAGTATACCCTTTATCGATATGACTACGTTTTGGACATGGTTCTCTACAATTGTATGATATTGTCCACCTTTGAACATAAACTCTCATGACTTTGCTTCACGCTTCTCTAAAAAGCCTAGTAACAATGTAGATAGTATTCCTCACTTATAAACCTATGAAACATATTTAATGATGAAGTTCTTATGATTGAACACCGAAAAGGTGTACCTTATTGGTATAAGTAGTAATTTTCAATTTTTAAAAATTTTTCATAATCATGACAACTCTCATTCGAATGTGACATTCAGTTCATTCACGTACCCCTCGTTTATTTAAGCTACAATAATACCCTCCAATTAATTTCTTTTTCAAAAATACATTTACAGATGGTCTTTGATGGAATTTGTTTAGTAATTTATTTCAAAAATACGTTCCAACTTTTTCAATACAATATTCCGTTGAATTTCAACTTTTTTTTAATAAAAAATTAAAAAATATATTTACTACGAGTACTATATTTAAAAAATACCAATAAAATTTTAAAAGCATTAACCTCCTTAACTTTTATTAAAAAAAAAAAAATTATTGTTCGTCAATATATAGAAGAAAATCGCTCATCCACATTTCATAAATTATCTCCAAAATTTTTAATATTACTTTTCAAAATTCATGAGTATTACCGTGTCCACGCATTAATCATAAGAGCATTTTTAGACTTTTAAAGATATTAAAACATTGGAATATTGAAGACAATTTTAAAGAGAGTTTAAAGAATATTTTTGAAATAAAATATTAACATTTTCCATTCAAATTATTTTTTATTTGGTAAGTGTCAGATGAAAGTCTCACATCGGCTAATTTAAAAAGGATGTGAACATATGAAAGAATATTATCTCCATCGATGCGAGACCTTTTATCATACTGGACAGGAATATTTTTTATTTTTTATTAATTAAAAGATTATTAATGATTTTTGTAAAAAAAATATTAATTTTATCTTTTTTTTATTATTATTATTTTTTTCTTTTACCGGACTTCTCAACTTTCGGTCCTTTCGTTCTGGTTCCGCAAAGAAAAGTTTTCGACGTTTCGCGTATCACGTGCTGTTCTTGTTCTGCAAAATCAGAATCAGATAAGTGGCGGAGGAACATTCCATCGAATAAAAGCGAATATGCTTTGATTATGCCAACGGTTTATGTTCTTCGCGGTTCTTTCATACACGAGTTTCGTTTGCATATCAAATCAGGCTTCCAATTATGGCGTGATCGCTCTCTGATCAATGGAGTCTTCAGGTCGTTCATTACTCAAAATCCATATTGTTGTTAGCTTCTTTCTTTGCATTGAATTGGCTCACTGCTTCTACATTGATTAGGTCGGTGGTTTATCTATCTGGGTTTCGTTTAATAATTGATTAATTGAACTGATTGATTCCGCTTGTTCATGAGATCGTAGTCTTGAAATTTTGTGATCTGGGTTAGTTGTGTGTATAGCGTGCTTTTCTCTTTATTTCTAGGAGTTCTGGAGATATATGATTGGGGATCATTGAGCTAAAACATTGTACGTACAATTTTATGGGGGAGCTTGTACAGGTTGTTATGTGATGGCCAAAGATTTTCAAGTTTTGATTAGGGTGATCTGAGGAATCACAGTTTTTGGACGATGAACGCTGTGGGGATACTAGGTAGCTACATTTCGAAGGGCGTTTATACCGTTGCTGCGCCATTTCATCCGTTTGGCGGAGCTGTGGACATTGTTGTAGTTGAACAGCAGGATGGTAGTTTTAAATCATCGCCTTGGTATGTACGGTTTGGGAAATTTCAAGGTGTTTTGAAGGCAAGGGAGAAGCTGGTCAATATAATTGTAAATGGGGTTGAAGCTAATTTTGCGATGTGTTTGGATCATAATGGAGAAGCTTATTTTTTGAGGGAAGTTGATGTTGAAGGAGAATCTGGACCTTATCCTGAGGGGAAATTGCTGCATGAACTGAATGGTGGGCGGATCCTCAGTTCACAAAGTTGCAAATGTGATGCTAGGAGTTCGATTGATGGGATTGAAACGAGTAAGGATAATGGGAAGATCCTGATGAAGACTAGCTCTCGACAACGGATACTTGGATTTGTTTGGGGTCGTAGTAAAACCGTTAAAGAAGATCATCGTGAGGATACATCTATTGCAAGGATAAACTCACTGGAGTGTGCTGAGATGGCAGCTGATCTTTTAGAGGTTAGGTGGTCTACCAATCTAAGCAAACAAAAGCTTGAGAAATCAGATTCTTCCAAGTTTACTTCCACTGATACTTCAAACAGCAAAGATGAAGAAAAGTTGAAGAGAAACGATGGGAACAACCACGTCGCATCAGCAGTCGAAGGTATCATGGGAAATAATCTCGAGAAAAACTGTGATACCTGCAGAGAGCACATAACCAATGGCTCTCAATTACCATTGGAAGACGTAGAGCTTAGAGAAATATCAAGTTTAAATTCCAAGGATGGAGTGGTCGAAACTTCCATTATCGGGGAAAAGGCTTTCGACGAGACATATGAAGTGAAATCTGCAGCAATAGATACTGTAAAGAATTCCAAACATACTGTTGATGCGATGGGAACCATCCCTGCAAATGCAAATTCCAAATCCCAAATTTCATCGTCAAAGAACCGTGATTCATATAACGGACACAGGGAGAACTTTATACGAGAGCGCTTATCTGATGAAACAAATATTGTTTCACAAGTATTCAGTAATTCTGAAGACAATAGTGAACCTGATGCAGTCCGATCCTCAATGTTCTATGAAACTTCCAAGAGCTTAATGTCGACATTGGATGATTCAGTGGTACTGACTCATAAATTCTCCCACCTGGCCAACGGAGGATCCGGGATCGCTAGAGTCCATACTGAGGGATTGCATGTGACAACTGAAGTTCAGCCGGAGGTAAGCTCTATTCTGACGTTAACAAAATTCATTCATACATATGTTCCATTAAGCGACGCAGGATTGTAAAATTCAGAGCCTAGTTCTAGCATTTTTACTGATACAGAGAGTTAATAGAAAGAATCTACCATGATCTGTTAAAGTTTGAAAAGTTCACTAACCGAAAAAGTTGAAGTCCTTATGAACTATTCTCAACAATTAGATCATTGTAATACTTCTGTCTATGAAGTAAACACAATGGACATATCAAGATCTGTTAAAGTTCACTAAATTCTTTTTAATTAGCACTGACATATAAAAAATTTAAAATCAGGATACAGATTCTAGCATGGTAGCGGAAGATTTTGATCTAGAGACTGAAAAAGTTGAAGTCCTTATGAACTATTCTCAACAAGTAGATCATTGTAATACTTCTGTCTATGAAGTAAACACAATGGACCAAGGAAAGTCACTGACACTCGAAGCTGCCTATTCTCAAATAGTCTCCACAGAAGAAAGGCCTGGTTCAGTTAAAGAATTGAAGTCTGATAACATAGTTTCAAGTTTCACCTCGGACTTTCAAGATGACGAAAGTGTGGATGGAAGTGTCACAAGCAAGTTCCAAAATTCTTTGAATTCTATTGATAATAGAGTCATAACAAAGGAAAGCCATATAATTCCATCATCAAATTCAGATGATGAAGAATTCCTTTTCAGTAATTTTGATGTTTCAGAAACCGAGGTAAATGGGAATGTAGGGTCAGACAGCCACCATTACAGTGATAAAGAAGAGTATCCATTAGTATATCCAAGTAGCACTGATGAAGAGGATAGATTTGTAACTAAAAGTTTTGAGACATGCACTTCTATTGATAGTCATGAGATCTTCAGTCAGGGGATCGCAAGTCCCATCACGATTCCTCAAAGCCACGCAATTTCTGATACAGAAGTTGATCGTCTGGCAGCATCATTACCCAATATGCAGGCCGATATTAATAATTCAATTGCCTCTGAGATCAATCATCCTCTAAGCCACTCTGTAGACTCAAATTCCAAACCATTAAAGTGGATGGAATTGTGTAAAGATGGTTCAAGCTCCAAGCTTGGTGGAGATGGAGAAGAGAAAGCGGCAGAGGAATGCTCAAAAACCAAAGAATCCTTGGCTTCAGAAGAACAAAGTCTTCTTCCGAATTCTACAGTGGGTAAGAGACCTATGTTCCAATCAACCCGAAAGCTGATATGATAATTTTAATTATATCAACACTTTAACAGATATCTTATTGTAAAAGTTTACCTTTGAGTACTTTCATAAAAAAATTGTAAATGAGTTTAGGCTCTAAAGTATATACATGATCCACCGTGACTTTTAAGGATTATATTGCTTCCATTTTTTTCTGTGATTTATTAACCTGCACGTTGTATATCTTTAAGAACAGCTTTGTTATGTTATAAAGACTCCTTTAGGTAAACTCTTGCCCCCTTAATAGTTAGAAAAGAGAAGCACTTGGTTTATCCAAAAGTGATGCTATTACTTCTCGGGAAACACAACTGTAGGGAACACGCTTAAAAGTTGGCAATCATTCCTTATGGAGTGTGGTTGCCTCTCTTTTATTTATTTTTTTTGTGAGGATCATTATAGTTCAGAACATGAATTTATTATCCATTATGAAACATTGTTATAGTCGTTGACCCTATTGAGAAACTCTTACAGGTAGTCCAGCAGAAGCAACGGCTGTCCCAGTTGGAAACTGGAAACTTTGGCCTTTCTCTTTCAAAAGATCTAGTTCTGGAAAAGTAACTCCATCAGCTGTTGATGGTTACACAGATTTTGATACTAAGAAGGGTTCAGATAGGAACATAGGCGTGGATGGAGAAGTGAGCATCTTTAAGCGCAAAGCGGAGAAAAAGATGGTTAGATTCATCTCGCCAACATCTAAGCAGCTGGCATCCTTAAACCTAAAGGAAGGGGGAAACACGGTAACTTTCACATTCTACACTGCAGTGCTGGGGAAACAGGAGGTCGGTTTTCTCTTTATAATTTGTCCTTTTTTTTTTCTCATAGGATTCTGGTGATTTCAGCCTTCCCTGTTTTATTCCTTCCTTTGTTTCCCATTCACGTTTGCATTTCGTGTCTGATTATGTTCCTCAACAGGTTGATGCCAGGATTTATTTGTGGAAATCGAATACTCGCGTAGTGATATCAGATGTGGATGGAACAATAACAAAGTATGGTTTTTCATCCTAGTGATTTTGAATGTGGAATTCTGATTTAAGCATAGAACTCATATTTTGGATTGTTTAATCAAGTTCTTGGCTACTTTCTAATCTTTTTCAGACTGAAAATATTTCACTTGGACTAGTCATTAGTATCTTTCAATGATTTAGTTACTAAAATTAACATCTGCTGGAATCTAGTTTCTTGGATACTTGAGAGTTATTTTCTTTGAATTATTCACTTGGTGATAGGAAGATTTCTCTCTTGTTAACTTCATCATGAACAGACGCTAAACGTTTGTGAACGAACTAAACATGGTAGATAGCTCTTCAACACTTTCCAATTTCCAGGATAAAATTCATTAGTAGGAAGTTTTTGGGGACACAAGCCAACTATATCGCCAGTGCAGGACGACAACTAGATTTCCTCCTCAAAATTCATGATAGTTAGGAATCAGAAAAGTCCTTTGTTCTGTTGGCTGTGCGGAGAATGTTTGTTGAATTTTATTTTTGGAGGAGTGATGTCAAAGAAGAGAGGTACCTTTTGGAAATGTCTGGTTTCAGCAGTTTGTTGTTTGGTCACCTGTGTTGACAGAAAAAAGAAGACTCTTATTGTCAATTTTAGGATTTCTTCTGTACCTACGTACTCTAGGTGGATTCCCCTTTGACAATTTGTTATTACGTCGGTGAACGTCTATCCGCTTTCCATTTTCTTAATAGTTCTTTTCTTAATTATCATATTTTTATTTTCCAATGGAAATTGTAGCATTTCATGCAGTAAATTCTCCTAGCTTCTTTTCTATCGTTTGATCAAATCTAGCTTACTCGTAGCACAATCTATTGAGTTCTTTGTTGTTTGCTACAATTTTTTGACGCAATAAATAGCTTAGGCTCGCTTTGATAACAGTTTAATTTTTTTGTTTTTAAAAAATTACACTTGTTTTCTTAGATCGGATGTTCTAGGTCAATTCATGCCCTTTGTTGGAATGGATTGGTCACAAACAGGCGTCACAAATTTATTTTCTGCTATTAAGGTATGTTTTATCTCACCCTCATGGAGTTGGATGATCGGCTTTGATGAAATTATGATGCAGTGAACTCTCTACAAATCTTTGTATTTTCAGGAAAATGGATACCAATTGCTTTTTCTTAGTGCACGATCAATATCTCAGGCCTATCACACCCGCCAATTTCTTTTCAACCTCAAGCAGGTAATGTATTCACTATTCAGTGCTTAACTTCTTTACTTAATATGCACGCTTGATCTTTACTTGGTTTTCATCAATGCAGGATGGGAAGGCTTTGCCAGAGGGGCCTGTTGTCATCTCCCCTGATGGCCTTTTCCCTTCACTATATCGAGAAGGTTACTGCCTTTTATCCCATATCTTTTCGTTTGAACCATAACATCCGTCCAGTTATGTGACTATGCTTTGAGATTGACCATCCAATACTTCTTCTTTGAAGTCTAGATTTTAGTATCCTTCCCCTTAAATGTTAGTTTAACAGAGTCATGTGGACCCTTGAGCCTTTTAGTACATGGGTGACTATGCTACTTGGTGTGGGTGTGCGGGGGCGGGGGTGGGGGCGGGGAAGAGCATGTATCTATGTATGTATATAGGCCTGCTTGGATTTGTCACTAACACCTTACAGCTTATTTCCTTCCTCTCAGTTATTCGGCGGGCTCCTCACGAGTTCAAGATTGCATGCTTGGAGGTCGGTTTTCCTTCTATCCCCTGATAGTTTCATTGTATTTAAACTGATACATATTTTACATTTTTCATTCTCATGTTATGATGAGCTGTGCTTTCTTGGATGCATGACTGTTCAAGTTGAAAATATATTACTTGGATATTAAGCATCTTTTATTCACGCCATCGTTCAAATACGAAAACTCGAGTATCATCTGTCTCACATGGGTTCATAATAAAATGACTCATAATCTGCTTTTTATAACTTACAGAGAATCAGAGAACTATTTCCTCCGGATTGCAATCCATTTTATGCTGGCTTTGGAAACAGGGAAACGGATGAATTCAGCTACCTTAAAGTTGGAATTCCAAAGGGGAAAATCTTCATTATTAATCCCAAGGTGATTGATCTGAGAGGGCATCAGCATAATGTTATTTGGTAGCATCAAAATTCAAAAATGTTCATAATGGTTGTAGGGGGAGGTTGCTGTAAACCGTCGCGTCGACACAAAATCTTACGCTTCGCTTCACACCCTCGTCAATGGCATGTTTCCACCCATTACCTCGTCCGAGCAGGTTGCGTAAGCTTTAAACCGAACTTCAACTAATTCTACATATACTTTTATCAAATCAATTCCTTGGTTGCTTCACAGGAGGACTTCAATTCATGGAATTACTGGAAATTACCACCTCCCTTGATAGATTTTTAATGTTGTCTCTTTGAAATATTCTCGTTAAGTTGGAGATCCTTGAATATGGGCTTCACCTGTGCTTGGTTAGTAGATTTTGATTTTCATTACCTATTTTATGCCATATGCTGAAGTCTTAACATGTGGTGACATGCTCCAGGTGATTTCCCTTGCAAAATTCATTGGTAGAGGTTATTAAAACTTCTGGATCAGTAGCTTTGATCCAACCAGTTGGTTCGCACCAAAATTCATGAGCAGAATCAGTTCATATTTCATGCTGATCACTGCGAAGTTGATTTTTTTTTTTTTTGTGTTGCATGATGGATATAGTATTATTGTACAGTCTGGTGCTTCCATCCAACAAGAGTTTAGCTTTTGTAGGTATGTAAGTTAAATGAAGGTAAATAATTAAGCTCCATAAATTATTTATTTATTTCCATTGAGGGACCTTGAATGTGAATAAGTTCCCATCTTGATGGAGATTTTGTTTTTCTTATAATTATCTTACCTTTGGAGATTTTGTTTTTCTTATAATTATCTTACCTTTGTGTGTGTATATATATATAGATACACCTCGTATTAATTATTTCTTCGTGATGATTTGGTTGGTATAATCTATGAGTTTGTCAAGCTCAACTCAGTTTCATAGAATGGATTAATTGAACTTATAAAATTAAAAGTTTTTGTTATCTCTCTTATGTTGAGAAAACCATCTTTTTTATCGGCTCTCGACTAAGTGACATATTTAGATGCCTTTTCATTAAGAACTTTTATCGAGGATTTTGTAGTTTTGCCTTGTACTTGTATTTTTGGGTTTATACGAGCATTTGAGCTAAACTTGTTTGTAACATTGTCGTTTCCTTTGGGATTTTAGATACAAATCCTCGATTGTTGAGTTGAGTTGATTCTCAAACATTAGAGAAGAAGAATTGTAGCTCTTTTTTTTAGTGAGAACACCGTTACTGATTTTGTCGTACTTGATCAATTCATTTGCTTTATTCTCGGCCCAAGCTTGGAGTTTGGAGACAAATATTGTTTGTTAAACTAAAGCTTTGTTAGTTGGGAGGAAATGTCTGTGGATGAAAGAAACCGTATTTTATAGCATCTAAAAAAAGGAACTTTTTGACTTTATAACCTTATTCCTCGAATCAATACCGTAAAAAATAAATATAAGGATTATGAATAATACTTGTTTTTCTACTTTGCAAAAAAAAAAAAAAAAAAAAAAGAACAATAATTTGCCCTATGGAAGATGCAAAGCATTTGCTATACGTTGAATTCCCATTCAAAACATTGTGAATAAAATAAAATTAAAGTACAAATCAACTCAAAGAATCTCATAACATAACTTTAAAAGGACATAGAATAAAACATTCTACACATGAAACATATAAAACATTCTAGATATGCTGACGTAGTTTTCATTGTACATTCAGTAAACAACCTCGACCATTATCTCGTGTGTGTTTGTCGTTTCTCGAAAAAAAATATTTTAAAAAATGTTGAGTATTAAAATATCGTGTAAGTGACTACATTATTAGAGTTAGAATTTGCAAACACGTGTGATGTCCCACATTGATTTGGGAGGAGAACAAAATACTCTTTATAAGGGTGTGGAAACCTTCTCCTAGCAAATGTTTTTTAAAGCCTTGAGGCGAGAGGGAAAACCTAAAAAGATAATATCTGCTAGCGGTGGATCTGGGTCATTACAACATGTAACATGGTTTATGTATTTTATAATAGTAATTATGTGACACTCGAGTGAAGGAAATATATAGAAATGAATTGAGAACTCGAGTGAAGGAAATATATAGAAATGAACTGAGATTGAGATCATATAGACCATATCCGAATGAGAACGATCATGAGGATAAGATGACTAAGAAAGACTTAAAAACATTGGAATTCATCCTCAATATCAACAAGTTGTACCTTCTTTTCTGGTGGTTCAATCATAAGGAACCTCTAGATTAAGCTTGCTTTGCCTACATGTTGCATGAGACATTTAAATTTATTAAACTACTCAAAATAACATAATATTTAAAGATGGAAGATTCAATTAAAACATTAAAACTATTAATACGACCGAGAATGACTTTTTGTAGCCGATTCAATATTCTTACTGTATTTAGGACTTGACTAGATTGAGAGCTGAGAACATAATTTTACAAGATGAAATTCATTATTTTCGATATAGGGTAAGTAGATGAGTGATTTCCTTAAGTTTTCAAAACTTGAACAATGGGCCACATCCTCTAACTGGCCGAGAGAGGATTTGTTTATGGTTACATCATAAACAAAATTTTCATTATAAAATTGATGATACTTAAGGTTTAAGATGTAATCACAAGGGTGAAATGGACTTTTGACCTAGCTACAATCATGAACAATTCGTGAACGATCAACTTGTAATGATTATATCAATGAACACAACTTGTTCTACAGAACATTATAAATCTTTTTTATAAAATTGATGATACTTAAGGTTTAAGATGTAATCACAAGGGTAAAATGGACCTTTGACATAGCTACAATAATGAACAATTCGTGAACGATCAACTTACTTGTAATGATTATATCAATGAACACAACTTGTTCTACAGAGCATAAGAGTACAACTTTAGGTCTATAGTGGAGTGATAGTTAGTGAATGAAAATTGATTCATTACGGGAAGGACTCATGCCTAAGATTCAGATCAGTATTTAAAATCCAGATTTGGCACCTGATGGCCCCGACATTCTCCTACGTCTCTGCGACATAGTCCAGTTACTTACTCTTTGCTTTTAATGCTGAACACTATCCCCACAGAGCAACACTAGTCCTTCGTTTTGTTCTCACTCATATACATTCTAGAAAATTTGGGGTAAAATGGACTTTTGACCTAACTGTAATTACAAACAATTCCTAAACGATCAATTTGTTTATAATGATTATATTAATGAACACAACTTGTTCTACAAAGCATAAGAGTGCAACTCTAGATATACAGTGGAGTGACCTATAATTAGTGAATAAAAATTGATTCATTACTGTAACAACTCATGCCTAAGATTAAGATCACGATTTAAAATTCAGATTCTACACTTGATGGCTCCGATATTCGCCTACATCCTTGCGGCATAGTCTCGTTACTTACTCTTTGCTTCTAACGGTGAAGGCTATCTACATAGAGTGATACGAGTCCTTCCGACATGCTTTGTTCTCACTCAGTCACTTTAGTAAATTACTAGGACACCCAATATAAAATTGCAGTCGCCACAATTAAAGAGTTTAATATTTTTTTTTAGTCATTGGAGCTTATATTATAATATATATGTTCATAAGATTTTCTTGTTAGTTCATAGTAATACTAACGGAATCAAATTAATATTTAATATATTAAATATAAAAGACAAAATATATTTAATTTATTTTTAAATATTAGATATTTAATAATTAATTATAATCGACATACTTTGTGATTTATTTGTGCCAATATTTTCACAAGGAGAAATTAACAAAAATAAATAAATAAAAAAACAAATCTTTATTTCCAATTACAAATTATTGATTTACAACAATTTTCTCTTTCTTTTATTTTTAAATAATTCTTTTCATCTAACAATAATCTTCCAATAAGAAATTCACCAGAAAGTAGTTTACAAGCTCATTTTTTCTGGATGATTTTACAGGCATAATCTATGAGTTTTTCAAGCTCATCTTCACTGATAAGACCATCATTATTAGCATCAGCAAAATCCAAAGCGTATTGAGCCCTGTAGTATAGATTAATTGAGCCTAGAAAACTAAAAGCTTTTGTTATCTCTCTTTTGTTGAGAAAACCATCTTTGTCGCTGTCGTAATATTTGAAAATTTTCTTTATTTTCTCTCGACTAAGTGGCTCATCAGATGTCTTTTCACTAAAAACTTTTGCCGGGGATTTTGTAGCTTTGTCTTGTATTTCTATCTTTGAGTTTATATGAGTATTTGAGCTAAACATGTGTGCAACATTGTCGTTTGTCTTTGGGATCATAGATAAAATTTTTCGATTGTTGAGTTGAGTTGATCTTCGAACATCACGGAGAAAGAATTGTAGCTCTTCTTTACTGAGCAAATAGCACGGATAAAATTTCTCGTTTTTGTCATACTTCTTCATCAATTCATTTGCTTCATTCTCGGCCCAAGTTTAGAGATTGGGCCGAGACATTGTTAAGCTAAGACTTTGTTAGTTTAGAGGAAATGTTTGAAGATGGAAGAAATCTTAAGATGGTTCCCGTGTTTATAGCAACTCAAAAAAGAAATTTTTAACTTTATAACCTTATTCCTTTTTTTAGGTGAATGGAACAAACTTGATAATTATTTATTACATAAAAAAACTTAGAATCAATATCGCTTTGAAAAAAGATGTTGCTCGAGGATAGACATAAATATAAAAATGCTTGATGTGTAATATTTACTTTAATAATTTATTTATGAATTGATTTGTTGGTATAGATAGTAACTTTCATTTGCTTGAAGTCTTTTTTAGTCATCCTAACTTTCATTTACTTGAAGTCTTTTTTAGTCATCCTATTCTCAGAATCACTCTCATTCGGATGTAGTCTCAGTTCATCATGTACTGCTTCTTTACTCGGATATCACAAGCCCACAAACTTTTGCTTTCATTTGTTTCCAAACCACATCTTACAAGGAGAGGTATCGCTCTAATACAATTTGTAACAACATATACCTAGGATTCGGATTAGGACTCAACACTTAATGACCTCGTCATTCCCCTGCATCCCCTGCAACATTGTCACATACTTACTCCTCATTTCTTAAGATGGAAGACTATCCCCACAAACTCACATGAGTCTTTATAGCATGATTTGTCCTTACTCATATGTATCTTAGGAAAATTCACTAAGCCCAACCTAGAATTGTTCCAAGTAAAACAAGCTGAACCATATAGAGTTTCTTTGATTGATCCACAAGGAAGGTGAACATTGTTGGCATAAGTTGTGTAAATTCTTTTTAATCTTTTCTTAGCTATCCTAGTTTTATGATCACTCTCATTCAGATGTGGTCTCGATTCATTCAAGTACTCCATCAACTTTCGCCTTGATTTCTCCCCGAACCACACTTACTAGGAGAGGGACCACTCTGATACCATTTGTAACAACCCATGCGCAAGATTCAGATTAGGATTCGGAATTCGAATTCAGTACCTGATGACCCTTGTAGCTCCCCATGACATGGTCATGTTACCTACTCATTCTTTCGTAAGAGAGAAGACTATCCCCATGAACCAACACGAGTCCTTCCAATATCTTTTGTCTTCACTCACATGCATCTAACGAAAATTTCTAGAAGGTCACCTAATATAGAATTCATCCAAGTAAAGCACATTTAACAATGAAGTTCCTCTGACTGAGTCATCGAAGAGGAACTTACACCTTGTAGGTATAGGTAGTAGCTTTTATTTTTTCTTTAAGCTTTTCTTAGTCATTCTATCCTCACAATTACTTTCATTGAGACGTGTTCTTGGTTCACTCATGTACCCCTCATTTACTTGATTGTCATAGTTTATGTTATTTATGACTATATAGTGTCTCTGCATGTTATCAATGTACTATGTTGGGAACATCATAGGGTCATCAGCAAACATCTAGTAGTGAGTCGTTTATCATGACTAGCTTACATATATATTGTAGTTGGTTTAGGCATCAGAGTTGTTCCCTCGTATTTATGATATTATCACAGAGGAATTTGTTTTTGTTTAAAATAAAATAAAATAAAAAAGGATGAAAGGTTTTACGTCTATTTAGAGGAAATTTTCCATAAACCATATTGTGGGGAATTTTCTAAATATGCCATATAACTTACCCATGTTTAGAATGTTTTATGTTTTTTTTTTCCTAGAATGTTTTATTTTATGTTTTTAAGAAGTTATGTGATTTGCTTTAATTTATTTTATGCTTTCACATATTTTAAATAGGATTTTATCTTTAGAAAGTTATATTCTTCTGTAACTATGAAAAATATTTTTCGTCCATAATGTTTATATTTAAATTTATCATACATATTCTATTAAAGAAATCTTCAAATACTTTTGTTCTATACTTTTAGCATAGAGCAAATACTTTGTATCTTCATTTCGACAATTACATTTCATAATTTACAAATGAAATAATAAAATCATCTTTAAAGTAGATTTTGATTTTGATTTTACGACGTAAGATTGAAGATTTTTTATGTCTGAAGTTGAAAAATAAATATTAAGCTAGATTCTAAAAACTCTTTTAAAAAATTATAATAAAAAAAATAATAATTAGAGTAATTTTCTATTCACCTCCAAAAGAAATAAGATTATGAAATCAAAAGTTCTTTCTCTACTAACTACTTGTATAGTAATTAGTTGGCATTCGCTGAACTAGGTCGCGGTCTACTAGGTTGTAACAACTTGACTTTTTAAACTTATTATAAACGATTACTACTATGGGTATGTAAAAAACGGAGTTTACTCAAGAAAAATAGAGAACAAAAATCGAATGTCCTGATCACGATCCAAGCAGATTCAAGTTTCATATGAAAAATAATAATATACGAGAGTATAAAAATACTTAATAAGTAGTCCTACTTACATGACCACTGAGGCATAAACATCCATTCATACTTATCTTAGAATATGAAGGTCTTATTTTAGTTGGTCTAAGTATACAATTAGCACTATTAACATATCTATTTTGTTATGTGCTATGAGGTTCAGAGTGATTATCATTTTTTAAATATTAAATAGATGGTTTAAGGGAGGTGGCACACAAGTTTGAGAAGCTTTCTCCGCCAATCACTGTGAATGAGATTTTTATGTAATATAAATATTTTAGGGATTAAATTGAAAATTTTATTTTAACATTTTATTTTGAGTCCATATTTCGATATGATTACATAAATTATGATAATATTCTTGTGCTTGCACCAATATCATTTTGGAAGACCAGTTAACCAAAATAATAATAATAATATAATAATAATAATAAATAAATTATTTGTTTCCAATATTATTCACAAATAGAAATCACAACATAAAATCTACGAAAAAGTAGCTTACAAGCTCATTTCTTTTTGATGATTTTACAGGCATAATCTATGAGTTTTTCAAGCTCAACTTCACTAATAAGACCATCATTATTAGCATCAGCAAAAGTCATAGCGTACTGAGCTTTGTAGAATGGATTAATTGAGCCTAGAAAGCTAAATGCTTTCGTTACCTCTCTTATGTTGAGAAAACCATCTTTGTCGCTGTCATAATATTTGAATATCTTCTTTATCTGCTCTCTACTAAGTGGAACATTAGATATCTTTTCACTAAGAACTTTTGTCGAGGATTTTGTAACTTTGCCTTGTACTTGTATTTTTTGGTTTGTATGAGCATTTGAGCTAAGCTGGTGTGCACCCTTGTCGTTTGTTTTTGGAATCTTAGATAAAAACCCTTGATGGTTGAGTTGAGTTGATCCTCGAACATCACGGAGAAAGACTTGTAGCTCTTCTTTAGTGAGAACACCATCACCGTTTCTGTCATACTTCTTCATCAATTCATTTGCTTCATTCTCGGCCCAAGCTTTGAGTATGGACATTGTTGAACTAAGGCTTCTTTATTTGGGAGAAAATTTTTGAAGATGGAAGAAATCTTAAGATGGTTAAGTATTTTATAGACTAAAAAAATGAACTTTTGACTTTATAACTTTATTCTTTTTTGAGGTGAATGGAATAAAATCTTAGAATCAATACCGTTGCTTTAGAAAAAGATATTTTCCATAGATAGATATAAATATATATAAATAGATATAAATATAAATATATATATAAATATATATATATATATATATATATATATATATATATATATATATATAATTTCCCTTTGCTATACTAATTCAGATTTATTTCGTTACTTGTTCAAAACATGTTTTTTTTATTTTTTTATTTTTAATGTTGGATATAATTTTGTTGAGTCAAACAAAAACATCCTTGTCCAACACTTACTAGATACCTTTAAGGAAACTCATATTTTGTATATGAAAATTTAATTGGTAAAAGGCGAAAAAAAATCAAATATTTTATAAAAAATCAATGTTTAAGGTATCTAAATATCAATTTATAACAAGTTTTAAGCTGAATTCATTGAATCGACACTATTATTAAAGTAAAGTAAATTTGGAGCGTGAAATATCTCGTAAAAAAAGAAGTTTAAATTTAAAGAATAACTAGAATGCGATAGATTTCACGGTATTACATGTTTAAAATATTAAATTTAATTGAAAGTATTTGTTATAAACTAAAATACAAAGTGTTTCTAATATTTGAAGATTTCCATGCACGTTGATAAAAGTTCGAATATAAGTCTTATGAATCAAATATATTTAAGAATCTTGTAGTTATATTTTATCGACTTTTTAAGACTTTTATTTAGGGTCATCCTTACATGCATGTAGATAAATGTTTGAGAAACCTGCCATTTAAATGTAGAATAAAATAAATATTAGTAAAATGAAAATTTTCACTGTTAATAACTTTCTAAATTGGAATCTCATTTAAAATATTATCAAAATATGAAATAAAACATTTAGTAAAACATTATAGACATCAAAGAATATAAATGTTGATATAAGACGTACTATACATGATGCAAACACGTACAACATGGTTTATACAGATTTTTTTAATGGGACATAAAACTTTTCATCTTAATTTTTTTTAACTGTAAGATCCCACATTGATCGGAGAGGGGAACAAAATATTCCTTATAAGGGTATGAAAACCTCCCTCTAGTAGACGCGTTTTAAAATTGTGAAGTTGACGATGATACGTAATGGGCCAAAACGGACAATATCTCCCTCTACCAACTACTTGGTATAGTAATTAGTTTCATCCACTCTGTTGAGCTAGATGACGATATACTAGGTTGTAACAACTTGACATTTCAAACATAATTATAAAGGATTACTACCATTGGTATGTAAATAATCGAGTTTACTCATTAAAAATAGAGAAATTCACAGGATTCGTGTCTATAATTATCTCCATAGTCTTACTGTACACTGAATATCTTGATCATCATCTGTAGATTCAAGTTTCATATTAAAAAAAATATAGAGGAGTATAAAAATACTTAATAAGTAGTCCTGTTTACAAGACCCGTGAATCATAAACATCTATTCATACTTATCTTAGAATACAAAGATCTAAACTTAATTAGTTTGATTATACAGTTAACATGTGGAATCTCTCATGTGTTATTACTCGTGGCTTACTCAAAGCTATCCCATGTTGTTTCTAAATTAGAGTTATTGGTGTCTTTCAATTGATTACAAGAATTTGCATGGACTTTTCAGAACCGAGGTTTCGTTCTCATTCGAAAAATTTATTTTAACATTTTGATTTATTTTGTGTCAATATTTCGACTATGATCATATTAATAGAGATAGTATTCTTGTGATTGATCCAATATCATTCAAAAAGATACATTAACAAAAAAAATTAATATTAATAATAAAGTAAGATAAATTCTTTATTTTCAAATACTTATTATTGACTTACAACTCCTTTCTCTTTATTTTATTGTTATCAACGATCGACATCAGATACAATATGAAACTCACTTTTATAAGCTCATTTCTTCTTGATGATTTTACTGACATAATCTATGAGTTTGTCAAGCTCATCTTCACTGATAAGACCATCATTATTATCGTCAGCAAAATCCAAAGCGTATTGAGCCCTGTAATATGGATTAATTGAGCCTAGAAAACTAAAAGCTTTTGTTACCTCTCTTTTGTTGAGAAAACCATCTTTGTCGCTGTTGTAATATTTGAAAATTTTCTTTATTTGCTCTCTACTAAGTGGCACATGAGATGCCTTTTCACTAAGGACTTTTGTCGAGGATTTTGTAGCTTTGTCTTGTATTTCTATCTTTGAGTTTGAATGAGCATTTGAGCTTAACATGTGTGCAGCGTTGTCGTTTGTCTTTGGGATCTTAGATAAAATTTCTCGATTGTTGAGTTGAGTTGATCCTCGAACATCACGGAAAAAGAATTGTAACTCTTGATTATTGAGCATGCCATCACCGTCTTTGTCATACTTCTTCATCAATTCATTTGCTTCATTCTCAGCCCAAGCTTGGAGATTGGAGACAGACATTGTGAAGCTAAGACTTTGTCAGTTTAGAAAAAATATTTGAAGATGGAAGAAATCTTAAAATGGTTCACGTATTTATAGCGATTCAAGAAAGAACTTTTTAACTTTATAACGTTATTCCTTTTCAAGTGAATGGAACATAATCTTGATAGTTATTATTATTATTTAAAAAAAAAAAAAACTAGGAATCTGTAACGACCCTAAATTTCCACATACTCAGAGTCGCTACTAACGTCTCATGCTCATCTATAATGCGGAAATATAACTCCTACATGAACATAATTGATAACGAAAATTTCAGAAAAAAACGTTTAAAACAACTTCTTCTCTGAAAAACACAGCTATGGTCTTACGTGTTTAAATATGAAATACTGAAATTTAGAGAAAACAAAAACAAATACAAAATAATTTAAAACAATGGAATGCAAAATAACCTATTCTAACTTAAGACTAGAAATTTAAATATGAGTCTACCCTATGCACGTGCCACAGTCTCTACTCGCGATGCCGCCGTCCTCCGTACAAGTGCACCTTGCCTTTACCTGAAAAATGAAGTGGCACACGGCCTGAGTATTTCAAAGAATACTCAGTAAGTGGCCCCGCTATAGGGGCCATGCAAATGCAAACACATGCAACCATGATTTAGGGACCTATCTCTAATCATCTTAGGGGTGGCCTCCAGTCTCGGAAAATTGGATGTGTAGTACTTCCCTACACACGACTCACACGTGCGAGTGTGAATCCCCAGGGCGCTCGCACACCCCCTGGACCCTCTGGTCAAGCTAATCTGTAGCGACGTCCGGAGGTCAGCGGAACCCCATAGTGTCATGCGCCTCATGAACACCCTCATCTGTGTGCTTTCGCACCTGTGCGCATTCGCGCTCATCATAAGGTGCGCGTCCGCACTCATCATCTCTAGGGGAAGTAGCCCTATGCTTATGAACATACAAAATGCAT
>NW_019268532.1:2901881-2903541 GCF_002738365.1 Cucurbita moschata
TTGTGATTGATCCAATATCATTCAAAAAGATACATTAACAAAAAAAATTAATATTAATAATAAAGTAAGATAAATTCTTTATTTTCAAATACTTATTATTGACTTACAACTCCTTTCTCTTTATTTTATTGTTATCAACGATCGACATCAGATACAATATGAAACTCACTTTTATAAGCTCATTTCTTCTTGATGATTTTACTGACATAATCTATGAGTTTGTCAAGCTCATCTTCACTGATAAGACCATCATTATTATCGTCAGCAAAATCCAAAGCGTATTGAGCCCTGTAATATGGATTAATTGAGCCTAGAAAACTAAAAGCTTTTGTTACCTCTCTTTTGTTGAGAAAACCATCTTTGTCGCTGTTGTAATATTTGAAAATTTTCTTTATTTGCTCTCTACTAAGTGGCACATGAGATGCCTTTTCACTAAGGACTTTTGTCGAGGATTTTGTAGCTTTGTCTTGTATTTCTATCTTTGAGTTTGAATGAGCATTTGAGCTTAACATGTGTGCAGCGTTGTCGTTTGTCTTTGGGATCTTAGATAAAATTTCTCGATTGTTGAGTTGAGTTGATCCTCGAACATCACGGAAAAAGAATTGTAACTCTTGATTATTGAGCATGCCATCACCGTCTTTGTCATACTTCTTCATCAATTCATTTGCTTCATTCTCAGCCCAAGCTTGGAGATTGGAGACAGACATTGTGAAGCTAAGACTTTGTCAGTTTAGAAAAAATATTTGAAGATGGAAGAAATCTTAAAATGGTTCACGTATTTATAGCGATTCAAGAAAGAACTTTTTAACTTTATAACGTTATTCCTTTTCAAGTGAATGGAACATAATCTTGATAGTTATTATTATTATTTAAAAAAAAAAAAAACTAGGAATCTGTAACGACCCTAAATTTCCACATACTCAGAGTCGCTACTAACGTCTCATGCTCATCTATAATGCGGAAATATAACTCCTACATGAACATAATTGATAACGAAAATTTCAGAAAAAAACGTTTAAAACAACTTCTTCTCTGAAAAACACAGCTATGGTCTTACGTGTTTAAATATGAAATACTGAAATTTAGAGAAAACAAAAACAAATACAAAATAATTTAAAACAATGGAATGCAAAATAACCTATTCTAACTTAAGACTAGAAATTTAAATATGAGTCTACCCTATGCACGTGCCACAGTCTCTACTCGCGATGCCGCCGTCCTCCGTACAAGTGCACCTTGCCTTTACCTGAAAAATGAAGTGGCACACGGCCTGAGTATTTCAAAGAATACTCAGTAAGTGGCCCCGCTATAGGGCCATGCAAATGCAAACACATGCAACCATGATTTAGGGACCTATCTCTAATCATCTTAGGGGTGGCCTCCAGTCTCGGAAAATTGGATGTGTAGTACTTCCCTACACACGACTCACACGTGCGAGTGTGAATCCCCAGGGCGCTCGCACACCCCCTGGACCCTCTGGTCAAGCTAATCTGTAGCGACGTCCGGAGGTCAGCGGAACCCCATAGTGTCATGCGCCTCATGAACACCCTCATCTGTGTGCTTTCGCACCTGTGCGCATTCGCGCTCATCATAAGGTGCGCGTCCGCACTCATCATCTCTAGGGGAAGTAGCCCTATGCTTATGAACATACAAAATGCAT
>NW_019268532.1:2905209-2905532 GCF_002738365.1 Cucurbita moschata
CCGGAGGGAGCCCGAGCCGTTTGCGCCGAGCCGAGCCGAGGACTGCCGCGCCGCTGTGTGACACGTGGCAGCAGCAGAGAAAGCCACGTCGGGCAGTAGTGTCTGGTCGAAGCGCGGGTCGCAGTCCGGTTCGGGTCGCGGGCTGTGGAAGGCTACTGGGCCAAGGCTAAACGTTGGGCCTCGGCTTACTGGGCTGGGCCGCAAGTGTTTGGTTTGCAGGCCGGCTCAATTGGACCGTGGGTCTAGTCTGGGTTGGTTCAACTGAACCGTAGCTTCTGGGCCGGTTTGAGGTTTGGGCCGCTGAAGTTGGGCTGGGCCGAAGG
>NW_019268532.1:2908788-2929651 GCF_002738365.1 Cucurbita moschata
GCATTAACACACATCCTAGTCCATTCTTCAAAGGCGTCACTATAGATTACGTACTCTTCTGAGATCTCGGGTACCGTGAGTACCGGGACGGTTACCAATCTCTCTTTTATGTTTTGGAAGCTTGCCTCACAAGCATCATTTCATATAAATGGTACCCCTTTTCTCGTTAGCTGTGTCAAAGGCGAGGCTATTCTAGCGAAGTGCTACACGAACCTTCGATAGTATCTCACTAGTCTCAAGAAACTCTGTACTGATTTTGTCGAAGTTGGGCGTTCCTATTTCATGACCGCTTTGACCTTAGTAGGATCTACGGATACTTCGTCCTTGCCGCCACGTAACCTAGGGAAGAGACTTATCGTAACCAAAATTCACACTTTGAGAACTTGGTATACAACTTGTTCTCTCTTAGGGTGGTTAGGACTTTTTAGAGGTGTTCCTGGAGTTCCAAGTCTATTTTCGAGTACACTCAGATGTCATCCATGAGCACGATCACAAAAGTATCTAGACAGTTCTTGAACACTCGGTTCATTAACTCTGTTAACACAACTGGAGCATTGGTGAGGCTAAATGACATACCACGAACTTATAGCGATCATACCTTTCCTAAATGTTGTCTTTGGTGCGTCTTTTTCTTTACTCTTTATTCTGATATCCTGACCGCAGATCTATCTCAGAAAATATCGTTGCTTCTCTTAGTTGATCGAATTAAGTCTTCTATTCTGGGCAGAGGGTATTTGTTCTTTATGGTTCTCTTATTTAACTCTCTGTAATCGATGCACAAACGCATCAATCCATCTTTCTTCTGAACAAACAACACTGGTGCAACCCAGGGGAATATGCTAGGTCGAATGAACCCTTTATCCTGTAGGTCTTGTAATTGTGCCTTGAGTTCTTTCAACTCTGCTAGCGCCATGTGGTAGGGTGCTTTAGAAATAGGCCCAGTTCCCGGCTCGAGTTCGATGATGATGTCGACCGCTCGGGAAGGGGGTATTCCAAGTAGGTCATCTGGGTACACATCTGAAAACTCGTTTACGATTGACACGTTTTCTAGGGTCTTTTCTTTTCCTCTTACATCTACGGCACATGCTAATATAGTCCAACCGCCTTGTTGGACTAATCTCTTTGCTTTCATCATCGAGACTACCTTTGGGGGTAGCCCCGGTATTTGTGCCTTTAAATTTAAAGCTAGGTCCCACCGATGGTGAGAATATCACTTTTTTTTTGTTTTTTTTTTTTTTTTTGCGACATTCTATAATATCATGGGTTGCAGCTAGTCAATCCATGCCTAGTACTACGTCGAAGTCGGTCATCTTTATACTATTAGGACTACGCTTAGAGTTTGGTCGGCTACTATTGCTTGGTCATTCTTTTCTCTATCCTTAGTTACTACGTCTACCCTCTCAGGGCTGCTTGCCGACCATACATACAATAAGGGTTTTAATTCAAACCCTGTCTCTGATCCCTCTCGAGGTGGGCTCTCTTCAGCCTCACCTCGTCCTCTATTTCTAATAGGAGGTAGTCCCCTTCCTCGTCTTACTCTTTCGCATGGTCTAGGCAGCATGGTTCTAGGAACCAAGATATCATCTCTTAAATCTAAGGCTCATTACCTATGAAATTATGCTATGCATTACATCTACTAAGTTCAAATCATATTGCAAACAAAATCACTCATCATGCAACACATCACATCATGCTCTTAAATAAATACGTGAAATATCAAAACAATTTCAGTAACATTAACATAAAAATGCATGCGAGTTTGAAAACGTTTCCCTTTTCTTATCTTGTGCAAGGCGTACCTGACGGTGACGGGGCATCGACGTTGGGACCATGGAACGTGCCAAGCCTACATTGTAGGCTAGTCTACAGAATCTAAAACCTAGAGCTCTGATACCAACTGTAACGACCCTAAATTTCCACATACTCAGAGTCGCTACTAACGTCTCATGCTCATCTATAATGCGGAAATATAACTCCTACATGAACATAATTGATAACGAAAATTTCAGAAAAAAACGTTTAAAACAACTTCTTCTCTGAAAAACACAGCCATGGTCTTACGTGTTTAAATATGAAATACTGAAATTTAGAGAAAACAAAAACAAATACAAAATAATTTAAAACAATGGAATGCAAAATAACCTATTCTAACTTAAGACTAGAAATTTAAATATGAGTCTACCCTATGCACGTGCCACAGTCTCTACTCGCGATGCCGCCGTCCTCCGTACAAGTGCACCTTGCCTTTACCTGAAAAATGAAGTGGCACACGGCCTGAGTATTTCAAAGAATACTCAGTAAGTGGCCCCGCTATAGGGGCCATGCAAATGCAAACACATGCAACCATGATTTAGGGACCTATCTCTAATCATCTTAGGGGTGGCCTCCAGTCTCGGAAAATTGGATGTGTAGTACTTCCCTACACACGACTCACACGTGCGAGTGTGAATCCCCAGGGCGCTCGCACACCCCCTGGACCCTCTGGTCAAGCTAATCTGTAGCGACGTCCGGAGGTCAGCGGAACCCCATAGTGTCATGCGCCTCATGAACACCCTCATCTGTGTGCTTTCGCACCTGTGCGCATTCGCGCTCATCATAAGGTGCGCGTCCGCACTCATCATCTCTAGGGGAAGTAGCCCTATGCTTATGAACATACAAAATGCATGAGGTCCCTCTAAATCCATCGTAATGTCTCTTCTGACACAACCCTCTAGTCTCATCTCTTTGTTACTCTAGGTAACGCATACTCGTAGATATTTATATTAATATCATTTTCATGCTCTTAGGGTTGTGTCCTACGTCGATCTAACGACATGATGCAATATGGCACTCATCATCATCTAGCATGCTCAATATGGAAAGCATCATCATATTAAGGTAAAAATCATGCAATCATCATGCTCATCATAATGCCACAACGTGCGTCAAACATATCAAGCGTCACTCAACAAAATATGTATATACCGCACATATCATCAAGCATCATAATCCACACATCATCATAACTCATACAATTATTTAGCCTATCCTATAGTAAGGCCACTTACTTGGTTGGCCTTGGCCGAAGTACTCCCTAAATCGCTAAACGTAAGCTCCCGTTCCGTGAGAGCCGCTCCCTACGTCCTCGGGGTTTGTTTCCTATCACACCGTCCACCACTTTCCGTTAGTATTTCACAATTAATTTACCTATAATTTAATAAATGTGAAATACGGCTCTGAAACGGCCTCGGATACCTTAATCGGGGCCGAAAACAGATTCGGGAGGGTCGGAACAGTGGAAACCGGGCTGAAAACAGGTGAGCCGAGCCGAACAGCCGGAGGAGCCGCCGGAGCGTCACCGGAGGGAGCCCGAGCCGTTTGCGCCGAGCCGAGCCAAGGACTGCCGCGCCGCTGTGTGACACGTGGCAGCAGCAGAGAAAGCCACGTCGGGCGGTAGTGTCTGGTCGAAGCGCGGGTCGCAGTCCGGTTCGGGTCGCGGGCTGTGGAAGGCTACTGGGCCAAGGCTAAACGTTGGGCCTCGGCTTACTGGGCTGGGCCGCAAGTGTTTGGTTTGCAGGCCGGCTCAATTGGACCGTGGGTCTAGTCTGGGTTGGTTCAACTGAACCGTAGCTTCTGGGCCGGTTTGAGGTTTGGGCCGCTGTAGTTGGGCTGGGTCGAAGGCAGAGGCCAAGGGGGGAAACGGGCTGGCTCTCCCGGGTTCTGGGTTCAGGTTGACCCGGATCCGTGGATCTCGTCTTCCTTACCCGACTTTGGCCGATTTTCCGGCGAGTTTTCTCTCTCCTTCCCGCGGCGTTTTCGTTGCCGATTTCGGTCCTCTTCCTTCTCTTTTCCTCTTTGTTCGTCGTCCTTCTTTCCTTTTTTGGGAGTTTTGCGGCCTAAAAGCTCCTAAAAGCCATAGATCTAAGAATCGATTAAGAAACCTAACTTTTCGACCTCGGTTACCGACGACGACGCTTACGAAATAACACCAAATGCCCCTGAGTTGTTGTGCTATCGTTAGAGATCTCTCTTACGGTAGTAACAGGTTGTTTGGTGTCGGTTTAAGGGTGATTTGAGGGCTCGTCGGAGAAACTGAACACTCGCCGACGTTTGTCCGAAATCTCTTTCTCTCGCTCGAAATTTTTCTCTCTTTTCTCCCTTTGCAGGCGTTCTGAAGATGCTGGGCTAAGGGTGGGCGCGCTGTGGCCATCGTTTCGCGTGGGTTCCGCGAAACACGGCGGTCGCCGGAAAACTCGCGGGTTTTCCGGCGACTGGGTTTTTTTTGTTTTTTTTTCGTTTTCTCGTTTTCATTTATCATATATATATATATATATATATATATATATATATATATATATATATATATATAATATTTTCTTTTTTCTTTCTTTCTTTCCCGGGTCGTTACAGAATCAATACGGTTGCTTTGAAAAAAGATGTTGCTCGTGGATAGACATAAATATAAAAATGCTTTATGTGTAATATTTGCTTTAATAATTTATTCATGGATTCATTTGTTGGTATAGGTAGTAACCTTAAGTTTCTTGAAGTCTTTTTTAGTCATGCTATTTTCAGAATCACTCTCATTTGTATGCACATCATGTACTGCTCCTTTACTCGGATATCACAAGCCCACAAAGTTTCGCTTTCATTCGTCTCCAAACCACATCTTATAGGGAGAGGTATGGGTCTAATACAATTTGTAACGACATATACCTAGGATTCGGGTAAGGATTCAACACTTAATGACCTCGTCATTCCCCTGCGTCGCCTGCAACATTGTCACATACCTACTCCTCATTTCTTAAGATTGAAGACTATCCCCACAAACCAACATGAGTCTTTATAGCATGATTTGTCCTTACTCATACGTATCTTAGGAAAATTCACTAGGCCCAACCTAGAATTGTTCTAAGTAAAACACGCTTAACCATATAGAGCTCCTATGATTGATCCACTAAAAAGAAAGGTGAACATTGTTGGCATAAGTAGTGTAAATTCTTTTTAATCTTTTCTTAGTTATCCTAGTTTTATGATCATTCTCATTCAGACGTGGTCTCGGTCCATTCATGTACCCCACCTACTTTTGCCTTAATTTCTCCTCGAACCACACTTACTAGGAGAGGGACCACTCTAATACCATTTGTAACGACCCATGCCGAAGATTCAGATCGGGATTCAGAATTTGAATTGAGTACCTAATGACCCTTGTAGTCCCCCATGACATGGTCATGTTACCTACTCATCCCTTCGTAAGAGAGAAGACTATCCCCATGAACCAACACGAGTCCTTCCAGTATCTTTTGTCCTCACTCACATGCATCCAATGAAAATTTCTAGAAGGTCACCCAATATAGAATTCCTCCAAGTAAAGCACGTTTAACAATGAAGTTCCTCTGACTGAGTCATCGAAGAGGAACTTACACCTTGTATGTATAGGTAGTAGCTTTTATTTTTTCTTTAAGCCTTTCTTAGTCATTCTATCCTCACAATTGCTCTCATTGAGATGTGTTCTTGGTTCACTCATGTACTCCTCATTTACTTGAGTGTCATAGTTTATATTATTTATGACTATATAGTGTCTTTGCACGTTATCAATGTACTATGTTGGGACCATTAAAGGGTCATCAACAAACATCTAGTAGTGAGTTGTTTATGATCATGACTAGCTTACATATATATTCTAGTTGGTTTAGGCATCAGAGTTGTTCCCCTCATATTTATGATATTATCAAAGAGGAATTTGTTTTTGTTTAAAAAAAAAAAAAAGAAAAAATGAAAGGTTTTACGTCTATTTAGAGGAAATTTTCCATAAACCATGTTGCGGGGAATTTTCTAAATGTGCCATATAACCTTTCTCCCCATGTTTAGAATGTTTTATGTTTTTTTTTTCTAGAATGTTTTATGTTTTTTTTTTCTAGAATGTTTTATTTTATGTTGTTAAGAAGTTATGTGATTTGCTTTAATTTATTTTATGCTTTCACAGATTTTAAGTAGGATTTTATATTCAAAAAGTTATATTCTTCTTTTAACTATGAAAAATATTTTTGGTCCATAATGATACATATTCTATTAAAAAAAATCTTCAAATACTTCATTCGAGAAAATACTTTGTATCTTTATTTCCGCAATTAAATTTCATAATTTACAAATGAAATATTAAAATCATCTTTAGAGTAGATTTTGATTCTCATTCTATAACATAAGATTGAAGATTTTTTGTGTTTGAAGTTTAACAATAAATATTAATCTAGATTCTAAAAACCCTTTTAAAAAACTATAATAAAAAATAATAATTAGAGTAATGATCTATTCACCTCCAAAAGGAATAAGATTTTGATATGAAATCAAAAGTTCTTCCTCTACTACTTGTATAGTAATTAGTTGGCATTCGTTGAACTAGGTAGCGGTCTACTACGTTGTAACAACTTGACTTTTTAAACTTATTATAAACGATTAGTACTGTGGGTATGTAAAAAACGGAGTTTACTCATGAAAAATAAAGAATAGACACTGAATGTCCTGATCACGATCCAAGCAGATTCAAGTTTCCTATGAAAAATAATAATATACGTATGGAGTATAACCATACTTAATAAGTAGTCCTACATACAAGACCTTTGAAGCATGAACATTCATTCCTACTTATCTTAGAATATGAAGGCCTTATTTTAGTTGGTCTAAATATACGATTAGCACTATTAACCTATCAATTTTGTTATATGCTATTACTTCGCTTATTGAAGCTATCTTTTTTATTGATTGTAATGTACAAACCAAACGCTAAACCTGCTCAAAGTCTCATTATCACTTTTCAAATATTAAATAGATGGTTTAAGAGAGGTGGCACACAAGTTTGAGAAGCTTTCTCTCCCATTCATAGAGAATGAGATTTTTGTATAATCTAAATACTTTAGAGATTAAATTGGAAAATTTATTTTAACAATTTATTTTGAGTGATAGGATCATATTAATTATGATAATATTCTTGTGCTTCCTCCAATATCATTCACAAAGACTAGTTAAAAATAAAAAAATAAAAAAAATAAAAAATAAATAAATAAATAATTTATTTCCAATATCATTGACAAATAGAAATCACAACATTGAATCCACGAAAAAGTAGCTTACAAGCTCATTTCTTCTTGATGATTTTACAGGCATAATCTATGAGTTTTTCAAGTTCAGCTTCACTAATAAGACCATCATTATTAGCATCAGCAAAAGTCATAGCGTACTGAGCCTTGTAGAATGGATTAATTGAGCCTAGAAAGCTAAATGCTTTCGTTACCTCTCTTGTGTTCAGGAAACCATCTTTGTCGCTGTCATAATATTTGAAAATCTTCTTTATCTGCTCTCTACTAAGTGGCACATTAGATACCTTTTCACTAAGAACTTTTGTCGAGGATTTTGTAGCTGTGCCTTGTACTTGTATTTTTGGGTTTGTATGAGCATTTGAACTAAGCTGGTGTGCACCCTTGTCGTTTGTTTTTGGAATCTTAGATAAAAACCTTTGATGGTTGAGTTGAGTTGATCCTCGAACATCACGGAGAAAGACTTGTAGCTCTTCTTTAGTGAGAACACCATCACCGTTTCTGTCATACTTCTTCATCAATTCATTTGCTTCATTCTCGGCCCAAGCTTGGAGTATGGAGACAGACATTGTTGAACTAAGGCTTCGTTGGGTGGGAAGAAATTTTTGAGGATGAAAGAAATCTTAAGATGGTTCAAGTATTTTATAGCGACTAAAAAATGAACTTTTGACTTTATAACTTTATTCTTTTTTGAGGTGAATGGAATAAAATCTTAGAATCAATACCGTTGCTTTGGAAAAAAATATTGCCCGTGGATATATATATATATATATATATATATAGTCTCCCCTTGCTATACGAATTCAAATTTGTTCGGTTACTTGTTGAAAACATGTTTTTTTTAATGTTTGATAGAATTTTATAAAAAGTCAATGTTTAAAGTATCTAAAAATCCATTTATAACAAGTTTTAACCTGAATTCATTGAATGGACACTTTATTAAAGTGAAAGTGAATTTAGAACGTGAAATATCTCGTAAAAAAGAAGTTTAAATTTAAAGAATAACTAGAATGCGATGATCTTACGGTATTACATGTTTAAAATATGAAATTTAATTGAAAGTATTTGTTATAAACTAAAGTACAAAATGTTCGTAGTATTTGAAGATTTCCATGCACGTGATAAAAATTTGAATATAAGTCTTATGAATCAAATATATTTAAGAATCTTGTAGCTATATTTTATCACTTTTTAAGACTTCTGTTTAGGGTCATCGTTACATGTACGTTGATAAAAGTTTGAGAAACCTAAGATTTAAATCTGGAATAAAATAAATATTTGTAAAATGAAAATTCTCACAATTAATAATTTTTCAACTTAATTTTTTTTTAACGGTGAGATCGAGAGGGGAATGAAACATTCTATACACAGGTATGTAAAGATCTCCCTAGGAGACGCATTTTAAAACTGTGAGGCGGACGACGATATGTAATGGGCCAAAACGAACAATACCTTCGTTTACCAGCTAGTTGGTATAGTAATTAGTTGACATCCACTCAATTTAGCTAGGTTACGGTCTACTAAGTTGTAACAACTTGACTCTTCAGACGTAATGACAAACGTTTACTACCATTGATATATAAAAAATAGAGTTTACTCATTAAAAATAGATAACTTCTTGAATCTATAACAAAATTCTTGTCTATAATCATCTCGAATGTCTTGATTAGGATCCATGTAGATTCAAGTTTCATATTAAAAAAATATACGTACGGGGAGTATAAAAATATTTAAAATATTTAATAAGTAGTTTTGCTTGCAAGACCACTGTATCATAAACGTCTATTCATACTTATCTTAGAATACAAAGGTCTGAATTAAATAGGTTTAGTGACACAATTAACATATGTATTCTCTCGTTGTTATTGCTAGTCGTGGAATAGTTTTGCATACTTGAATCTCATTTAGTCTTTTCGGTCCCATGTTGTTTCTAAATAAGAGTTATTTCTTAATTATATGCGTCTTTCGATTTTTTACAAGAATTTGCATGGACTTTCTCGAACACAGGTTGCGTTCTCAGTCGAAAATTTTATTTTAATATTTTTATTTATTATGTGTCAATATATCGACTATGATCATATTAATAAAGATAATATTTTTGTGCTTGCTCCGATATCATTCACAAAAAGAAAATAATAAAAAGTAAGATAAATTCTTTATTTCCAAATACATATTCTTGATTTACAACTACTTTCTCTTTATTTTATTGTTATCAACAATCGACTTCAGGTACAATATGAAAGTCATGAGAAAGAAGTTTATAAGCTCATTTCTTCTTGATGATTTTACTGGCATAATCTATGAGTTTGTCAAGCTCATCTTCACTGATAAGACCATCATTATTAGCATCAGCATAATCCAAAGCGTATTGAGCCCTGTAGTATGGATTAATTGAACCCAGAAAACTAAAAGCTTTTGTTACCTCTCTTTTGTTGAGATAACCATCTTTATCATCGTCGTAATATTTGAAAATCTTCTTTATTTGCTCTCTACTAAGTGGCTCATCAGATGCCTTTTCACTAAAAACTTTTGTCGAGGATTTTGTAGCTTTGTCTTGTACTTGTATCTTTGAGTTTGTATAAGCATTTGAGCTTAACATGTGTGCAGCATTGTCGTTTGTCTTTGGGATCTTAGATAAAATTTCTCGATTGTTGAGTTGAGTTGATCCTCGAACATCACGGAGAAAGAATAGTAACTCTTCTTTATTGAGCACTCCATCACCGTCTTAGTCATACTTCTTCATCAATTCATTTGCTTCATTCTTAGCCCAAGCTTGGAGATTGGAGACGGACATTGTGAAGCTAAGACTTTGTCAGTTTAGAGGAGATGTTTGAAGATGGAAGAAATCTTAAGATGGTGAACGTATTTATAGCCATTCAAGAAAGAACTTTTTAACTTTATAACCATATTCCTTTTCAGGTGAATGGAACATAATCTTGATAATTATTATTATTTTTGTTTTAAAAAAAAACTTAGAATCAGTACGGTCGCTTTGAAAAAAGAGGTTGCTCGTAGATAGACATAAATATAAAAATGCTTTATGTGTAATATTTGCTTTCAAAATTTATTCATGGATTCATTTGTTGATATAGGTAATAACTTTAAGTTCTTGAAGTCTTTTTTAGTCGTCCTATCCTCAGAATCACTCTCGTTCGTATGTAGTCTCAGTTCATCATGTACTGCTCCTTTACTCAGATATCAAAAGCCCACAAAGTTTTGCTTTCATTCGTCTCCAAACCACATCTTACAGGGAGAGGTATCGCTCTAATACAATTAACGACATATACTTAGGATTCGGATTAGGATTCAATACTTAATGACCTCGTCATTCCCCTGCGTCCCCTGCAACATTGTCACATACCTACTCCTCATTTCTTAAGATTGAAGACTATCCCCACAAACCAACATGAGTTTTTATAGCATGATTTATCCTTACTCATATGTATCTTAGGAAAATTTACTAGGCCCAACCTAGAATTGTTCTAAGTAAAACACGCTTAACTATGTAGAGTTCCTATGATTGATCCTCTAAAAAGAAAGGTGAACATTGTTGGCATAAGTAGTGTTAATTCTTTTTATTCTTTTCCTAGCTATCCTAGTTTTATGATCATTCTTATTCAGATGTGGTCTCGGTTCATTCATGTACCCCACCAACTTTCGCCTTGATTTCTCCTCGAACCACACTTACTAGGAGACAGACCACTCTGATACCATTTGTAACAACTCATGCCCAAGATTCATATCAGGATTCGGAATTCGAATTGAGTACCTAATGACCCTTGTACCCCCCATGACATGGTCATGTTACCTACTCATCCCTTCGTAAGAGAGAAGACTATCCCCATGAACCAACATGAGTCCTTCCAGTGTCTTTTGTCCTCACTCACATGCATCCAATGAAAATTTCTAGAAGGTCACCCAATATAGAATTCCTTAAAGTGAAGCATGTTTAACAATGAAGTTCCTCTCACTGAGTCATCGAAAAGGAACTTACACCTTGTAGGTATAGGTAGTAGCTTTTATTTTTTGTTTAAGTTTTTCTTAGTCATTCTATCCTCACAATTGCTCTAATTGAGATGTGTTCTTGGTTCACTCATGTACCCCTCATTTACTTGGGTGTCATAGTTTATGTTATTTATGATAATATAGTGTCTCTCTATGTTATCAATGTACTATGTTGGGACCATTAAAGGGCCATCAACAAACATCTAGTAGTGAGTTGTTTATCATGACTAGCTTACACCTATATTGTAGTTGGTTTAGGCATCAGAGTATTTATGATATTATCGAAGTTCAATTTGTTTTGGTTTAAAATAAAAAAGAAAAAGATGAAAGGTTTTAGGTCCATTTAAAGGAAATTTTGCATAAACCATATTACAGGGATGTATTAGATTCCTCAACATTTTCTAAACGTGTCATATAGCCTTTGTCGGCATGTTTAGAATGTTTTATGTCCATATTTATGTTTTTTTTTTCTAGAATGTTTTAGAAGTCACCTGATATGCTTTCACATTATTTTCACATTATTTTAAATAGGTTTTGATCTTGTATAATATTTATATTCCAATTTATCATACATATTCTATTAAAAAAATCTTCAAATGTTTCTGGTATACTTTTAGCATAGAGCAAATACATTGTATCTTTAATTGGGCAATTAAATTTCATAATTTAAAAATGAAATATTAAAATTATCTTCAAAGTATATTTTGATTCTAATTTTATGATGTAAGGTTGAAGTTTTTTTTTTTTTTTTTTTTTTGTCTGAAGGTAAAAAAACAAATATTAAGCAGATTCTAAGAACCCTTTTAAAAAACTATAATAAAAAATAATAATTCAAAAGTTCTTCCTCTACCAACTACTTGTATAGTAATTAGTTGAACTAGATTACAGTTTACTAGGCTGTAACAACTTGACTTTTTAGACTTATTATAACCATTACTATTATGAGCATGTAAAAAACAGAATTTACTCATGAAAAATTGAGAATAGACACGGAATGTCCTGATCACCATCCAAGCAAATTCAAGTTCATATAAAAAATAATAATGCAATGTATGAAAAGTATAAAAATACTTAATAAGTAGTCCTACTTACAAGACCATGGAGGCATAAACGTTCATTCATACTTATCTTAGAATACAAAGGCCTTATTTTAATTGATCTAAGTATATAATAAGCACTATTAACGTATCTATTTTGTTGTGCTATAACTCATGGCTTACTCAAGGTCATCTTTTTGATTGATTGTTAAAACCAAATGCTTTTAGATTTTATAGTACTTTTTACGATTGCTAACAAAATTTGTGTAAATTATTGTGTTTAAGTTGGACAAATGAATGCTGAATTACGTCACCTTAAATGAGTAACTCACAAAAGAAATTATTTCTAATGTGAAAATTGATAATACCTTGGATGTTACAATATTCTCGCCTTAAAATCACCTTGTTTTAGTCTCTTACAAGAATTTGCATGGACTTTTTGGAGTGCAGGTTCTCATTCAAATGTAAGGGCTTGTAATCATATAACATAGTTGACGTATATTTTTACAATATTGAGACGTAAAGCACATCATGGGTAGAGAAAGAGATAGTGGCATAACCAATCAATAAGTTATAGTGTCGATTCTCTCCAAAATTTTAAATGATATGATGAAAATTGTATTTTCAATTGACGTTGGAGATTGAACTATTGATCAGTTCAGAGTGATTATCATTTTTTACATATTAAATAGTTAGTTTAAGAGAGGTGGCATACAAATTTAAGAAGTTTTCTATGCGGTTCATAATGAATGAGATTTTTATATAATCTAAATACTTTAGGGATTAAATTGAAAAATTTATTTTCACATTTTATTTTGAGTCAACAATAATATTCTTGTGCTTTCTCCAATATCATTCACAAAGGACAACTAAACATTAAATTCTTTATTTCCAATATCATTCCCAAAGAGAAATCACAACATGGAATTCATGAGAAAGTAGCTTAAGCTCATTTCTTCTTGAATTTCATCACCGGAGAAGAAGGTTGAAGAACCATAATCCTTTAGACTTGATTCCTAAGTGACTCTTGTATGATTTATAGGCATAATCTAGGAGTTTATCAAGTTCATCTTCACTGATAAAACCATCATTATTAGTAGCAGCATAATCCAAAGTGTATTGAGCTCTGTAGTATGGATTAATTGAGCCTAGAAAACTAAAAGATTTTGTTACCTCTTTTTTGTTGAGAAAACCATATTTGTGGCTGTCCTAATATTTGAAAATCTTCTTTATTGGCTCTCTACTAAGTGCTCATCAAATGCCTTTTCACTAAGAACTTTTGTTGAGGATTTTGTTTCTTTGCCTTGTACTTCTATCTTTGAGTTTGTATGAGCATTAGAGCTTAACATGTGCACAACATTGTCGTTTGTCTTTGGGATCTTAGATAAATTTTCTCGATTGTTGAGTTGAGTTGACCCTCGAACATCACGGAGAAAGAACTGTAGCTCTTCTTTACTGAGCATGCCATCACCGTTTTGTCATACTTCTTCATCAATTCATTTGCTTCATTCTCAGCCCAAGTCTGGAGATTGGAGACAGACATTGTTAAGCTAAGACTTTGTTAGTTTAGATGAAATGTTTGAAGATGGAAGAAATCTTAAAATGGTTCACGTATCTATAGCAACTCAAAAAAGAACTTTTTAACTTCAAAACCTTATTCCTTTTGTACGTGAATGGAACATAATCTTGATAATTCTTTATTACATAAAAAAAATTTAGAATCAATATCGTAGCTTTGAAAAAAGATGTTGCTTGTGGATAGACATAAATATAAAAATGCTTTATGTGTAATATTTGCTTTAATAATTTATTTATGGATTCATTTGTTGGTTAGATAGAAAGTCTATTTTAGTCATCCTATCCTCACAATCACTCTCATTCGTATGTAGTGTCAGTTTATCATGTACTGTTCCTTTACTCGGATATCACAAGCCCACATAGTTTCGCTTTCATTCGTCTCTAAACCACATCTTACAGGGAGAGATATCGCTCTAATACAATTTGTAGCGACATATACCTAGGATTCGGATAAGGATTCAACACTTAATGACCTCGTCATTCCCATGCATCCCCTACAACATTGTCACATACCTACTCCTCATTTCTTAAGATTGAAGACTATCTCCACAAAACAACATGAGTCTGTATAGCATGATTTGCCCTTACTCATATGTATCTTAGGAAAATTTACTAGGCCCAACCTAGAATTGTTCTAAGTAAAATACGCTGAATCATATAGAGTTCCTATGATTGATCCACTAAAAAGAAAGGTGAATATTGTTGGCATAAGTAGTGTAAATTCTTTTTAATCTTTTTTTAGTTATCCTAGTTTTATGATCATTCTCATTCAGATGTGATCTCGGTTCATTCATGTACCCCACCAACTTTCGCCTTGATTTCTCTTTGAACCACACTTACTAGGAGATGGACCACTCTGATACCATTTGTAACGACCCATGCCAAGATTCAAATTAGGATTCAGAATTCGAATTCAGTACCTGATGACCCTTGTAACCCCCCATGACATGGTCATGTTACCTACTCATTCCTTCGTAAGAGAGAAGACTATCCCCATGAACCAACACGAGTCCTTTCAATGTCTTTTGTCTTCACTCATATGTATCCAACGAAAATTTCTAGAAGGCCACCCAATATAGAATTCCTCCAAGTAAAGCACGTTTAACAATGAAGTTCCTCTGACTAAGTGATTGAAAAGGAACTTGCACCTTGTAGGTATAGGTGTAGCTTTTATTTTTTCTTTAAGTTTTTCTTAGTCATTCTATCCTCACAATTGCTCTCATTGAGACGTGTTCTTGGTTCACTCATGTACCCCTTATTTACTTGAGTGTCATAGTTTATGTTATTTATGACTATTTAGTGTCTTTACAATGTACTATGTTGGGACCATTAAAGCGCCATCAACAAACATCTAGTATTGAGTAGTTTATCCTGACTAGCTTATATATATATATCCTAGTTGGTTTAGGCATTAGAGAGTTGTTCCCCTTTTATTTATATATATATATATATATATATATATTATCAAAGAGGAATTTGTTTTTGTTTATAAAAAAAAAAAAAATGAAATATTTGACGTCTATTGAGAAGAAATTTTGCATAAACCATATTGTGGGGAATTTTCTAAATGTGCCATGTAACCTTTCTCCCCATGTTTAGAATGTTTTATGTTTTTTTTTTTCTTTCCATAGAATGTGTTGTTTAGAAGTTATGTGATTTGCTTTAATTTATTTTATGCTTTCACAATATTTTAAGTAGGATTTTATGTTCAAAAAGTTATATTCTTCTTTTAACTATGAAAAATATTTTTGGCCCAATGTTTATATTCAAATTTATCAATACATATTCTTTTAAAAAATCTTCAAATACTTCATTCTATATAAGTATAGAGCAAATACTTTGTATCTTCATTTAGGCCATTAAATTTCATAATTTATAAATAAAATATTAAAATCATCTTTAAAATAGATTTTTATTCTGATTCTATGATTAAGATTAAAGATTTTTTTGTGTCTGAAGTTGAAAAATAAATATTAAGCTAGATTCTAAAAACCCTTTTAAAAAACTATAATAATCGGATTAATGTTCTATTCAACTCCCAAAGGAATAAGATTATGAAATGAAAAGTTCTTCCTCTACCAACTACTTGTATAGTAATTAGTTGACATTCGTTGAACTAGGTCGCAGTCTACTAGGTTGTAACAACTTTGATTTTTTAAACTTATTATAAACGATTAGTACTATGGGTATGTAAAAAACAGAGTTTACTCATGAAAAATAGAGAACAGATATCGAATGTCCTAATTACGATCCAAGCCGATTCAAGTTTCATATGAAAAATAATAATATACATATGGAGAGTATAAAAATACTTAATAACTAGTCCTACTTACAAGACCACTGAGGCATAAACATCCATTCATACTTATCTTAGAATATGAAGGCTTTATTTTAATTGGTCTAAGTATACAATTAACACTATTAACGTATCTGTTTTGTTATGTGCTATTACTCCTCGATTACTCAAGCTATCTTTTTGATTGATTATAATGTACCAACCAAATGGTGGGACCTGCTAAGAGTGATTATCATTTAAATATTAAATAGATGGTTTAAGAGAGGTGGCTAAGCTTTCTATGCCATTTATAGTGAATGAGATTTTTATATAATCTAAATACTTTAGAGATTAAATTGGAAAATTTATTTTAACATTTTATTTTGAGTCCATATTTCGATATGATCCTATTAATTATGATAATATTCTTGTACTTGCTCTAATACCGGTCAACAAAAAATAATAGTAATAATAATAATAATCAATAAATAAATTATTTATTTCCAATATCATTCCCAAATAGAAATCACAACTCACAACATAGAATCCACAAGGAAGTAGCTTATAAGTTCATTTCTTCTTGATAATTTTATAGGCATAATCTATGAGTTTTTCAAGCTCAGCTTCACTAATAAGACCATCATTATTAGCATCAGCAAAAGTCATAGCGTACTGCGCCTTGTAGAATGGATTAATTGAGCCTAGAAAGCTAAATGCTTTCGTTACCTCTCTTATGTTGAGAAAACCATCTTTGTCGCTGTCATAATATTTGAAAATCTTCTTTATCTGCTCTCTACTAAGTGGCACGTTAGATACCTTTTCACTAAGAACTTTTGTCGAGGATTTTGTAGCTTTGCTTTGTACTTGTATTTTTGGGTTTGTACGAGGATTTGAGTTAAGCTTGTGTGCACCCTTGTCGTTTGTTCTTGGAATCTTAGATAAAAACCCTTGATTGTTGAGTTGAGTTGATCCTCGAACATCACGAAGAAAGACTTGTAGCTCTTCTTTAGTGAGAACACCATCACCGTTTTTGTCATACTTCTTGATCAATTCATTTGCTTTATTCTCGGCCCAAGCTTGGAGTATGGAGACAGACATTGTTGAACTAAGGCTTCGTTAGTTGGGAGGAAATTTTTGAGGATGGAAGAAATCTTAAGATCGTTCAAGTATTTTATAGCGACTAAAAAAGGAACTTTTCGACTTTATAACTTTATTCTATTTTGAGGTGAATGGAATAAAAACTTAGAATCAATACGGTTGCTTTAGAAAAAGATATATATACATATATATATATAATTTCCCTTTGCTATTGGCATTCAGATTTGTTTGGATTACTTGTTGAAAACATGTTTTGTTTTTATTTTTTTTTAATGTTGGATAGAATTTTGTTGAGTCAAACAAAAATATCCTTCTTCAACACTTATCTACCTTTAAGGAAACTCATATTTTGTATATGAAAATTTAATAAGTACAACGTGAAAAAAAAAATCAAATATTTTATAAAAAGTCAATGTTTAATGTATCTAAATATCCCTTTATAACAAGTTTTTTTAAAGTGAATTTAGAAGGTGGAATATCGAATAAAAAAAATTTAAATTTAAAGAATAACTAGAATGAGATGATTTTAGAGTATTGGAAACTAAATATATTGGGCATATTTATTTAATATTACATGTTTAAAATATGAAATATAATTCAAAGTATCGTAGTATTTGAAGATTTCCATGCACGTTGATAAAAGTTCGAATATAAGTCTTATGTATCAAATATATTTAAGAATCTTGTAGTTATATTGTATCGACATTTTAAGACTTTTATTTAGGGTCATCCTTGCATGCATGTAGATAAATATTTGAGAAACCTACGATTTAAATCTAAAATAAAATAAATATTTGTAAAATGAAAAATTTCACCGTTAATAACTTTCTAGATTGGAATCTCATTTAAAATATTGTCAAAATATGAAATAAAACATTTAGTAAAACATTATAGACATCAAAGAATATAAATGTGGATATAAGACGTACTATACATGATGCAAACACGTACAAGATGATTTATACAGATTTTTTTAGTGGGACATAAAACTTTTCATCTTAATTTTTTTTAACTGTAAGATTCCACATCAATCAGAGAGGGGAACGAAAACCTCCCTCTAGTAGACGCGTTTTAAAATCGTGAAGTTGACGACGATACGTAATGGGCCAAATCGAACAATATCTTCCTCTACCAACTACTTGGTATAGTAATTAGTTGCATCCACTCAATTGAGCTAGATGATGATATACTAGATTGTAACAACTTGACATTTCAAACGTAATTATAAAGGATTACTACCATTGGTATGTAAAAAATCGAGTTTACTCATTAAAAATAGATAACTTTTTGAATTTTTAATAGGATTCTTGTCTATAATTATCTCCATAGTCTTACTAGATATTAAATATCTTGATCACCCTTCTGTAGTTCAAGTTTCATATTAAAAAAAATATACGTACGAGGAGTATAAAAATATTTAATAAGTAGTCCTATTTACAAGACCCCTGAATCATAAACGTCTATTCATATTTATTTTAGAATACAAAGGTCTGAACTTAATTAGTCTAATTATACAGTTAACATAAGTAATCTCTCATGTGTTATTACTCGTGGCTTACTCAATGATATCCCATGTTGTTGTTTACAAGACTCCTGAATCATAAATGTCTATTCATACTTATTTTAGAATACAAAGGTCTGAACTTAATTAGTCTGATTATACAGTTAACATGTGTAATCTCTAATGTGTTATTACTCATGGCTTACTCAAAGCTATCCCATGTTGTTTCTAAATAAGAGTTATTTCTTAATTACATGGTGTCTTTCGATTAATTACAAGAATTTGCATGGACTTTTCAGAACCGAGGTTTCGTTCTCATTCGAAAAATTTATTTTAACATTTTGATTTATTTTGTGTCAATATTTCGACTATGATCGTATTAATAAAGATAGCATTGTTGTGCTTGATAATCATTCACAAAGATACATTAACAAAAAATTAATATTAATAATAAAGTAAGATAAATTCTTTATTTCCAAATACATATTCTTGATTTACAACTACTTTCTTTTTATTTTATTGTTATCAACTATTGACGTCAGGTACAATATGAAATTCACGAGAAAGTAATTTATAAGCTCATTTTTTCTTGATGATTTTACTAGCATAATCTATGAGTTTGTCAAGCTCATCTTCACTGATAAGACCATCATTATTAGCATCAGCATAATCCAAAGCGTATTGAGCCCTGTAATATGGATTAACTGAACCAAGAAAACTAAAAGCTTTTGTTACTTCTCTTTTATTGAGAAAACTATCTTTGTCGCTGTCGTAATATTTGAAAATCTTCTTTATTTGCTCTCTACTAAGTGACTCATCAGATGCCTTTTCACTAAAAACTTTTGTCGAGGATTTTGTAGCTTTATCTTGTACTTGTATCTTTGAGTTTGTATGAGCATTTGAGCTTAACATGTGTGCAGCATTGTCGTTTGTCTTTGGGATCTTAGATAAAATTTCTCGATTGTTGAGTTGAGTTGATCCTCGAACATCACGGAAAAAGAATTGTAACTCTTGTTTATTGAGCATGCCATCACCGTCTTTGTCATACTTCTTCATCAATTCATTTGCTTCATTCTCGGCCCAAGCTTGGAGATTGGAGACAAACATTGTGAAGCTAAGACTTTGTCAGTTTAGAGGAAATGTTTGAAGATGAAAGAAATCTTAAGATGGTTCACATATTTATAGCTATTCAAGAAAGAACTTTTTAACTTTATAACCTTATTCCTTTTCAGGGGAACGTAATCTTGATAATTATTATTATTATTTTTTTTTTTAAAAATAAAACTTAGAATCAATACACTAAAAATGCTTTATGTGTAATATTTGCTTTAATAATTTATTTATGGATTCATTTGTTGGTATAAGTAGTAACTTTAAATTCCTTGAAGTCTTTTTTTAGTCATGCTATCCTCAGAATCACTCTTATTCGCATGTAGTCTCAGTTTATCATGTACTGCTCCTTTACTCGGATATCACAAGCCCACAAAGTTTCGCTTTCATTCGCCTCCAAACCACATCTTACAGGGAGAGGTATCGTTCTAATACAATTTGTAACGACATATACTGTAACGACCCTAAATTTCCACATACTCAGAGTCGCTACTAACGTTTGATGCTCATCTATAATGAGGAAATAACTCTTATATGAACATAATTGATAACGTAAATTTAAAAAAAAACGTTTAAAACAACTTCTTCTCTAGAAAACACAGCCATGGTCTTACGTGTTTAAATATGAAATACTGAACATTTAGAGAAAACAAAAACAAATACAAAATAATTTAAAACAATGAAATGCAAAACAACCTATTCTAACTTAAGACTAGAAATTTAAATATGAATCTACCCTATGCACGTGCCACAGTCTCTACTCGCGATGCCGCCGTCCTCCATACAAGTGCGCCTTGCCTTTACCTGAAAAATGATGTGGCACACGGCCTGAGTACTTCAAAGAATACTCAGTAAGTGGCCCCACTATAGGGGCCATGCAAATGCAAACACATGCAATATGATTTAGGGACCTATCTCTAATCATCTTAGGGGTGGCCTCCAGTCTCGGAAAAATTGGATGTGTAGTACTTCCCTACACACGACTCACACGTGCGAGTGTGAGTCCCCAGGGCGCTCGCACACCCCCTGGACCCTCTGGTCAAGCTAATCTGTAGCGACGTCCGGAGGTCAGCGGAACCCCATAGTGTCATGCGCCTCATGAACACCCTCATCTGTGTGCTTTCGCACCTGTGCGCTTTCGCGCTCATCATAAGGTGCGCGTCCGCACTCATCATCTCTAGGGGAA
>NW_019268532.1:2932414-2932624 GCF_002738365.1 Cucurbita moschata
CGGCTCAATTGGACCGTGGGTCTAGTCTGGGTTGGTTCAACTGAACCGTAGCTTCTGGGCCGGTTTGAGGTTTGGGCCACTGAAGTTGGGCTGGGCCGAAGGTAGAGGCCAAGGGAGGAACGGGCTGGCTCTCCCGGGTTCTGGGTTCGGGTTGACCCGGATCCGTGGATCTCGTCTTCCTTACCCGACTTTGGCCGACTTTCCGGCGAG
>NW_019268532.1:2932746-2938094 GCF_002738365.1 Cucurbita moschata
TTTTTGGGAGTTTTGCGGCCTAAAAGCTCCTAAAAGCCATAGATCTAAGAATCGATTAAGAAACCTAACTTTCCGACCTCGGTTACCGACGACGACGCTTACGAAATAACACCAAATGCCACTGAGTTATTGTGCTATCGTTAGAGATCTCTCTTACGGTAGTAACAGGCTGTTTGGTGTCGGTTTAAGGGTGATTTGAGGGCTCGTCGGAGAAACTGAACACTTCGCCGACGTTTGTCCGAAATCTCTTTCTCTCGCTCGAAATTTTTCTCTCTTTTCTCCCTTTGCAGGCGTTCTGAAGATGCTGGGCTAAGGGTGGGCGCGCTGTGGCCATCGTTTCGCGTGGGTTCCGCGAAACACGGCGGTCGCCGGAAAACTCGCGGGTTTTCCGGCGACTGGGTTTTTTTTTTTTTTTTTTCGTTTTCTCGTTTTCATATATATATATATATATATATATATATATATATATATTTTCTTTTTTCTTTCTTTCTTTCCCGGGTCGTTACATTATCTACCCCTAAAAAGAACTTTCGTCCTCGAAAGTCTCAAACTCTTGTACCAATTCGGGGTATTTCTCTCTTATCTCGTCCTCACGCTCCCACGTGGCTTCCTCACTGTGGTGATTCCGCCATAGTACCTTCACGAACGCAATACTCCTGTTGCGTAAGGTCTTTACCTCTCTAGCTAAGATTCTTACTGGTTTTTCCTCGTAGCTCATATCTCCATTGAGTTGGAGTGGTTCGTAGTCTATTACGTGGATAGGATCCGTAATGTACTTCCTCAGCATCGACACATGAAATACATCATGTACTCCTGAGAGGGCTGGAGGTAAGGCTAACTTATACGCTACCGGACCAACTCGCTCTAGGATCTCGAATGGTCCAATGAATTTAGGACTTAACTTGCCCTTATGTCCGAATCTTAACACACCTTTCATAGGTGCCACCTGAGGAATACTGGGTCCCCCACCTCAAACTCCAGGCTTTTACGCCTTACATCGGCGTAGCTTTTCTGTCTACTTTGAGCGGTACGCATCCTCGCTCGAATTTTTTGGACAGCCTCATTGGTGAGTCGAACCAACTCGGGTCCTACTAATTCTTTCTCTCCTACCTCGTCCCAACACAGTGGGGACCTACACTGTTTCCCGTACAGGGCCTCAAACGGTGTCATTCCAATAGTTGCTTGGAAACTGTTGTTATACGAGAATTCCATCAGGTGTAGTTTGGAATCCCAACTTTCCTTAAAATCTAGTACGCAAGCGCGTAGCATGTCCTCTAGAATTTGGTTTAAGCGCTCCGTTTGTCCATCTGTTTGAGGGTGAAAGGCGGTACTAAAGTCGAGGCGGGTACCCAGTGCTTTTTGAAGTCCGCGCCAAAACGCTAACGTAAAGTGTGAATCCCGATCCAACACTATAGACACTAGGACTCCATGTAGTCTTACTATTTCTTTCACATACAGTTGTGCCCATTTGTCAACTGTATATGTAGCTTTCCCAAGTAGGAAGTGTGCCGATTTGGTCAACCTATCGACAACTACCCAGATCACTGTATATGCTTTGTGCGTTTTGGGTAATCCTACTATGAAATCCATTGCTATGTTTTCCCACTTCCACTCTTGTATGCTTAGGGGCTACAACAACCCCACTGTCTTTTGTTTAGGAACTTTCACTTGTTGACAAACTAAGCACTCGCTCACAAACTCGGCCAAGTCCCTATTCATGCTCTTCTATCAGAAATGTTATTTAAAATCTTGGTACATTTTTGTACCTCCTGAGGGCATGGCAAATGGCGAGTTGTGAGCTTCCGTTAGTATCTCCTTCCTTAACTTCTCTGGGACACATAGGCCTCCCTGATACAATAGTCCTTCATCTTAGGTCTTCGAGAATCCATTTACTAGACTCTCAGCTAGCTGGCTTAAGACTTTCTGTAGGTTTGGATTCTCTCGTTCGGAGGTCACCATTCTTTGCCAAAGTGTAGGTTGCCCTGTAAGTTGGGCCAGTTGTGCTATGACTCTCTCGGTCGCTACAACTATGTTGGCTCCCTCGAATTTTCTTTGTACCCTTACTTTCCTCATAATGAGGGCCGAAGAGTGGGCCGCCTTTCTACTCAAAGCGTCTGCGACCACATTTGCTTTTCTAGGGTGATACTGGATATCTACGTCATAATCCTTCACCAATTCTAACCACCTTCTCCGCCTCATGTTTAACTCTTTCTGAGTGAAGAAGTATTTCAAACTTTTGTGGTCGGTAAAAATTTGGGTTTTTTCACCATACAGATAATGTCGCCAGATTTTTAGTGTGAACACTACAGCAGCCAACTCTAGGTCATGGGTAGGGTAGTTCCTTTCATATTCTTTAAGTTGACGAGATGCGTATGCGACAACCTTGCCGTGTTGCATTAACACACATCCCAGCCCTTTCATGGAGGCATCACTATAGATCACATATCCTTCTGAGCTCTCGAGTGATATGAGTACTGGGGCGGTTACCAATCTCTCTTTTAGGTTCTGGAAGCTTACCTCACAAGCATCATCCCATCTAAATGGCACCCATTTCTTTGTTAACTTGGTTAAAGGCGAGGATATTTTAGCGAAGTCCTGCACGAACCTTCGATAATACCCCGCCAATCCTAGGAAACTCCTTACTTCCGTTACCGTAGTTGGGCGTTCCCACTTTGTGATCGCTTCGACCTTGGTGGGATCTACAGATATTCCGTCCTTTGACACCACGTGTCCTAGGAAAGAGACTTGTCGTAACCAAAATTCGCATTTGGAGAACTTGGCGTACAACCTGTGCTCTCTTAGGGTGGTTAGGACTTTTCGGAGGTGTTCCTCGTGCTCTAGGTCGGTTCTCGAGTATATGAGGATGTCGTCAATGAACACAATCACGAACATGTCTAGGCATTCTTTGAATACCCGGTTCATTAACTCCATAAACACGGCTGGGGCATTAGTGAGGCCAAATGACATCACTACAAACTCGTAGTGACCGTACCTTGTCCTAAACGCTGTTTTTGGTACATCTTTTTCATTAATCCTAATTTGGTGGTAATCGGACCTAAGATCTATTTTAGAGAATACTGTTGCCTCTCTGAGTTGATCAAACAAGTCTTCTATTCTAGGTAGAGGATATTTGTTTTTTACGGTTCTCTTGTTTAGCTCTCTGTAATCGATGCACAGACGCATCGATCCATCTTTCTTCTTAACAAACAACACTGGCGCACCCCAGGGGGACATGCTAGGTCGAATGAATCCTTTATCTAGTAAGTCTTGCAATTGCGCCTTAAGTTCTTTCAACTCCGCTGGCGCCATGCGATAGGGTGCTTTGGAAATAGGCCCAGTTCCAGGCTCGAGTTCGATGACAAAGTCGACCGCTCGGGAAGGGGGTATTCCAGGTAAGTCATCCGAAAATACATCCGGAAACTCGTTTACTATTGGCACATTTTCTAGGGTCTTTTCTTTTCCTCTTACATCTACGGCACATGCTAATATAGTCCAACCGCCTTGTTGGACTAATCTCTTTGCTTTCATCATCGAGACTACCTTTGGGGGTAGCCCCGGTATTTGTGCCTTTAAATTTAAAGCTAGGTCCCACCGATGGTGAGAATATCACCTTTTTTTTTTTCCTTTTTGCGACATTCTATAATAGCATGGTTTGCAACTAGTCAATCCATGCCTAGTACTACGTTGAAGTCGGTCATCTTTACTACTATTAGGACTACGCTTAGAGTTTGGTCGGCTACTATTGCTTAATCATTCTTTACTCTATCCTTAGTTACTACGTCTACCCTCTTAAGGGCTGCTTTCCGACCATACATACAATAAGGGTTCTAATTCAAACCCTGTCTCTGATCCCTCTCGAGGTGGGCTCTCTTCAGCCTCACCTTGTCCTCTATCTCTAATAGGAGGTCGTCCCCTTCCTCGTCTTACTCTTTCGCATGGTCTAGGCAGCATGGTTCTAGAAACCAAGATAGCATCTCTTAAGTCTAAGGCTCATTACCTATGAAATTATGCTATGCATCACATCTACTAAATTCACGTTATATTGCAAACAAAATCACTCAGCATGCAACACATCACATCATGCTCTTAAATAAATACGTGAAATATCACAACAATTTCAGTAACATTAACATAAAAATGCATGCAAGTTTGAAAACGTTTTTTCTTATCTTGTGCAAGGCGTACCTGACGGTGGCGGGGCATCGACGTTGGGACCATGGAACGTGCCAAGCCTACATTGTAGGCTAGTCTACAGAATCTAAAACCTAGAGCTCTGATACCAACTGTAATGACCCTAAATTTCCACATACTCAGAGTCGCTACTAACGTTTGATGCTCATCTATAATGCGGAAATAACTCTTATATGAACATAATTGATAACGTAAATTTAAAAAAAAACGTTTAAAACAACTTCTTCTCTAGAAAACACAGCCATGGTCTTACGTGTTTAAATATGAAATACTGAACATTTAGAGAAAACAAAAACAAATACAAAATAATTTAAAACAATGAAATGCAAAACAACCTATTCTAACTTAAGACTAGAAATTTAAATATGAATCTACCCTATGCACGTGCCACAGTCTCTACTCGCGATGCCGCCGTCCTCCATACAAGTGCGCCTTGCCTTTACCTGAAAAATGATGTGGCACACGGCCTGAGTACTTCAAAGAATACTCAGTAAGTGGCCCCACTATAGGGGCCATGCAAATGCAAACACATGCAATATGATTTAGGGACCTATCTCTAATCATCTTAGGGGTGGCCTCCAGTCTCGGAAAAATTGGATGTGTAGTACTTCCCTACACACGACTCACACGTGCGAGTGTGAGTCCCCAGGGCGCTCGCACACCCCCTGGACCCTCTGGTCAAGCTAATCTGTAGCGACGTCCGGAGGTCAGCGGAACCCCATAGTGTCATGCGCCTCATGAACACCCTCATCTGTGTGCTTTCGCACCTGTGCGCTTTCGCGCTCATCATAAGGTGCGCGTCCGCACTCATCATCTCTAGGGGAAGTAGCCCTATGCTTATGAACATACAAATGCATGAGGTCTCTCTAAATCCATCGTAATGTCTCTTCTGACACAACCCTCTAGTCTCATCTCTTTGTTACTCTAGGTAACGCATACTCGTGGATATTTATATTAATATCATTCTTATGCTCTTAGGGTTGTGTCCTACGTCGATCTAACGACATGATGCAATATGGCACTCATTATCATCATATTAAGGTAAAAATCATGCAATCATCATGCTCATCATAATGCCACAACGTGCGTCAAACATATCAAGCGTCACTCAACAAAATATGTATATACCGCACATATCATCAAGCATCATAATCCAC
>NW_019268532.1:2939358-2941018 GCF_002738365.1 Cucurbita moschata
ATATATATATATATATATATATATATATATATATATATATAATATTTTCTTTTTTCTTTCTTTCTTTCTCGGGTCGTTACATATACCTAGGATTCGAATAAGGATTCAACACTTAATGACATCGTCATTCCCCTGCGTCCCCTGCAAAAGTGTCACATACCTACTCCTCATTTCTTAAGATTGAATATTATCCCCACAAACCAACATGAGTCTTTATAGCATGATTTGTCCTTACTCATATGTATCTTAGGAAAATTTACTAGGCCCAACCTAGAATTGTTCTAAGTAAAATACGCTGAATCATATAGAGTTCCTATGATTGATCCACTAAAAAGAAAGGTGAATATTGTTGGCATAAGTAGTGTAAATTCTTTTTAATCTTTTTTTAGTTATCCTAGTTTTATGATCATTCTCATTCAGATGTGATCTCGGTTCATTCATGTACCCCACCAACTTTCGCCTTGATTTCTCCTTGAACCACACTTACTAGGAGATGGACCACTCTGATACCATTTGTAACGACCCATGCCCAAGATTCAGATCAGGATTCAGAATTCGAATTGAGTACCTAATGACCCTTGTCCCCCCCATGACATGGTCATGTTACCTACTCATCCCTTGGTAAGAGAGAAGACTATCCCCATGAACCAACACGAGTCCTTCCAGTATCTTTTGTCCTCACTCACATGCATCCAATGAAATTTTCTAGAAGGTCACCCAATATAGAATTCCTCCCAGTAAAGCACGTTTAACAATGAAGTTCTCTGACTGAGTGATCAAAAAGGAATTTGCACCTTGTAGGTATAGGTAGTAGCTTTTATTTTTTGTTTAAGTTTTTCTTAGTCATTCTATCCTCACAATTGCTCTCATTGAGACATGTTCTTGGATCACTCATGTACCCCTCATTTACTTGGGTGTCATAGATTATGTTATTTATGACCATATAGTGTCTTTGCATGTTATCAATGTACTATGTTGGGACTATTAAAGGGCCATCAACAAACATCTAGTAGTGAGTCGTTTATGATGACTAGCTTACACCTATATTGTAGTTGGTTTACCCATAAGAGTAGTTCCCCTCATATTTGTGATATTATTAAAGACGAATTTGTTTTGGTTTGTAATAAAAAAAGAAAGATGAAAGGTTTTAGGTCCATTTAAAGGAAATTTTGCATAAACCATATTGTAGCATGTATTAGATTCCTCAACATTTTCTAAACGTCTCATATAGCCCTTGTCGGCATGTTTAGAATGTTTTATGTCCATATTTATGTTTTTTTTTTCTAGAATGTTGTAGAAGTCATGTGATATGCTTTCACATTATTTTCACATTATTTTAAATAGGTTTTGATCTCGAAAAAGTTATATTGTTCTTTAACCATGAAAAAAAATATTTGAGGAAAAAGTTTTAGAAAGTTGGTTTTTTTTCTTTTTATTTTTCTCCTCTTCTATAATATTTATATTCCAATTTATCATACCTATTCTATTAGAAAAATCTTCAAATACTTCTAGTATACTTTTAGCACATTGCAAATACTTTGTATCTTGACAATTAAATTTCATAATTTAAAAATGAAATATTAAAATTATCTTCCAAGTAGATTTTGATTCTAATTCTATGATGTAAGGTTGAAGATTTTTTTTTTTTTTTTTTTTTTTT
>NW_019268532.1:2941028-2946922 GCF_002738365.1 Cucurbita moschata
TAGTGTAAATTCTTTTTAATCTTTTTTTAGTTATCCTAGTTTTATGATCATTCTCATTCAGATGTGATCTCGGTTCATTCATGTACCCCACCAACTTTCGCCTTGATTTCTCCTTGAACCACACTTACTAGGAGATGGACCACTCTGATACCATTTGTAACGACCCATGCCCAAGATTCAGATCAGGATTCAGAATTCGAATTGAGTACCTAATGACCCTTGTCCCCCCCATGACATGGTCATGTTACCTACTCATCCCTTGGTAAGAGAGAAGACTATCCCCATGAACCAACACGAGTCCTTCCAGTATCTTTTGTCCTCACTCACATGCATCCAATGAAATTTTCTAGAAGGTCACCCAATATAGAATTCCTCCCAGTAAAGCACGTTTAACAATGAAGTTCTCTGACTGAGTGATCAAAAAGGAATTTGCACCTTGTAGGTATAGGTAGTAGCTTTTATTTTTTGTTTAAGTTTTTCTTAGTCATTCTATCCTCACAATTGCTCTCATTGAGACATGTTCTTGGATCACTCATGTACCCCTCATTTACTTGGGTGTCATAGATTATGTTATTTATGACCATATAGTGTCTTTGCATGTTATCAATGTACTATGTTGGGACTATTAAAGGGCCATCAACAAACATCTAGTAGTGAGTCGTTTATGATGACTAGCTTACACCTATATTGTAGTTGGTTTACCCATAAGAGTAGTTCCCCTCATATTTGTGATATTATTAAAGACGAATTTGTTTTGGTTTGTAATAAAAAAAGAAAGATGAAAGGTTTTAGGTCCATTTAAAGGAAATTTTGCATAAACCATATTGTAGCATGTATTAGATTCCTCAACATTTTCTAAACGTCTCATATAGCCCTTGTCGGCATGTTTAGAATGTTTTATGTCCATATTTATGTTTTTTTTTTCTAGAATGTTGTAGAAGTCATGTGATATGCTTTCACATTATTTTCACATTATTTTAAATAGGTTTTGATCTCGAAAAAGTTATATTGTTCTTTAACCATGAAAAAAAATATTTGAGGAAAAAGTTTTAGAAAGTTGGTTTTTTTTCTTTTTATTTTTCTCCTCTTCTATAATATTTATATTCCAATTTATCATACCTATTCTATTAGAAAAATCTTCAAATACTTCTAGTATACTTTTAGCACATTGCAAATACTTTGTATCTTGACAATTAAATTTCATAATTTAAAAATGAAATATTAAAATTATCTTCCAAGTAGATTTTGATTCTAATTCTATGATGTAAGGTTGAAGATTTTTTTTTTTTTTTTTTTTCTGAAGTTGAAAAACAAATGTTAAGCCTATTCTAAGAACCCTTTTAAAAAACTATAATAAAAAATAATAATTCAAAAGTTCTTTCTCTACCAACTACTTGTATAATAATTAGTTGGCATTAGTTGAACTAGGTCATGGTTTACTAAGTTGTAACAACTTGACATTTTAGACTTATTATAAACGATTACTATTATGGGTATGTAAAAAACAGAGTTTACTCATGAAAAATTGAGAACCGACACCGAATGTCCTGATCACCATTCAAGTAGATTCAAGTTTCATATAAAAAATAATAATATACGTAAGGAGAGGATAAAAATACTTAATAAGTATTCCTACTTACAAGACCACTGAGACATAAACGTCCATTCATACTTATCTTAGAATACAAAGGCCTTATTTTAATTGGTCTAACCATACAACTAGCAGTATTAACGTATCTATTTTGTTATGTGCTATTACTCATGCTTACTAAAGGCCATCTTTTCGATTGATTGTTATGTACAAACCAAATGCTTTTAGATTTTATAGTACTTTTTACGATTGCTAACAAAATTTGTGTAAATTATTGTGTTTAAGTTGGACAAATGAATGCTGAATTACATCACCTTAGATGAGTAACCCACAAAAGAAATTATTTCTATTGTGAAAATTGATAATACCTTGGATGTTACAATATTCTCTCCTTAAAAACAAGGTGTCTTTGATCTCTAAAAAAAAATTTGCACGGATTTTTGAAGGGCAGATTCTCATTCAAATGTAAGGGATTGTAATAATAGAACATAGTTAGTCATATAGTTTTACAATATTGAGACGTAAAGCACATCATGGGTAGAGAAAGAGATAGTGGCATAACCAATCGATAAATTTTAGTGTCGATTCTCTCGAAAATTTTAAATGATATGATGAAAATTGTATTTTCAACTTACCTTCGAGATTAAACTATTCACCTTGTTAGAGTGATAATAATTTTTTAAATATTAAGTAGATGGTTTAAGAGAGGTGGCACACAAGTTTGAGAAGCTTTTATGCCCTTAGATTTTTATATAATCTAAATATTTTAAGGATTAAATTGAAAAAATTATTTTAATATTTTATTTTGAGTCGATCATATTAATTACGATAATATTCTTGTGCTTTCTCCAATATCATTCACAAAAGACAAATTAACCAAAAAAAAGAAAAATTAAATTAAATTCTTTATTTCCAATATCATTCACAAAGAGAAATCACAACATGGAATTCACGAGAAAGTAACTTACAAGCTCATTTCTTCTTGATGATTTTACAGGCATAATCTATGAGTTTTTCAAGCTCAGCTTCACTAATAAGACCATCATTATTAGTATCAGCAAAAGTCATAGCTTACTGAGCCTTGTAGAATGGATTAATTGAGCCTAGAAAGCTAAATGCTTTCGTTACCTCTCTTATGTTGAGAAAACCATCTTTGTCACTCTCATAATATTTGAAAATTTTCTTTATCTACTCTCTACTGAGTGGCACATTAGATACCTTTTTACTAAGAACTTTTATCAAGGATTTTGTAGCTTTGTCTTGTACTTGTATTTTTGGGTTTGTACGAGGATTTGAGTTAAGCTTGTGTGCACCCTTGTCGTTTGTTCTTGGAATCTTAGATAAAAACCCTTGATTGTTGAGTTGAGTTGATCCTCAAACATCACGGAGAGAGACTTGTTGCTCTTCTTTAGTGAGAACACCATCACCATTTCTGTCATACTTCTTGATTAATTCATTTGCTTCATTCTCGGCCCAAGCTTGGAGTATGGAGATAGACATTGTTGAACTAAGGCTTCCTTAGTTGGGAGGAAATTTTTGAAGATAGAAGAAATCTTAAGATGGTTAAGTATTTTATAGACTAAAAAATGAACTTTTGACTTTATAACGTTATTCTTTTTTGAGGTGAATGGAATAAAAACTTAGAATCAATACTGTTGCTTTGGAAAAAGATATTGCCCGTGGATAGACACAAATATAAGTATATATATATATATAGTTTCCCTTTGCTATCGGATTTGTTTCGGTTACTTGTTGAAAACATGTTTTTTTTTTTTAATGTTGGATAGAATTTTGTTGAGTCAAACAAAAACATCTTATTCTTAAAACTTACTTATCTATCTTTTGAGAAACTCATATTTCAAATATAAAAATTTAATAAGTAAAACGGTTTTTTTTTTTTTTTAATGATATCAATTATTTTATAAAAGGTCTGATGTTAAAAGTATCTAATGATCCATTTATATCAAGTTTTAAGGTGAATTCATTGAATCGACACTTTCATTAAAGTGAAAGTGAATTTGGAGCATGGACTATCTCATTAAAAAAAAAAGTTTAAATTTAAAGAATAATTAGAATGCCATTATGAGAAACTAAATATATATTACGTGTTTAAAATAGGGAATATAATTCAAAGTATTTGCTAACTAAAATACACGTATTTGAAGATTTCCATATACGTTGATAAAAGTTCGAATATAAGTCTTATGAATCAATTTAAGAATCTTATAGTTATATTGTAGACTTTTTAAGACTTCTATTCAGGATTGTTGTTACATGCATTCGATGTCGATAAAAGTTAGAGAAATATGTGAATTAAATCTGGAATAAAATACATATTCATAAAATAAAAAATTTCACAATTAAGAACTTAATAACTTTCTAGATTGGAATCCCGTTTAAAACATTATCAAAACATAAAATAAATACAAATCAATATGAAGAATCTCAAAACATAACTTCAAAAAGAACCTACAATAAAACATTAGACAAAAAAAACTTTTCCACTTCATTTTTATTTAACTGTGAGATCCGAGATCCCAAATTGATTGGAAGGGGAATGAAACATTCTTTATTCAGGTATGGAAACATTTCCCTTGTAGACACATTTTAGAACTATGAGGCTGACGACGATATGTAACGGGCCAAAATGAATAAGATCTTTTTCTATCGGCTACTTGGTATAGTAATTAGTTGGCATCCAACCAGTTGAGCTAGGTTGCTATCTACTAAGTTGTAAAAACTTGACTCTTGAGACGTCATTATAAACAATACTACCATTGGTATGTAAAAAATAGAGTTTACTCATTAAAAATAGAGAACTTTAATCTATAATAGGATTTTTTTTGTCTATAATTATCTCTATAATCTTACTACACTAAATGTCAATCAAGTTTTATATTAAAAAGATATACATATGGGGAGTATAAAAATATTTAATAAGTAGCTCTGCTTGCAAGATCACTGAATCATAAACATCCATTCATACTTATCTTAAAATACAAAGGTCTCAAATAAGTAGGTCTAGTTATACAATTAATGTATGTATTCTCTCGTTTGTTATTACTCGTAGCTTACTCAAGACCATCCTTTTGATTGCTTGTTATGTACAAACGAAAATGCTTGTATATTTTCTAGTACTTTTTGACAAATGAATGTTGAACTACGTCATCTCAAATGAGTAAGCCACAAAAGAAATTATTTATACGGTGAAAATGTCTCAAATGTTTCTAGTACTAGAATAGTTTTTGCATACTTGAATCTCATTTAGTCTTTTCGATCTCAGGTTGTTTCTAAATAAGAGTTATTTCTCAATTACATGGCATCTTTCGATTTTTTACAAGAATTTGCATGGACTTTCTAGAACACAGGTTGCGTTCTCATTCGAAAACTTTATTTTGTGCCAATATTTCGACTATGATCGTATTAATAACGATAATATTCTTGTGCTTGCTCTAATATCACTTCGAAAGAGAAAATAACAAAAAGTTAATATTAATAATAAAGTAAGATAAATTCTTTATTTCCAAATACATATTCTTCATTTACAACTACTTTGTCTTTATTTTATTGTTATCAAAGATTGGCTTGAGGTACAATATGAAATTCAGGAGAAAGTAGTTTATAAGTTCATTTCTTCTTGATGATTTTACTGGCATAATCTATTAGTTTGTCAAGCTCATCTTCACTAATAAGACCGTCATTATTAGCATCAGCATAATCTAAAGCGTACTGAGCCCTATAGTATGGATTAAGTGAGCTTAGAAAACTAAAAGCTTTTGTTACCTCTGTTTTGTTGATAAAACCAGGTTGAAGGAAAAGCTACAAATTCCTCGACAAAAGTTCTTAATGAAAAGACATCTAATGTGCCCATTAGTCGAGAGCAGATAAAGGAGATTTTCAAATATTATGACAGTAACAAAGATGGTTTTCTCAACAAAGGAGAGGTAACAAAAGCTTTTAATTTTCTAGGCTCAATACATCCATACTACAATCAGTATGCTTTGTCTTACGCTGATGCTAATAAAGATGGTCTTATCGATGAAGATGAGCTTGACAAACTCATTGATTATGTCTGTAAAATCATTAAGAAGAAATGAGCTTATAAACTACTATCTCGTGAATCCCATGTGTGAAGATTATTGTAACTTGAAGTCGATCTTTGCAAAGAATAATTGAAAATGAAATAAAGAGAAAGTTAGTAGGAAATAAAGATTTCAATCCTACTTTATTATTAGTATTAGTTTTTTTTTTTTTTTTTTTTTTTTTTTTTTTTTTTTTTTTTTTTTTTTTTTTTTTTTTTTTT
>NW_019268532.1:2947403-2953649 GCF_002738365.1 Cucurbita moschata
TTTTTTTTTTTTTTTTTTTTTTTTTTTTTTTTTTTTTTTTGTTAATTTTTCTTTTTGAAGCAAGCACAAGAATGTTGTTAATATGATCATAGTGAAAATATTGTTAATTCATGAAGTATTTAGATTATATAAAAACAGCAAATCTAAATAATTGAATACGAAAATAAATAAATAATTTTTGGAGCTTAATTATTTACGTGCATTTAAATTACGTGCCTACAAAATCTAAGCTCGTGTACAATACTACCATATCTATTTTGTAAGACAAAATACCTAATACGTACGACAAAAGTTAAAGTTCCTTTTCTTTGATTTCTTCTTCGTTCGTACAACACGAGTTCTGACAAGGTATTTAATGAAGAAATTATATTGATTCGAGTTAGGTACGAAAAGATATGAAAATCGAAAGAAATTAAAAAAACTACGAAATTTGGAAAAAGAAATGTAGAAATGCGAGGGCACGTGTAAGCGAAGAGGGGAGACACGTCCCGATCACAGAAGGAGGACACATGTCAGGAAACGACGGTCGACTATTGGGGGAGAAAGCGCAGTTCGGTTACTGCATGACGCATGTCAGTGTCTGGTTGACAAGTGCGAACCCATGGGTGACTCGATCTGAGATTCACAACCAACCGACCCAAACCGTTTACATTCGACTCATGACTTGTGACCGTTCGATTGTGCCACGTATCACGACAAGATAATTTAAAGATAAATTTGCATGCCTCTAAGTTAGAATGCATGTCGCCGAAGCCGAAAGAGCTAATCGTTGATCGACACATGTCACTAGCACCAAGCGTGAATAGGCGCGTATCCCTCCTCTGGTTGCGCGTGTTGGAAATCCTCCAAGCATGTGAATAGGCTCGTGAGTACTACTTTTTGACCTATTCGACCTCTGTTTGCCAATTCAAGAACTTAGAGTTTCAATGACAACCTTCGTAGTATCTTGTAAGATCTCTTCCAATTCATGTCCTACTTCCCTTTCAGATAAAGTATATGGAAGACGATTTAGAATTTTATGTATAATAAAATTTGAGGAGACGCTAAAGTAACTTGAGGCCTTCTCTACAACAAATTTCAAGGTCGAATAATGAGTCAAATGAGGGGAGAGATATGGGGGAGCGTGTGACTGAAGAAAAATGTGGAGAGGATACTCTTAAACCGTTGTAGTTTTGTAATCGTATCTAAAACTCATTTTCTCATATGTAATAAATTTGAATGACATAGTCGGGTAATTGAATTTGATTTTGTGTTTAATCATGGTGTTGCCATGAACCCTAAACCCTAAACCCTTCAAATCATTTTATAGATAAGATTAAATTAGTTCGGATTGTATCTCAAATTTATTCTCTTCTGTAATCAATTTGAACATCATCTACTTGTAAAGAGGTTTGTTTTTTATTTAATTGTGGAGTATGTTGCCTCTATTTGGATTTAAATTTTATTAGATTTTCATATATTACTTTTATTTATATTTATTTTGGTCTGTGTCTTTTTAATCACCGAATTTGAAGCCTAAAAAATCAGACCATGGCTATTCTTAAATTTTCATACCCAAAATATGAATTTCACCAAATTTAGATAAATAAGGGTTAAGAATAATTTCACCAAATTTAGATAAATAAGGGTTAAGAATAAGGATGTTTTGTTTGACCCAACAAAATTCTATCCAACATTAAAAAAAACATGTTGATAACAAGTTACAGATACAAATTTAAATTCATGTTTTAAATTTATGTCTATCCACGAGCATCTTTTTTCAAAGGGCGGCATTGATTCTAATCTTTTTAAAAAATAAAAATAATAATTAAGATTATATTACTTTCACCTAAAAAAAGAATAAGGTTATAAGGTCAAAAAGTTCTTTTTGGAGTCGCTATAAAATATTTGAACCATCTTAAGATTTCTTTAATCCGCACACATTTCTTCTCAACTAAAAAAGTCTTAGTTTAACAATGTTTGACTCTAAACTCCAAGCTTGGGCCAAAAATGAAGCAAATGAATTGATCAAGAAGTATGATAAAAACGGTGATGGTGTTCTCACTAAAGAAGAGCTACAATCCTTTTTTCGTGACGTTCAAGGATCAACTCAACTCAATAATTGAGGATTTGTATCTAAGATCCAAAAAACAAACGATAATGTTACGCACAAATTTAGCTCAAATGCTCATATAGACCCAAAAATATAAGTACAAGAAAGCTGTAAATTCCTCAACAAAAGTTCTTAATGAAAAGACATCTAATGTGCCATTTAATTGAGAGAGATAAAAGGACAGTAACAAAGATTATTTTCTCAACAATGGTAACCAAAACTTTTAGTTTTCTAAGCTTAATTTGTGAATGATGTTGGAGCATAATATGATCATAGTCGAAATATCTGCTCAAATTAAATCAAAAGTTAGGATGAATTTTCCAATTTAATCCATGAAGTATTTAGATTGTATAAAAAACTCCTTCACTAAATGGTATAGAAATCTATTTAATAATTAAAAAATGATAATCAATAGATCAATGAGTTAATCTCGAGAAATACAAGTTTATCATATTGTTTGAAATTCTGAAGAGAATCGGCACTATAGCTTACAAATTGGTTACGCCAGTATCTCTTTATAGAATCTATGAATTGCTTTACGTCTCAATATTGTAAAAATGTGACATGAACAAAAAAACATCAATCATACAATATATTTCAATGAAAATATGAAAAAAATGCTCTTGAAATTACCAAAAGATATTTCAATTCATGCCATACCGAAGAAAAATGAAGTTTCATGTTATAAATTTTGGGTAGATTACAATTTAGAGTAATTTAGAATTATTGTATTTCATTAATATATTTTAAGACTTTTTATTTACTTTAGGTTACATTTACATAATGTTAATTATGTTCGTATGAATGTTACAACTCTTGGAATGCCTTTAATAGTTTCATTTTGAGGCTATATAAAGTCATATGAATTGTATTTGTAAGTAGACTTAGAAAATATAGTAAAAGAAGTATTTGTGCTTTCTTTAGTCAATGACTAAGTTTTTTTTGCAATTCTATGTACTTTAGGTTGCATGTAGAATCATTCAAGCTCGACATGATCAATTTTGTTTGTAGAGTGATTTGAATATCAAACAATGTTCTTGCCTTGAGATATTCGATCAATAAGGTAATCCGAATCTTACTCCCATGTAGTGATTTCCATATCATTTGGTATCAAAGCCTTCCCTTGAATTGATTCCATATGTTAAATTTTTAGGACAAAATTATTTCAAGATTAGAAATTTTTTAGGACAAAAGTTCTTCAGGTGTGAGGATTGTAACATACAACAAATTTGACTTTAATGTTGATGTGAGATCTATTCAATGACTTATTTAAAAATTTTTAATGACTCAGACCTTCTTAGAAGAAAATTCAGACTTTTAAAAATTCACTGAAATCACTTCTTAGAGGATAAATTTTAAGAGGGCGTAAAAATAATAATAATAATAATAATAATAATAATAATAGCTCTAGAAACTTAGAAAAAAAAAATAGTAAAAACATAAAAGGGATAAAAACTCTACTATTTGGTAAATGAATTAAATCAATTTGAAGTTTTGTGCAAGGAGATACTCTTAAGGATTAAGGATTGTTTGACTAATTTAGGGAATGATTATGGATTTATAAGTAAGAAATATATCTCAATTTATATGAGGCAAAGCCATAAGTTCAAAGTGGACAATATCTACACTATTGTGGAGATTCGTGATTCTTTTGGCTTTCGAATGTTTAATGAATGTTATTATTGCTCTGGTTCAAGAGATGTTCACTCATCTTGAGCTTAACTATCCACTCGAATTCTTGAAATCGGGGTGGGGGCATCTCGAATAAAAGAAGAGAAGCTGAAGTAAGAGGTCTTCAAAAAAAACTATTGTATAATCAAACTTACATTTCATGGGTCTTGCTTGAATGTGGTGTATGCTTTTACTAGTTTCTTGAACATCTTGATATATTGGTGGAGGGCGAGATTTCATTTCTTTTTGAGAGTTTCATTCGGATGGATCTCGTTTTCTTTAGTTGCAATAGAGAAACAAAAACACACTAGTATTGATAATAAAGAAAGAAAATTTTATTATTCTAACATACTTCTCTTTATTTTATTTTCAAATCATTCTTTCACAATGATTTACTTGAAGTTACATAACTTCATACCTAGAATTCATGAGAAAGTAGCTAACATTTAAGCTCATTTCTTGTTAATAAATTTACTTGCATAATCTATGAGCTTGTCAAGTTCAAATTCACTGATGAGACCATCATGATTAGTATCGGCATAAGCCATAGCATAGTGAGCTTTGTTGAATGGAAGAATTGAGCCTAGAAAGCTAAAAGCTTTTGTTACCTCTTTTATGTCGAGAAAACCATCTTTGTTGCTATCATGATTTTTGAAAATCTCTTTCATCTGCTCACGACTAAGTTGCAGCTTAGACATCTCTCCATCAAGAAATTTTGTCGAGGATTTCTTACCTTTGTCTTGTACCTGCTTTTTATGCTTCATGTGAGAGTTTGAGCTATGCTTGTGCGCAACATTGTTGCTAGCTTTTGGTATCTTAGATACAAATCCTTGATTATTATTAAGTTGCGTGGAACCCCTAGCCTTGTGGAGGAAGACTTGTAGCTCTTCTTTAGTGAGCATACCATCGCCATTTGTGTCATACTTCTTCATCAATCGATTTGCTTCATCTTCAGCGCAAGTTTGGAATTTGGAGGCAGGCATTGTTAAACTAAAGCTATGTTAGTTTGGATGAAATGTTTGAAGATGGAAGAAATGTTAACGTGGTTCAACCATTTTATAGTAACTCAAAAAGAAACTAGGCTTAACTTTCTAGCCTTTTAGATGAATAGAAAATAACACTAGTTATTATTATAATTATCATTAGAATCTTATACCATCCCTTTGAAAAAAGATATGGCCCTCGTCCAAACATCTATTCAAAAGGGTTTTATGAACAATATAAGTTTCGTCCCTTTTGAAAAAAAAAAAAAAGAAAAGAAAAATCCCTCGTAGACATATTTAGCCGATATTGTTGGTTTGACTCATTATGTTTCGCCATCAGACTCACGATCTTAAAATACTTCTACAAGGGAGAGGTTTCCAAAAACTTTATAAGAGATGCTTTATTCCCCTCTCCCACTAATGTGTGATCTCATATGAACTATTAATGATGAATGATTGCAAGGAGTATTAAAGAGTTAATTAACTAGATCATATAAAAAATAATAATAATAATAACAACAACAACAAGATAGATGAGTTCCAAGGAGCCATATGGTGATGATTCATGAATGATTTGAGCTCCGAAGAGGCCGGTTATGAAAATTGATCTACTCCAAAACTTAATAAATATTTGAAAGCCTACCAGTAATTTACCAAATATTTTTAGAATCTATCGATGCTACTTTACATATTCAGATAGAATTTAAGCTATGCAGTTGAGGCGAGAGTGTACACGAGCTATGGTATTATAGAAATCGAGATAGATCTCAAGTATGATTCAAACTCTTTCGATTTTACATGAAGATGTTTTTTATTAATATTTTGTGAACTATGTTGATTTTTATTCTCAGTTTTGTTAGAAAATTGGGATCAAAGTCAAATAAAGAGAAAAATGTTTTATGGTTTACTATTTTTTTTACTAATTTGTAGATATTCGTGTTGAAACTGCCGATGTGAATTTGTGTATCTACACTCTGTGTGTTGTTATCGCCCCCATAAGCATGTAATTGAAAAGGAAGAAGAAAGAAAGAAAAGAAAAACAATCTCCACCGTCGTTCTATCCCAGATTTGTCCAAGGGTCCTTCACAGAAAATATTTCTTAGAGTTGGGAGATAGTTTATGGGCACTTGAATCAATCAGTTCTGTCAATAAACAAGCAAAATATGCGAGATTATTCTACGGGTATTTGACTTCAATTTACCTTTAAAATCTATGAGCTAATGATGAACTATTAGACCGTAAAATTTTAGAATATTTATCTTGGAGTGGATTCCCATAAATCTTATATAGAAATATGGTAAAAAATCACCCCAAAATCAAAATTCTGAAAGGTCTCAAATTCTAGTAAGAATGAATACATTAGAGTTTACAACTCTCATCAGGAATAAAATCATTTTGAGTTAAGAAGAAAGAGTTACGAAAATAAAAAGGAAATAGTTTGGAATGCAAAACTCACGAAATTCTAACAAACAAACAAAAAAAAAAAAAAAAAAAAAAAAA
>NW_019268532.1:2954201-2999501 GCF_002738365.1 Cucurbita moschata
AAAAAAAAAAAAAAAAAAAAAAAAAAAAAAAAAAAAAAAAAAAAAAAAAAAAAAAAAAAACCTATAGACACATGTCGATCATCCTCGATGGAGGCATGCCTCAGTCAATGGTGGACACACATCACATGCATAACAGAGTGACGCATACACTACGTGCACCGATACGTGACACAGACCCTCACCCAACCTGACACTGGAGCGCGACTCACACCAACAAAGGCGTATCAATCTAGGGCATCCGTCTTTTCCACACATTTTTGTAGTGTCATATCATATACATCTTTTAAATTCCGATACTGTCTCTCTTTTAAGAACAAATTGAACATATGTACATGTATACATTTTTACATTCATTTTATATATGTTGTTGAATGTTTTAAAATTACGTGAAATTCTATGGAAAATTTCTATTGGTTTCTCATATATTCTTGTTGCATCACATTATTTTTGGTCTTGACCTAGTTTTTCTCGGAGTCGTGACTTAATCTAATAGCCACAATTATATTATTTACAAGTTTTTTTTCTTAACTATAAAATATAAGGACGAGACCAACTTGAATAGAAATCAACTAGTTAAGGTATACAGCTTCGAAACAGGTTAAAAGTTCAAATCACTCCACCTCCCCAATTTTTTGAACTAAAACTAAGCGTGAACACAAAGATTTAGACTTTCGACTAATAAAGGAAATTGGTTATTCGACAAGTAAATATCTTTATAATATCTAACACGTGGTTGATCGCTTTAAAAAAGAAATATTTATTAAATTTTAAGATCGGAGTTTCAAATCTTCGTTCTTATATTTTTTATAATAAAAAAATGAAATGAATATGAAAAGTATTTTGTGCTTACCTTAGAATTGACAATTGTTAGGGTGGGGAAGAAAATGAATTAAAGTATGATTCGAAGAATAAGATTGAAGGATTAGGTAAATAGAACATCACCTTTATTCTCTCAACTTTTATTATTATTATTATTATTTGTATTTACATTTGGTGGGACTTATGCTTTATATATGAAAATAATATATCATAGTGCGTAAGACCATGGTTATTATAAGTAAATATTTTCTTACACCATGCCCGTGTCCGACTCTTATACCATTTGTAATGGCCCAAGTCTACGATATTGTCCTCTTTTGACTTTTCCTTTCGAGCTTCCTCTTAAGGTTTTTAAAACGCATCTGCTAAGAGAATGTTTTCACATCCTTATAAAGAATGCTTCGTTCTCCTTCCCAACTGATGTGGGATCTCATAACCTACCTAATTTGTTATATTATTGAAGGAATAAATAATATTGATCTACTTTGAGTATTGTTAGACAATAATATACATGATTATAAGTATCTCAAATCTTCGTTCTGTTAGTCTCTTTCATTATCGTTGTCATTCTAGACTAGTCTCTTATGCCCCTCGAGGTGCAACCTGAATGTCGGTTCCACCTACAATCTTCGTTCCAAAGAAGGTAACGGCCTTCAATCCGAGGTTAAGCTATTAGACCAGGCTGGCTAGTTCAAGTTTATATACTTTTCTTGTTTTTTAGTTCCATATCAACCTTTTTTGTTCCACAGCAAAATTGAATATAAAAAAAAATAATACTCAAAAGCCGATTATCACGAGCTGTAAAAAAAACATAGATGGCTCGATGGAGCGTTTTGCAGCTTCTTCTCGAATATGAGTTTGTTTTCGAGAGCTTTGCAACTTATTCTCAAATATGTTGTTCTTGAGGATAAACTGAATTTAATGTTAAAAGAGTGTTCGATCTTCAAGAACTACTTTGGGCCTTATTTTCGTTATTATTGTTCTCTTTAGCCCGTTTCATATTTCTTTTTGTGTCTTTTTTTTTTTCTCAAACACAAAAACCAATTAAAATGATTTTGGAATCTATGAACACGGTCAAAATCAAGTAGAAAATAGCTTAATCTGAAGGCAAGGGCGATTAGCATTCTCCTCTAGAGGTGTAATAATTTTGCTTTTGCTAACAACATTCCAAAGGTCTTGTCCTTATAGATAGAACATCATGCATGTTGTCCACGTAATATAGTTATTGCTCTTGACTTTTTTGATTCCTCCGATGTCTTGGAGATCACCCATCATGTTGGCAATACCTCAGTACTATCAAACAAGCAAGTTTTCAAGACAGAACTTGAGAGTTAAGTCACTCACAACAAAAGAAACTCTCTCACTAATAATCTTAAGAAATCCTTTCTGACGTGGAAGATCAAATAAAACTCCAACCACAGAACATACTAAGTAATTCCAAGAGATTTGACAACCTATACCAACCTTGGTAAAACACCAACACTTTTATTAAGACCAACCAGTTAAAAATTACAAGACACTGTGTAGAACACTACTACAATTTTCTTTGATTGGAATTGCTTGGGATTAAAAACTTAATGGGACGGAGGGGTATTAATAATAGAGATTAAACACGGTAGAACAAATTTATTCTTAAAAGATCTTAATTTTTATTCTTGAAATACCTATATCTCTCTCGTAAGACATGTAGACATTGAATTCATAATTATTGAGCTTGATTCTGCTGGGCTAACGATGAACAAATATATCTTACTAGTGTAGAATAGGTGCATACATAGCTTGGGTTGGAATTTTTTTTTTGGATCAATGCAAAATTTCAAGTTGGTTGAATTCGAGTGTCACGTTGATAGTTATATTTATCCATTATACATGTTGCATACTAACTAAAATCTCATAAAATTCAAAAGTAGAGTACTTATACGATTTCTATCTCATACATCCATCGATACAAACTAGTAACCTCATTGTGACGATCATGTAAATATTATAGATACACATGGATATCTTATACAATAATCATGTTGAAGTTGATATGTAATGTTTCATGTTCAATAAATTCTAAAATCTTGCTACTTTTTTTGATTGCCTCTAACAAATATGACACACCAAAAACATCACTTTATTCGGATTCAAAAAGGAAAAGAAACGAAGAACACTATCATTTCGTTGAGTTCGAATAATTTACAAAGATTTAGTAAACCAAATCATTCCCATAGAGTTTTTCAGCATAGTCAATGAGTTTGTCAAGCTCAGCCTCACTAATGAGTCCATCTTTATTAGCATCTGCATAAGCTATACCATCACGAGCCTTATAACACGGAAGAATTGGGTCTAAGAAACCAAATGCCATTGTTAGCTCACCATAGTCAAGAAAACCATCGCCATCGACATCATGCTCCCTAAAAATCTCCTTTATTTGCTCTCGACTTAAACGCATAAACGACCACTTATTCTTCAAGTCTCTTGGTGGGGCTTTTTGGGCTTTGTCAACTAACTTCTTTGCTGGGTCTTTGTTCCACTTTGAGCTATCTTTGTGCAAAGGATGTTCCTTGGCTTTCCCATCAGGCTTCGTCTTTGGCTCTTTAACCTTGTGTGTGCTTGCATGGCTCTCATCACCTTTGGCTTTGGCCTTCTCTTTGGGCTGTTTTGGAGCCTTTGAGGTCACCTTAGGAGGCTTTGAGTTAACTTTATGTTGGGGAGGTAGGGCTTTAGATGCCTTAGATTGAGCTGAAGAACAAGCTAAGTTAGGGAAAATTCCAGTCAGCTCATCTATGGTGATCACACCATCACCATTTTTGTCATACTTTTTGAAAAAATCATCTACTTGTTGTTGAGTACGAAAGGAAAATTGGCTTGGTAGACAAGAACGTGTTGCCATTGTGAAAAGGAAGAACAAGAGGAAAAACAATAAGATGCAATGTTTGGAGACAATGAACATGTTTAGGAGAGAATTAGGTTTTATAGTGATTCAATTACGTGAAGAATCTTGTTTACTTTTAATCTAACGCGTTACATGTTTGATTTTTTTGAGGTTAGATTCTCATATTGAATGAACTAAGCTAAGATAGCAAGAGGGAATCCAAATCAATTCGAAAAGAATTTTGTAATGAGTTGGACTATACTTACAAGCGTTAAAACTATCTTCATAGATTGAATTGGATTGAGTTGGGTTTGGAGGGTTTTTAGGGCAAACCCAATTGTTCAAGTCAGTAAATTTTTTAACCTAAATAACCCTGATTAAATAATGAACCGAACTCAGCCCAATCCAACCATAATATTTTTGGGTTCAGATGGTTAGGGTTTGTGACACTCGAGTAAAGGAGAGATACACGAATTAATCGAGACCACATTTAAATGAGAACGAACATGAGAATAGAATGACTAAGAAAAGTTTAATAGAATTAAAAATCAATACTACACCAACAAAAGGTACCTTCTTTTTGTTGACTAAATTATATAAAATTCATGGTTAAACAAACTTTAATTAGAGCAATTCTATATTGGGTGACCTAAGAATTTTTCTGAGATGCACGTGAGTGAAGACAAATGAACCTGATGCATGTGAATGAAGACAAAACATGTTGGAATGACTTCTATGTGCGATGATAGTTTTCACTCTTTAGAAGCCAAGAGTGGGAACAAATCTGGCTTATAAATTCTAATTCGAATTCTAGACATAGGTTCATTACACGGCTGTTTGAGTAATTTATTCCATTTTTAAAATAAAATAAAATTATTTTAAGAGTCATCTTAGAATAAATAATAATAAAAATTATAAAATTAAATAATAAAAAAGGAAATATATATATATTACTAAAATCGTATTTTTAAAACATTAAAAATAAATTCGAGTTGATTAACTCACTCATGTTAGTTTGTTTATTTACAAATGTACTGTTAATTCTATGTTACCATGTGAATTTAAACTAATTAAAAAAAATTTGATGCCCACGTGTTGTCGGTAGAAATGTATGGATAATAATAATATAAATAAATAAAAATATCAGTAAATACCTTTTTATTTTCTTCTCTTTACACGTGGAAGGAATTAGATTCATGATTAGCCTGAAAGAATGTGTTGACATTCTCAAACTTAATTTAAATTTTCTCATTACAAATTAACTGAAATTCTTATTCTACCCTAATAGCATATAAAATAGTATTAATCACAAATCTCATCGTAGGGGTATTTCTGTAATGTCTTATTTCTCACCTAGTTTACTTGTCGATATTGCTCGACTCATATTCTAGTCATGCATATTCTCTTTCTCTGCATAAAACAGCGTATGTTTCACAGCGTAAATATAAATTTTCATAACATAGTACATACTAATCTAAAAGCGTCATTTCAAAGTCCTTAACATGAAATTTTTAAGTGCTAGCTCATCCTAAAGATCTTTACGGGTATTACTTGCCTAAAATATGTATGGTTACTTACTTGGATGACTCCTGCCTTCCCGAGCTTGCTTTTTTGCGTGCTAGGAGCTCCAAGGTTCTAGGAATTTTTCTGGTAGGTTTAATTCAAGTCATAAGAGAGTTAGTATCAAAATCGGGACGAAAAACAGTCGCATGGAGAACAAAACAGACCTCACGTGCTACACACGTGCCCAAAATGGCTCCCATGCGCAAGTACACACACCAAAGGGAAGATGATGCACATTCACGACTTGACATGTGGCAACGAGTAGAGGCATTCTTCTTTGGATACAACCCCTGAGAGTTGTGATGATGCGGGTGTTGGGTTTTATGTCCTAAAACTCATAGTTTGTAACACAAAGATATATTCTATTTTCAATAAAGTTATTATTGATGTTTATTCAGTAAAAATTGTTATTGAATAAAGTGAACTTTACGATCATTAATCTAAATCCAATAAACTAAGAACACTCTGGCTATAGTATGATTACTTGAACTATATGTAGAGACATAAGAGTGGATCAAGTTCAAGTATATAGTCAAAATGATCTATAGTATAAGGATAAGGCTGAGTACCTTATTCTGGGGACACTATGGATGCGGCCCACTTTTGTATATGATATAAACAATGTGATCACTAAATTGTGCATGTGGAGACATGTGAGTGGGGGCGTCCTATGCAATGAGTATTGCATAAGATCGGACCATGAAGAAAACCACTCTCACTTTATAAAGTCGTTTACTGTTGAGACTGATTTTCTTTTCATTCGATAACCTAGGTAACTCGGTTTTAATCCTGAGCTAACCATGAACTCCTGTTTATTCGGAATTATCCTTAGATTTGCATGGGTGAGAGTGGCTCTAGTTCGCCGACTCAACAGACCTCCCATTTCAGGGGTAAGACTGGGTGAATGGCTGGGGATGTGGGGTGCAAGACGGAATTCACTCCTACCCACAGGGATAGAAGAAAGGTAGTTCCCTTAAGCACTGACTCCAGGTCTTGAACAAGGGGCCCCACCCTCTCATTGGCTTGAGAGGGATTTGGTTTACTGGTTGGACCACAAACCAATTGTTCATTAGAGGATCAGTGAGACATAAGGAACAAGAAGTAACTTCAGGGGTAAAACGGTAAATTGACCCAGCTCTAGTTACGAACAACCTGTGAAGGATCGACTTACTAATCATGGTTATATAAGATGGACAGAAATATATCTATAGTGAGGGGAGTGCAACTACTAGGCTATAGTGGAGTGTTCTAGTAGTTAACGAATGTTGGTTAACCAGGTTAATGAGTTTAATCGGTTAATCTTGGATCGTTGGAGCCCATGATCTATAGGTCCATTAGGTCCCTCTGCTAGCTCATATCGGACTAAACCATAGAACAATGTGACGAGTGAGTTCGAAGTGTTCGAATTCAAATTAGGGAATATGCGTTACATATATACGATATATTTAACCGCAATTTTGTTTTATTTACGAATTAAACGAAAAGAGAGAATGTGAGATATTTAAATAAGATTAATCAATTATGTGTCGGAATTGATTGGGATTGGCATTTGAATTAATATTAAATATTAATTAAATAGTTTAATTAATCATTTAATGTTACTTTAATTTGAAATTCATTATTCAAATTAATTGTTGAATTAAAATGAAGAAAGTCAAAATGTTGACTTTCATCTAATGGAAAAATCCATGTTAGTGGAATTTTGAGGTGTCAAAATTTGGTTTAACCAAACTTGCATGTTTGCCAAATAAACCCCACAAGTTTGAGTGGAATTTTGAGTGTCAAAATTTGGTTAATTCAAACATGCATGCTTGCCACATAATCCCAAACTCTTGAGTGGAATTTTAAGTGTCAAAATTTGGTGATCTCAAGTTTGCATGAACATGCAAACTTGACTCTTTAAATAGAGTGATCATGATACTTGGAGGGGATTCTTCATCTTGATGAAAAACCTTGAGAAAAACTTCTCACAAACACTCTCTTTCACATATACAAAATCCCTCCCAAGTTTAGTCACTCACCGGATTCCACAATCCCGTTCTAAGGCCGGAGGATAGTGGAGAAGACACTAGTGGTGGTTCGAAACCGGTTCGTGAGGCAAAAGGAGTTTGAACTACAAAAGGTTAGTATTTAAACTCATTAAGTTTTAATACTTATGAACATGCTAGTGATTTACAATAATTGATGTTCTAAAAGTGCCTAAGATCCAAATTGCTTCCGCATGTGTTATATTAACACCATCAGCGGGGTTGTTCCAGCCCCTTAATATTAGAGGGAAAAAAAAAAAAAGTCTAAGGAACCTTGCTTGGAAGGGGCCCTCCTATTTCGTACCGGTTGGAAGTTTGTTCCCAATCATCACTATATAGATATTTTAACGATTCTGAAAGACTAGGCCATACTTTGAATTCAATTAACATTTATGCCCATCTAACACCTTTAGGATCGTGTTGGAATAAACTATACCCATCTTGGTTGTGGCTTACATTCTTGAGAACTTACTAGGCTCATGAAATTTGTCAAAGGCCTGGAGGTCATAATAGTCATTCACACATTCGGTTCCCCGGGATTGAGTTCGATCCTTCGTGTGCGTAAAATTTCTCTAGTTGTTCTCGTAACGACACATGGTGCACCAGGGTAAGACACAGTTCTCAGGTCGGATTAGGCGAATGAATCGAGTCATGCGCTGAATTAGGTTGCATGTAGGTTGCCAACGTGAGCATGGGTCGGTCTAAGTCAGACTACCCGAAAAACATAACTCCTGCGAACAAAATTTTCCAGAAATTGATGGATTTTACTATTGAACCTATTTTTTTTCACATTTTCCTAACTTCTCATACAAAACTCAAATGAACTTGTTATTTTTTTTTTTTTTTGTCAAAATTGTAGAGTTTTAATTCGTCTACACATAAGTATTTTTCTCGTAATTTATTATCAACTACACATTGAAATAAACACATCCAAAAATCATACAAAGCTAAAATCTTACCAATCTTGTATTTTCTTAACGATCGCTGAAACGCCATCTTCCGATCCGAGATTTTTATAAACAATTGTTTATTCTACTTTGTGATGTTCCACATCAGTTGGGGAGGAGAAAGAAACACCTTTTATAAGAGTGTGGAAACCTCTTCCGTGCAGACGCGTTTTAAAGCCTTGAGGAGAAACCCGAAAGAGAAAGTCCAAAGAAGACAATATCGGCTAGCGGTGGGCTTAGGCCATTACATACCTCCTCTTCAATCCAAATTCGACATTGAAAGAAAAAATCCACCGGACCTCAGGAACCGAACTAAAAAATCTTTAAAATATATTTTTGAAACCCTTTCGAAAGTTAAATGGTAGGGTACTTCTGAATTTTTTTTAATAAGTTAAAAGGGTTTTTTCTAGTGAAGTTTAAGAGTATTGTTAAAACTATTGAAAGTTAAATGTTCTCGTAAAATTTAAGAGTATTGTTGAAACTATTCAAAGTTAAATGATATCTTTTTATAGGCAAACCAGACCTCACAAATCGAAAAACATCGAATTCATAAAACAAGTTTTAATTCTTCCATTCTTTCTCTTTATTCATATTAATCGAGTTCAAGCTAATACAATTTTTTTAAAGTAGATAATCATTGAACTCTTTATTATAATCCATAGTTCATAATACTTTAAAATTTTAAAACCCTCTCTTCTTTTTGTTGGTTCTCTCAGCATAATCAACAAGTTTTTCAAGCTCCTCCTCACTAATAAGCCCATCTCCATCAGCATCAGCATAAGCTAAACCATAATGAGCTTTGTAGAGTGGAATGATAGAACCAAAGAAACTAAAAGCCTTTGTTAACTCACTAACACTGAGGTACCCATCACCATCGATATCATGCTCCATGAATATCTCCTTGATTTGGCTCCTACTAAGCTTCATACTCGCCCCCTTCTCTTCGGCAGCCTTAGCAGGCACCTTCTGAGCTTTGGGTGCAACATCCTTCTTCTTGGCTTCTGGATTGTGTGATCCTGGGTTCTTAGCTTGGTTGTGGTGGATGGCTGCACTTAGCTCCTCCTTGGAGAGGCTTGAATCAGCATTTTTGTCATAGTTTTGCATGAGCTCTTGAGCTTCAGCTTCAGCTCCATGAGCATGGTCCCTGTGAAGTTGAAGAGAAGCTTCAGCCATTGTTGAGGTTAGGTTTTGTTTGGAGATGGAAGAAAACTCTTGGAAGAATTGGATTTTATAGTGATTTTGAGCAATGTACTTTGTTTTCTTGATTTTGACGTAGAATCTTATTCCTTTTTCAAGTGGTAAATGAATATTCAAAGTGAATAATTCTATTTAAATTCATAAATTTTGTAATTCATTTTATGAATAACTTGAGAAAATTTTCATTTGGAGCGTTGACGTGATATGATATGTGAGATTTCACCTCGGTTGGGAATAGAGAACGAAACATTGTTTATAAGAATGTGGAAATCTCTCTCCTGCAGACCCGTTTTAAAAACCTTGAGGAAAAAACCAAAAGGGTGTGAAAATCTCTTCCCCTCAAGATTTTTAAAACGCATCTGCTAGGAAGAGATTTTTACGCTCTTATAAACGGTGTTTCGTTCTCCTCTCCAACCGAGGTGGCATCTTACAATGATAACCGGTCTAGTCTGGAATACTATCTCCAAACTACAGGGTTAGGTTGAATTATATATATATATATTCAGTTTTGGTTGAGTTGATTTTTTTTTGGAGAAAATCGGGTAGGTTTGCAGGTTAACATTTTTTTGGTCGAGTCAACCCGATCAACTCGAAACTAAGGTTACAATTCAACCCAACACAAATTTTTAAATTAGTGTGAATATTAAGAATATTAAACGTTTGTAATCAATATTACTGATATTTTGTGACTTGTGAATGTTTGATATTTGAATTTTATGAAATTTTAATTATTAATGTAACATGTATATGGATAAGTACAATGTTTTAAAGATAATTATAAAAAAATATCAATCCAATCCCATTGAGTTAAGTTGTGAACTCTATTCGAGTTGTTTAAGTCACAACTCGATCAACCTAATCCATGTACGACCCTAAATTTTATTATTCTAACTATATGGTTTTTATGTTTGATAAATGTCTGAGAGGCATATTTATATAATTATAAAAGTTAAAAGAATTTAATATTTGTTATAATTAAAAATAGAATCATAGATTTTGGAGGTAAACTAATAAAATTTATAGTATTAATTTATAATAATAAATTATATCCTTTTCATATTAAAGTTATTCATATTCTAACTCTTTATGTTCCAACGGTTCACATTCGAACTTGGTAATTATTAAATAATATTTTTGTCGCGAGTTAGAGAAAGAAATAATCATAAGAATGGGAGAGACGTGGAATTTGATACATTTGAGAACGCATTTCGAGAAAGTGGGAGGAAATGAAAGATAAATGAAATTAAAATGAAGAATTTGGGGATGTGAGAGAATATTTAATTTAATTAGTATTTAAATATGTAAGGACAATTTAAATATTTTCTTCTAAAAAACAACGTTAATATTATTAAAAAAAAAACTAACTATAATTTTATAATTTAGGATAATTAATTGTCATTATTATAATTTAGATCTTCGTCTGCTCAAACGGCAGATATTGTTCTTTTTGAGATTTCTATTTTTGATTTTCTTTCAAAAACGCGTCTGCTATGGATAGGTTTCCACACTACTATAAAGAATGTTTCGTTCTCCTCTCCTACTGATGTGGGAACTCACAATCCACCCTCTTTCGTGTCCCAGCGCCTTTGCTAACACTTGTTCCCTTCTCCAATCAATGTGGAACCCTCCAATCTACCCCTTTTAGGGCTCAACGTCCTTGGTAGCACACCGTCTCGTGTCCACACTTCTTTGGGGATCAGTCTCCTCGCTGGCATATCGTCCGGTGTCTGGCTCTGATATCATTTGTAACCACCCAAACCTTGAGGGGAAGCCTAGAATGGGAAGCGCAAAGAGAAAAATATCTACTAGTATTGGATTTAGTTTTAGAAACTAATTAAACGTTCAAATTCCGCGATTGAGATAGGAGAGGCTACTGACATGCACATGTAAAGAATGACGAGATTTAAAAAAAAAAAAATTATGATAGGTACTTTCCTCGTTCGATTACACTAATAACTTTGAATTTTTTAAATAATGAATAATATTATATTACAAATAAAGTAAACATAATTTTTATTAATTATTAACAATAAATAATTAATTACAAAGGTTTCACGACAAAAATCCAAACAATCTCTACCAGCATTAAAGTTCATGTATTTTATGATATATTCTATATCGAAGATAATTTTTTATTTGGCTTAGAGAAGATGAGACATGTCTCGTAATTATAGACATTCTAGCTGATCATCAAACATTTTAGTTTAGATAAATTTTTTTATCTAAATAAAAATATTTGTCGTTAAAATTTATTTTGGTCATTACTCCGATGTTTTCTCTATCTCATTACATTCTATAATTTTTGTTGATATTAATTTTTACACAGTTAAAGCACACATCTTTTAAATCATTAAAAAATTATTGTACTCTACAATTTTTTTTTTTTTTGCCATTTTTATTAATTTATTTACCAATTTACTTTGAATTGGGTATTACAATGTGAATTCAAAGTATGTTTTACACATTTTGATATTAATTTGGTTGTAAATCAATAATTTTAGTGGAAAGAACATAATTCTCACAAAGGGTATAAATACCCTCATCTTGTCGATAGAATTTATGAAAAAGAATAAAAAAATAAATATCAATATAAACACTTTTCTTGCTTATGGGAGGAATGAGATTCATCTCCTTAATATTCCCAATATTAATTCAATTATCTTATCACAAATCAAGTAAAAATCTTATTTAATATTAAATTAATTGGAGGAGATAATTCACTCGTAGTCAAAGCCAACTGTTAGATGAACACGACTCTCTACAATTGTATGATATTGTCCACTTTGAGCATAAGCTCTCATGACCTTACTTTGACCGCAAAAGGCCTTAGATCAATAAAAATAGTATTCTTTGGTTATAAACTCATGATCATTCCCTAAATTAGCCGGGGTGAGACTTTCATCCAACATCTTCATCGAACAAAGTACGCCTCCCTTTAATTAAGGCTCGACTTCTTTTTCTTTTGGAGTCCTTTGTTTGACATTTGAGGATTCTATTGACATGACTAATTTAGGGCATGACTCTAATACCACTTTAGATGAGCATGACTCTCCACAATGGTATGAATTGTTCACTTTGAGCATAAGCTCTCATGGCTTTGCTTTAGGTTTGGCGACTCCAGTGGACAATATCATACAATTGTGGAGAGTCTTGTTCATCTAACACCAACAACCCTCCTAATCATGTCCTTACCTTTACGTGCAAAAAAATTGATGTAAAAGGTTGAGTATACAAATAATAATAAGTAACATTCTTGCTCGAGTTAGTAAAAATGTATGTAAATGAATGAGTTTAAAATCGTTCAAAAATTGATTATCTAGTCTATGATCTGACTCATAAATAGAACTATCTAGTATGTGATCTTAATTAGACCCAATAATATTTATCAACTAGCTCATGATCAAATCTTTAAACATGGACTATCCAGCGAGGGGTAAAATCAAATTCATGATAGCCTAAAATCAAGAATTGTAACATAGGTCATCTAATTAGTGATGTGTTTCATAAAACATCATTTCATGACTTTGGTTTGAACTTCTAGTTTTGGCAAAATTGGATGTATAGTACTTTCTCTACACACGACTTACGCATGCGCACATAGACCCCAGATGAGCTCGTATACTACCCATTGGATCTAGTCTTCTACTAGTGTGCATTCATGCTGGCTGTAAACCACGGAAAGAAGGGAGTGTGCATAGTATATGATGTATATAATACCGTATCATAACATCACTGTGTATGTGTCCATACTAATCATAACATGAAAGTATCCTAATGCAAGTGAACATACAATATGCATGAGATCCCCATAATTTAACATCATAGCATGTATATGTGTTGCAATATATACCTTCATTCATTTCATATGTAACATAATCATTTTATGTCATTTCATAATATAATGAAACTTTCAAACATAACACGATCATCGATGGCATAACGTGTCAATATGATAATCCATAACATGACATATCTCATAATTACAACACATCATAACATAATAAGCAAACATCAACAACCACAAGGTACGACATGTACAAAGGCTACAAGACATGCACGGTTCATATTTCAAACAATTTTTTCTAGAAAATAAATGTAAATATTGACAATGACCAACATGTTCTCGACATAGTAGAAAAAGAATAATAATATCAATCAATGTTCTTTTCTTGTATAGTAGAGGAATTAGATTCAAGATTTGATAGAATCTTGTTAATATTTCAATCTTAATTTAAATCATCATATCAAAACCCATCTAAACTCTTATGTTATTCTAAGAAAATAAATGTGAATTTACGTCTTACTTACGTTCAAGTAATCACAATGAGCTGGAATCGAAGCAATGTTGTTATCCTTTTCATGTTACTAAGAAAACGTTAAAAAAATTGAAAGTCACTGTCTATACCAATAAGGTGTACTTTCTTTTTCGGTGGCTTAATCATAGAAATTTCATGATTAAACATGTTTTACTTGGAATAATTCTATGTTGAGTAACCACTTAGGAATTTTCATGAGTTGCATGTGAGTGAGAACAAGACAAGCTGGAACGACTCATGTTGGTTTGTCGGAATAATTTTCACTCTTAAGAAGCAAATAGTAGGTAACATGCTATGTTGCATGAGATGTAGGGAAATTTCAGAGCCATTAGATACCGAATCCAAATTTTGAATCTATAGCGACCCTAAATTTCTAAATATCTAGAGTCACTATTGTCATCATTATCTATACTGATATTATCTATACTGATATGCAGAATTAAACATTTAAAACTTCATTATAAAACATAAACTTTATCTTAAAAGACTATCATATACTTACGTGTTCAAAAATGACACAACGAAAAACTAAATAAAATAAATAACATTAAAATTAAAAGACCCTATTCTAACCTTAGTCTAAAACAACAAGTACAGTTACCCTATGTATGTGTCATGGTCTCGAATTGTAATCTCGTCGTCAACCATATCAAGGCTACTGGACGTCATCAAGGCCACGGGACCTTATACCGACCTTAATTGTCTTTAATAAGGTCCTTTTTGAGTTGCCAGTTACTGGGCCGTTCGCTACCTAATATCGGATCCACCTCATAAATTAAGAAAAGAAACCTTGCATAATCTTTTTCTTCATAATAGTTAGTAATAATCCCTTCAATTTTTTTCATACTAGATTTAGTTTATTGTCTTTAATTTTTATATAATTGATTGAGAAGCTTAATCTTTATTACGTGAATTCTAAATTCTAGAGATCTTTTATTCTTTTTACATCATATATGATACAATTTATAAACTTAAAATAAAAGAACATGTCTCAAGGATGTCTTGAAATTGAGAAACAATAAACAAACATATCTAAAAAATACATTCAAAAAACAATTTTTAACAGATACGCCAAACGACTTGATCTTTATTTAAATAGAGAAACAAGGGCTACAAAGTGCATACATCAAAGAAAAAGATTAAGATAGATAAATATAATAAACCAAGCAACCATAAGAAGAGTTAAACTCTTTATTCTACCTCATAGTTCATAATATTTTAAAACATAACTTAACAAAACCCTTTCCTTCGACTAACTCTCTCGGCATAATCAACGAGTTTTTCAAGCTCTTCCTCACTGATACGACCATCACCATCCGCATCAGCATAGTTTAGACCATAGTGAGCTTTGTAGAGTGGAAGCATCGAACCTATGAAGCTAAAGGCCTTTGTTAGCTCACTTACATTGAGATAGCCATCGCCGTCAATATCATGTTCTAAGAAGATATCTCTAATCTCGCTCCGACTGAGCCTCATATGTAAGCCCTTATCTTCGGGAACCTTAGCGGGTTTTTTCTTAGGTTTGCACACAATATCCTTGGGAGGTCCTTGTTGTTGAGATGCTTGTTCAAGGATCATTGCGGTTAGCTCATCCTTGGTGAGGATTGAATCGCCATTTTTGTCATACTTCTTAATAAGATTGTTTGCGTCAGCTTCAGACATGTAAGGTCGGTCATGGTGAACGTGGGGAGGATTGATTGACATTGTTAAACTAAGGGTGGAGAAGTTTTTCGATGAAAAATACTTTTAAGGATGATTAAGTTTTTATAGGCATTTTAGGAGCTTGTTTTTTCAACGTAAACATTGGAATCTAATTCCTTTCCAAAGTGATTAATTGGGTATTCAAATTCATCCTCTTGTTTGCTAAAATATTATATTCTAAGTGTTACTTTTTTATATTATATGTAAAGTAAACTAGATTTATGTGTTGGAGTGAAGTCAACTTAAGTTTTTAATTTAATGGGTGATTTAATGTTAATATTCTTTTGTGTCAGATCTCACGTTGATTTGGGAGGAGAATGAAACATCCTTTATAAGAGCGTGAAAACCTCTCTGTTTCAGACACGTTTTAAAAATATTTAGGGGAATTCTGAAAGGGAAAGCTCAAAGAGAACGATGGGCTTCAGCCGTTGCAAATGGTATCAGAGTCAGACACCAGGCGATGAGCCAGCAAGGAGACTGAATCTCGAAGGGGGTGGACACGAGGTGGTGTGCCAGCAAGGACGCTCGACCCCGAAGTGGTCGATTGGAGAAGGGGATGAGTGGTATTGGTTGGGGAGGAGAACAAAACACCCTTATGTTCAAGTAATAATCTAAGGGTTTACAGTACATGAATTAGGTAAAGTACCTTATCCTTATGAAATTATTAATACGACCGTTTTGTAATTATTATAAATGATTTGATTCAAATCGTCTGTGGATGATCATATATGACTCGATCTTGATCTTAAGTGAGTTATGAACTCTTGTCCATAAGCATTTGTACTTTGATTTGCATAGGTGCTCCTTCCCAGATAGGGCAAGCAGATGAGTAGTTCATGTGTTGATGCAAGCCTTGCACCATTAGCTCATGATGAACTTAGTTTGTGGTTAAATCATATATAAATTGTAGATAATCAGTGATACTTAATGTATATGTAATTAGAGGGGTATAACGAACTTTTGACTCAACTATGATCACAAACAAGTCGTAAACGATCGAGCTGTTTATAATAAGTATATACATAGATACAACTTATTATATAATATATAAGAGTGCAACTGTTTGAATGAAAATTATTTAAAGAATTTAACTAATTAATTTTGTATCATTAGAGATGATAAGGAATTTAATAATTATAATATTGAAATTTATATTTAATATTTTAGATATATTAAATATAAAAAAAATATTTATTGTATTTTAAATTTTAAATAATAAAAAAATGAATGTATATCAAATATATTTAAAATAAACTGATTGAATATATATAAAATATCTTATGATATTTAAATATAATTTAAATAAATATTATATTTTAATATATTAGATATTCAAATATATTATTCTAGAGTTACAAAAGCTCAGCGAGAATTCTCACCTCTCCCCCTCAAATTCCTTAGATTTTATTTTAGGAGATTCCCACAAATATTAGTCTTGTGTTTGACTAAGATTTGTAATCGAGCAAGACGAGTTCAACCGTTGGACGAGTTAGAGCAAAAAGATTAAAGACCAACTTAAACTTTCTTCGTATTTGTTCCGTGTAAGTTTGTTTAATCTTTAGTTTCGTTCAATTCTAAATAAAATCAAAGTTGATTCTTATGCTTTCATTACGAAACGTTCATTCTCAACATTAATATACAGATAAGATTGAGTGTAGAATGAGAAGACTGAACTACAAAATATTTAGTCTATATAAAATAATTAATCGAGAAGATCAATATTTCACAAAATAATCATTTATAACTCGTAATTTTGAGTGAATCAGAAACTCGTAATTTTTTTTTTTATTTACATGGGTAATAGCTATTTTGGTAACCATTAAAAAAAGTCTACCATAAAATGATTCAATCTAATCTAGTTTTGTACTTACTTTTATAAACCTAGGGTAAATAACTCGTGTAAATTTGTATTTTTTTTTTCCTCAATGTATAGAGATACGAACATTGTTCGAGAGGTCTAACCGACATCGATTATTCTAATCTCATGACAACCGCGTATGAGTATGCAAATAATAATTTATAGAAAACAAAAGTAAATGACTTATAAATGTCTACTTTAGAATGTCTAAAAAGATGTAAGAAAAGAATTAAATCTAGCTAGTTAGAGTGTTGCAACACGACAACAACTAGCAAGAAAAAGATAAAGAAGAATATAAGAGAATAAGGTCCTTGTTGTCTTATTGTCAAAAGGGTAAAAAAGTTGAAAGAAAAAAAGCACGAATATTATTCGTTCACTCTGAGAGTGAGTACAAAATGGTCGTAGTTTGCGGTTAAAAAAATAAATAAATAAAAAAGACGTTAGACTTATAGTTGCCCTTAATTACCAAAGATCACGAAGCTCTTTGTTGTGAAGAAGCTACAAAGAAAGAAGAGTAGAATGATGCTGGTATAAATCATATATAGGTTAGCTACGGGAGACACCCTGGAGCTATGATATTATGCTGTGTAGATCCTTGACAACACAGAGGAAGTTAGAGTAAGGATGGGATAGTTTTGATGATCGATTTTTTTAAGACTGTATAATGAGCCAAGCCCACCTACGAAAGCTATGACATCATGTTGTGTAGATCCTTGACAACACAGAGGAAGTCAAAATAAAGATGGGATAGTTTTGGTAAATCATCACAAAGTTGTCTAACCGATCCCATAGGCCCACCGCTAGCCGATATTGTCCTCGCTTTTCCTTTCGATTTTCCCTTTTGGGCTTCCCCTCAAAGTTTTTAAAATGCATCTGTTAGAAAGAAGTTTCCACACGGTTATAAAAGATGTTTTGTTCTCCTACCCAATAATGTGGGATCTCACAAACTGAATTTTAGAGCAATTAAATAAGAATGTAGAAGATAAAAATGGACACTACAATTGTCTTCTATAGTCACATGTACTCCTTGTCACGACCATCATACACTCTTACCTTTATCTGAAAACATTTTAATAAGATAGATGTACATACAAGCACAATCGATATCAAGAAATTGAAGGACCTACCAATCATTTAAAATGAGTCTAACTCCTATGTAAACACAAACGATAGTTGGCACCCAATGCTCAATGAATTAGTAACACAATTCCCACACACAAACAGGTAGTTGCCGGAGGCCACACCACATAATCTAAAGTAATTCTCAAGCATATAACTAGATAAATTACTAAAATTTTCATGTACATAGCTAGATAATTGTTTTATGTCATATGTATTTCCATACACACAGTTAGGTAATAATCTTACATTAATTACCCCACACCTCTATAAATCTAAAGTAAATTTGATGCACACAGTTAGGAAAATTACTATGAAGCGTGTCTTCTGAGGTCGCTGTCCTCGTGTTAAAGGTTCCAAAATTTCTAAATGGTAGGTCCTGATTCACGTTAAATTATGGTTAGTATTGAAATTGGATGAAAAACCGATAGAGGGCAAACATATCAGAAAATACCTCTCACACGCTTTCCACGCACACAAGCCACACGCACGTACCATGTGCTTGAGGGAAGGGCTATTGGGTTGATTGTGCAACATGAGTCACTTTCTGATTGGCCCGTTCCACTTTAACGCCATGAGTTCAATCCCTAAAGTGTGCCGTGCAATTTTTGTTCGATTTTCCTTATGTTTAGGTAGAGTATAAGATTTTTAAGATATGTCCGTAAAGTTATGAAACCATAAATTGAGATTGGATAGAGTGGAAGATTCATGATCAGGAAAATATAGAAATTGTTGTAAAAATATCCTCACTTGCTCAATAAGGTAAGACTCAATAATTATATGAGCGCATTGTCTATAAAAATGATTTAGGCGATGTTGGACGACTCAAGCAAGGGATGTGGTAGGCGATTCAATATCTTATTGATCCTTTAAGGGACTAATTAATATATCTCAGATTAATGTTAGGAATCACAACTCTCCATGATGGTATGATATTGTTTGTCCACTTCGAGTGAAAGCTTTCATAGCTTTGATTTGGACTTTTCCCAAAAGACTTCGTACCAATGGAGATGTGTTCCTTACTTATAAACCTATAATCATTCTCGAAATTAGCCAAGGTAAGACTCGCTCCGAACAATGCTCAACAATTAACTCCACAGATAAACTAATAGATATTGGAATCCTTTTCCATGTTCCATCAAGATTACATAAACAAAGAAGACTAGCTAGCAAGCAAGCCAGCCCTTCTTTCCTTTATTGATAACATTCAAAAGCTTAAAACGATAAGTAGTACAACAAGCCGTTGCCAATTTTCTTAATGCTTCTTGTGCTCAAACCTTTTGGCATAGTCAATCAGTTTCTCCAGCTCGTCTTCTGAAACGAGGCCATCGCAGTTGTCATCAGCAAAAGCTAGTCCATAGTGAGCTTTGTAAAATGGGATAACATGACCGCAAAACCCGAACGCTTTGACGAGCTCGTTGATGTTGAGGTAACCATCTCCATCAACGTCGTGCTCTCGGAAGATCTCCTTCATTTCTTCCCTGGAGAGGTTGAGCTTGCCTACAGCACGACCGGCCATTTTTTACGTATGGATTGTGAGTTTGAGCTGTGATGGAGGTGGTGTGTATTTTGATGGGGGTATTTATATGATCCATGAACAACCTTTATTCTCACATACTCCATGGTGCTCCCATTAAAATAATATGGTCATCATGACTCATGTAAGTACTAAATTGAGATGGTTAATAATGAAGACCTATTTGATAGGTGTTAAAATTTGAAAATTTGAAGGACCAAGTGTAATAGCTCAAGCTCACCCGAGCAGATATAGTTCTCTTTGTGTTTTCTCTTTCGGACTTCACATCAAGATTTTTAAAATACGTTTGCTAAGGAGAAGTTTCCACACCCTTATAAAGAATGTTTCGTTCTTCTCCCCAATCGATGTGGGATCTCACAATCCACCCCCTTCAGGGCCCAGCGTTCTCGCTAGCCCTCGTTCCTTTCTCCAATCGATGTGAGACCCACCAATCCACCCTTCTTTATGACCCAGAGTTCTTACTGGCACACCGTCTCGTGTTCACCCCTCTTTGTTGGCACATCGCTCGATGTCTACTTTTGATACCATTTGTAACAGTCTAAGCCCATTGCTAGCGGATATTGTCCTCTCTGGGCTTTTCTTTTCGGGTTTCCCTTGAAGTTTTTAAAACGCGTCTAATAAGGAGAGGTTTTCACACTCTTGTAAGGAATGTTTCGTTCTCCACACCCTTATTAAGCATGCTAAGCACAACATTGAAAGTTTAGAAATTTAACGAAAAAGAATCAACTTAAGATGGAGACAAAACTCAAAACTTTTCATATAACCTACTTTCTTCAAATATATACCTTTATTAGATCCTCAACAATTTGTGATCATAGAAAAACAAAAACAAAAAAGAATCGAACTTTCATTTTCCTTTTTTCTTGCCCTTAAGGAATTGTTCTATTTTCAGCTGAAGAACGTGGAATCTGCATCGGATGGAAAAGGCCATCCACTTCCATAGTATAATTTGAAATGACAACGTAGGAAGCGTAAAATATGACAACGTAGGAAGCATAATTTTACAACCAATAAACAAGAAATAATCGATGAACTTGGATCGAAAGCTGCCCTCCACTTCTATGCCCATTATAAGATTCTTCCCAGTAAAAACAGGTTTGATTTTTTTCCAGTGGTCTATATTTTATATAACTTAGATCTTAATGGATGAGAAATTTTTATGTTTAGTTGTTTTTGTTCTTGAAAACTTGTTTATTCAACCATTATTTTTTGGTTGATTGTCACTCTCTCAATGTAAGCTTTGATTGAATCTCAAGGGGCTGTGTCAGCCGCTTATGTATTAGCTCAATTAAATGAGTTGTCAATATCACAAGGGACCCCATTGTTGGAGTATATAACCTAGCTTCTAGCTTCGGTTCCATGTCTGTCACTGCAATGTCGTCGTATAAGGGTGTCTTACCTTTACTTGAAAAATACGAGTAGCATGTGGCTTAAATATTTTAAGAAATACTTAGTAAGTAACTTCATTATTGGAGCAGGAAAATGCAATCGATACGATATGGTGCAACCTATCCTTTCATGAAAACATCATGACATGATTTTGGACTCTGTTTTTTAGTCTGGACAAGGTTGGATGTCTAATACTTCCCTACGCACGACCCACACACGCACACATAGACCCATGCACGTACCTCGTCGGGCTAGTACACGCTCACGCTATTGTATGCCACATAGGGAAAGAGCCACATAATATCATGGCTAACATAAATATCGTAGGGTATGCGTCCGTACTAATTATAACAGAGAAATATCCTGATACATGTGACATACATAAATGCATGAGATTTTCATAATTTAAAATCATGGCATAAGTTTGTGATGCAAGTCATATACCATTCATAAACCAATGAAACATACATATGCCATATCTTTCATACTTAACATAATTTACATGACACGATATATGGAGGTTTATGCATCATAAATCATCGAATCATAAATATGATTTTACAATATGGCATAATCATATTATAGCATAACTTATAATATGACATAGCATAACATAGAATAACATGACAACATAGTAAGCATTACGTAAAACAACACAACTTAGCACATGTCAAAACAATCATAATCATGACACATGGAGGAGCAATGTGACACGTGTCATCATACGTAATTCAATTCGTCCAAGCAAGCCTACACTGAAGTCATTTACTTAGTTAGCCTAAGCTGAAGTTAATATTTTATCCTTGGTACTAATCTGAAACTACCTTTGGAGTATGAGTCGACCTATATGCACCCACGGTATCTAGTTAGAATATGTTAAAGAGCTTAGTTCGCCTAATGGTCTCAAATAATTCTCTAATTTGGTTTAAATTGGTGAAAAGTGATTGTACTTATTAGGATTATACAACAACGCACACACTATCGATGGACATGTAAAATAAGAGAGCCAAAATACAATTTATGTTGTTGACTTGAGAAGAGAATACATTTAGGAGAAATGATCGGTATATATATGGTTTCAGTTTATTATATATATCTATATATAGCTTTAACAATATAACCACTATTATATATATTTCTACCAGTTTTTTACTATAAATATTTGTTCACTACTATTTTCCATATATATTTTTAGTATTTATAACAATTGAACAAGCGGGTATAAATATGCATCAATCTCCCTATCTCACCCCAGTTGGTCAACCAACAATTTGATTCTGAAACGACTATCAACATCTTCACTGCACCATCTAAATTGAGGCTTTGCACAATCTCAATGTTCCAACATCAACACATTTTATCAACATGTTTGTTAGATTCTTTGCACCCTCTATCTTCTCCAAACACATCATCTACTAACGAGTGAAATGATATCATTTTCTGTGTTTTGTCTTTGAATGATAAACTGAGTTTTTTACCAATTTTATGACACTTTGACTATCTGTATAAACAATCTTCTCGTGTTGCTTCTTGCCCAATTCTTTTAGATAGTTTATCATCCATATCATCTCCTTTCCAACTTCAGTTATTGTCATGTCCTCACTCTCAGTAGATGAAAATGCAACTCATTTCTAAATCCTAGACATCCCATCATCCATGGTTTGCTCCCACTTGGTTGTATCCTCCAACTATAACGCCTCATCAAAGAACTCTAGTTCCCGTTCATCAATTAACAACAAATAGTGCAATGAAGGTACATTTCTATTTATTACTCTAATAGTGTAATGAAGGTACATTTCTATTTATTACTCTCAAGGTACATTCATATCTAAAAAAAAAAAAAACATTTTGATAATTATACCTATTTTATTTCATTTCACCAAAAAAAAGAGTCTATATTCAAAAGAATCTCAATTCTATTGCAATCAATTGTATTGCGATTATTTTCATTACAATGAAAGCTCATCTTCATTAACTAAAATTTGTCAAAAATAGTTATTAACTCAATAAGTTTAAGAAAATGGTTAATGATTTATTTACTAGAAGTGTTAGGAATTGTTAATGGAGCAAATTTAAGAAAATTATTAGGGATTTATTTAAGAGAATTGTCCGTGTTTTTTAAAAAAATTTAAGAAATTTGTTAATGATTTTTTTTGTTATATGTAAATACTCCTAATATATGACCAAAAAAAATTGAAAAGCATGTTGTTAATGTTTTTGATATAAAGAAACTCTCATCTCAAAGTTGTTCTTTCTTGTGTATTTATTTGTGTGTACTTTGACCAATAATCAAAACCAACCAACCTACCCATCAAATTGAAATCAATTCCAAAATTACTAGCCTTTATATATGTATGTATTTGTTTGTTTATGGTAAACATGAGTAATTGTATAGAATATTGAGCCTTTATTTCTACAATGGACATTTTTTCTTGTCCTCATATTTGCACAAGATAAACCAAAAGAACAAAATGGGATGATAAATCCATCACTCTTATTACATTAAAACACACATTAATCTCACTTAACCACTCTCTTTAAACACTTCTTTTTGGAACCACTCTCTTTAAACACTTCTTGTTGGTTTTCTCGAAATAATCAACGAGTTTATCAAGTTCCTCCTCGCTAATAACGCCATCGCCATCACAATCAGCAAGAGCCAAGCCATGACGAGCTTTATGAAACGAGAGCGAAGAACCCATGAAATTGAAGGCCTTAGTTACCTCACCGACACTAAGACAACCATCTCCATCGATGTCGTGTTCTAGGAAAATCTCTTTGATCTCCTCCCGAGTGAGCTGTAGTTTGGAGGGCCTCAAGTCATTCATCAGCTCCTTCTTCTCAAGAACGCCATCTTTGTTGGTATCACGAAGCTTCAGCACACAGTCTGCTTCCTTCTCAGATAGAGGCCTTTGGAGTATTTCTTGAATGCTTTCCATCTCGCTGGCTTAGGGTTTAGTTAGAGATGATTTTGTTTTATGCTTCACAAATGAAAGAGATTGGTATTTATACTATGTTAGAAGCTCCTCCTTTTTTAGTGGAATCGCATTCCAGTTCATCTTTTGGCTATTAAAGTTGTGTTTTTGTTGTCACCTATCTACTGTGCATATATTGACATTTATTGGGTTCGTAATTCTTTCTTTATTTGATTTATCTCTTATTTATAGGATTCATATCCCATAACAATCCAAGCCCATTGCTAGTAGATATTTTCGTTTTTGGGCGCCTTCTCAAAATTTTTAAAACGCGTATGTTAGGGAAAAGTTTCCACACACTTATAAATGGTGTTTCGGGATCTCACAATTCACCCGTCTTCGAGGTCCAGCATCCTCGCTAGCACTCGTTTCTTTCTCCAATCGATGTGGGACCTCCACCAAATCTACTCCCTCCGAGGCCAAGCGTCCTTGCTGGCACACTGCCTCGTGTCTACCCTTTCGGGGAACAACCTCATGTTTACCTACCCCCTTCGGAAACAGCCTCCTCGCTGGCACATCACCCGGTGTCTGACTCTTATATCATTTGTAACGGCCTAAGTCCACCACTAGCCAATATTGTTCTCTTTGGCCTTTTTTTTCTTTCGGGCTTCCCCTGATTTTAAAATGCATTTGCTAGGGAAAGGTTTCCACACCCTTATAAAGGGTGTTTCATTCTCCTCCCCAACCGACGTGGGATCTCGCGTAGCCTTCTTGGTTTATCTTTCATTTTGATACATGAATAATGTTGATTCATATATGACATTGCTTCTGTATCTTTATCAAGGATTGTCTAGGATGATTGAGATATGTAGAGTTAGATTGAATTTGATTATTATCTTGTATTTATTGAGTGACATTTGGGATGAACTTTATTAAGAGACTTTGTAATGTGAGAGTGTGAGATATACACTTTGTAAACACTTTGATTATTGAGATTGGTTACTACTCGTGGATATAGGAAAATTTCTTCTCTATAGACCACGTAAATCTTTGTGTCTCTTTGTTTAATTTCTGTTTGTGGATGTGTGAGTACGATCTTGTTTCCGCTTCCGTTACAATAAAAAAAAAAAAACAAAGAAAATGTTCATGCTACACATGTTAATAAACAAATTTGAAAATCATAAGGATAAAACATTTATCCACCCTGTTTAATTGTTTTATGTGCTGTAAATATATTCTTCTTATGTATATCTTCATCCATTGTGTATTGGGGACTTTTGTCCCATCGATGCACATATTCGAAATTCTTCACCTGATAGGGTTGAACATCTCTACTAGGAAAAAGTGTCATTTATTATTATTTTTTACATCCCATTTAGTCAAATAAACTTTCAAAATATTCATTATTATTTTATAGTTTCATATTTTATTTCATTTGGATTTTGAATTTTAATTAAAACTTTCTTAATTCTTTGAATTTGTTTCTGTATAATAAATTTTGTCAAAAGTGTTTTATTTTAGTTCCTAAACGTTAAATTGGCTTCCCTTCCCCTTAATGAGTGTGCGGACTCCATCAATTATAACTTATAATAGTGGAGATAGTGTCCCTTCTTATATATCTATGATATTTCCCTTTATTAGGAGCACGGCTCTAATAATTCTAAAAACTTTATGTACCTATGATATTTTCCTTAATTAGCTAGTGTGAGACTCCAATACTTTTCAACAATTCTCTCCTCGAACAAAGTACACTATTGAGTCTCCCCTTAAATAGGCTCGCAACTTCTTTGTTCGACACTTCAGGGATTCTATTGACGTATTTGTTGGACACTTAGAGGATCATATTGACATAACTAAGTTAAGATAAGGGCATGACTCTAATATCACTAATAAAAACAATGGATGTAACAACCCAAGTCTACCATTAGCAAATATTGTCCTCTTTGAGTTTTTCCTTTCGGGCTTTCTCTCAAGGTTTTTAAAATGTGTCTAATAGGAAAAACGTGTCTGCTAGGGAAAGGTAAATGATGTTTCGTTCTCCTCACCAATCAATGTAGGATTCTCACAATGAACCTTCACACTGGTATGATATTGTCCACTTTGAGCATAAGTTCTCATGACTCCACTCTTCGTTTCTCCAAAAGATCTCGTACCAATAGAGATAGTTCTCCATACTTGTATACCTATGATCTTCCTCTTAATTAGCTATTATGAGACTCCAACAATCCTCATCCCCTCCATTAGTAAGTAATTGTAGAACCTAAATATCATTGTAGGTAGGGTTGATTGCCCTATGATTTTTCAATTCTACTCAAGTGTAAACAAGGTTTTGGGCTAGGGTTCGAGATTTCTCACGGTCGTGCATTCACCACTATTTCTTTGTAGGTCAATGTGGAAGGGAGTTATCGACGTGCATGACCCCGTGGGAAGGAGGAATCACAGGCGATTGTATAGTAAACCATCGAGAGAAGCACACATGATCGCACGACATTAATTAACATGTGTACCAACCATAAAAAAATAATAAATAAAATAAAAAAATTAATTAATTAAAAAAAGGTGAAACCGAGTTCCTATCTTCCTAAAATACCTCAGCAAACCTGTTCTCAAACTTCTCATGTTAACGTAAAGTCCCTCTACAGTCGAATTCGAGAGTCCATCACTCTATCAACCATGCCCTATTAAACATATTCAACTCTACGGGAAGGGGAGTCATCGCTTGAGGCCATCATGGCATGTCTTAATCTTTTCCTTTCAATTTGAATTAGAACAAATTTTTACGATAGTCTTCCAATTTTTGGCTAAATAGAAAATATTGGTTGGTCTCCCTTGAAAAGTTGTTCTAGATTTTCGATCTTTTGTTTTAGAATTTCTATTTATTGGGCTATATCATCATCTCTTTTCTTCATCTCCTATAAAAGTTACAAACATGTGAAGCAAATATTTGTGAATTAAAAAATTGTATAAAACAATTGATATATGAATTAACGTGAGTTGAAGGAAAATATTAGTGAATTGAATGAGTGTTTATAACATGATGTTGTGGAACTCCTAAAGTGGAATCGAGATTTAAAGAGCATAAATGAGTTAACATGTTGTAATAAAACTATGCTATTTTATAATCATGTCATGTTGTATAAAGCTATTATTGAATTGTTAATTTATGATGCATAAATCGATCATGAAAGCTATGCTATGTATTACAAAATATACGAGAATTTTGTAAACATAATTCACAAAACTTAGTATGTTAAGGAAGTTTGTCTTGCATTATAAATAATGTCATGATAATAAAGTATGGAGACCTCATGAATATTTGTGTGGCATGTGAATCGAGATACTTCCTCGGTAGGATGAATATGAGAGCGTACATTATGACTAATAATTTACGACATTATGTTTGCCATAATGTTATGCGAGTTCTTTCCCTCCGTGGTGTTCAGCATAGAGCCCATTAGCGAGTGCTAGCCTGACGAGCTAGACCCAGGGGGTGTGGGAGCCTACGTAGTGAGCCCATGCTCGCACACATGGGTCATGTGTATAGAAGTATTATACATCCAACCTTACCTAGACTGAAAGGTGCCTAAGACCATACTATGTTATGTTAAAAGAGTAGGTCCTACCATGTTGCATATGTTTACATTTTCGACCAAAAATATGGCTATTTACTGAGTATTTCTTAAAATGTTGAAGTCATGTATTATTCTAGGTAGAAGTAAAACACTTCTATATGGATGATGGCAGTGTCGTGATGAAGATCATGGAACAAGTGTTAGGGAAGTTTTATTTATGTTTTTTTTGTCCTTAGATTAGATGAGGGTATTGTTTTATTTGTTCTTTTTCTTTTTTATTATCTTATTTAAATGTTAGTTGTTTTATTTTAAAGATTTTCTTTTGGAATGGTTTAAGCCCGTGACCCCATTTATGAACTATGTTAAATAAAGATCCCATAAAACTTACCAATTCTCTAAAAAAAAAAAAAAAGAGTTTACCATTTATATATTTTCATTTTTTTCCCCCTAAACAATGATTCCAACGTGTATTTGATGACAAATACGAATTGGAGTATGGTTTGAATGTAACCGCTCAATCCTACCGCTAGCAGATATTGTTCTTTTTAGGCTTCCCATTTCGAGTTTGCCCTCGAGATTTTTAAAACACATTTATTAGGGAGAGATTTTCACACTCTTATAAAAAATGTTTCGTTCAACTCTGCAATCGAGGTGAAATCTCACATTTAGAGAGTTAGATCGTTACAGTGTTAGAGCGTTTTGAATGATTAGATCGTTACCGTGTTAGGGAGTTTTGAATGATTAGATCGTTACAGAGTTAGGGAGTTTTGAATGATTCTTCATTTAGGTCAATAATTCATAATTAAATAATTATCAAACTTATTTTGTTCTTTCATCTAAGATTTAAGATCCATATGTATCTAACTCAGGTTGGTAGCTATTCGATCCTATCAACACCAACAAAATAAACACAACACATAACATCTATTTCGAAACACAAACACAACATGTTATTCGATCAATGGAAGTACTTCCCATTTAACGGTTAAACCAAAGTAGGACTAGCTTGCTAGCTCTCCGTTTCTTTTTATTTATACATAACATTATAAGATGAGGAAACTTGATATTAGCCTCAGTGCCTCTTATGCTGAAACTTCTCGGCATATTCAACGAGCTTGTCGAGTTCATCCTCATCGATGAAGCCATCGCCATCCGCATCGGCATGAGCCAATCCATAGTGAGCTTTATAGAAGGGAAGGATATTGCCTAGGAACCCGAAGGCCTTTACTAGCTCGCTGATGCTCAATTGACCATCTCCATCGATATCGTGCTCTCTAAAGATCTCTTTGATCTCGCATTTGGAGAGCTTTAGCTTGCTTGATCCATAAGACATTTTTTGAGATTATTTGATTTTATTGTTTGGTAAAATGAGTGTTCGTGATCGATGCAAGATTGTGGTGTATTTATAGTAAAACTCTTACATTTTTAATAATCACGTAGCCATCATAGATTCTTTTCTGAAAATTAAAATGCTACATAGCGTAGAACTTTTTGTTTTCTTTTTCTTGGAATATGGATTCTCCCATTAACAATGTACATGATACTCCATATTTTTTAGTGGACGGAGAATCTCATAAAAAACAAACCAAACAACTTGGATTCCTCCTAACAAAGATTTTGCTATTTGAAAGAAGTGATGTATTATACTTGAAAATGATGAGAAAACGGTACAAATGTAGTCCTTATATAGACTCTATGGAATGTCTTATTATTACGGTTATACATGAACAATATAATACATTATCTACTTAATGAATCTAAATCTTATGACTTTTTATTTATTAACCAAGTACATAGATCTCTGTGTACATGTACGTTAAGAAAGGATGAGAAACAAGATTGAGATTGAAAGTCCCACTTATGTTTATCATTCTTAACATGGTATCATAGCGGTGAATGTAACAAGGATGTGTTAAATCAAAATCCGAAATTTTGAGGCTAGATTTGACTAATTCCTCCAAAATGAAAATTTTGATATTTAAGAACACAAAGACCGATGTTCCCCTTGAATCACTTTAAGTAAGTTCTTGATTTTATTGTTGAGAGGAAAAAATATTGATGATGTGCGGTGCTCAATCAGGGATAATTGCTATAGAGACCAGAAATTAAAACTTTTGAGATGTAGGCTTAAAAGTATGGTATATCTTGTGAGAAGTGATCGCAATTCATTTGTCCTCTCTTCTGATCTCTGTCACTTTTCTCTGTTTTTCCTCATCTCCCGCTCTGATACTATGTTAAAAATGAAAAACAAAAGTGGATCTTTTGATCCCACCTCTGATTATCATTCTTAACCATCGATCCATAAATTCATATATTCATAAAGAGTCAAAAACACAAAGGATTTTCTTTAAATAAACTTAAAGATAATAACGTTTACTTGGGTGACTTTATTTGCACCCATAGCATAATAATCTATTATCTAACTATTATTGTTATGTATTATTATTATTATTATTATTTATTTATTTTTATTTATTATTATTATTTTTTTTTTTAATAATATAATTTTGAACCGGTATTAATTATACTAATTCAAGTTTGAAATCCAATTGGATTCAATTAATGTTCAAAGAAAAATGAGAGAAGCTACTTATAACCACCTTAATATAAAGTTGCTACTAGAGGTATGAATTAATGTAAATAATGTAAAGATTCAGGATTTAAATTAGAATTCAGAGTCTGGATTCGGCACCTAAAGGCTACAATTAATGTAGAAATGTATCTACTTTAGCTTCAATTTTATGGTCGTTACTACGATGTCGTCATCCGCACAAATGTGTCTTGCCTACACCAGTAATTTAAGAAATACTCAGTGAGTAACCCCACTAATAGTGTCAGGAAATATAATCACATGCAATCGTATTTGGGACCTATCATAAAACATTATTACATGGCCTTGGTCTCATCTTTCCGTTCAAGCAAAATTGGATGTATAGTATTTCTCTACACACGGCTCGCACATGTGCACATGAACCCCAAATAGCTCGATACATGCTCCTGGACTTTGACTTGCGTACACTCACTCTGTCGGTATACCACAGAGGGATGGGAGTATGCATAGTATCATAGTCGACAAACTAAGTAGTTTTGCTAGACATTAAGATCATGTTATTTATTCAAATTTTTTATTTTTAATAAAAATAAAATGTTACTTTTTAAAATATCTATTTATTTATATTTAAACATTTAATTATCAATTCATATCAGTCCAATCAATCCAAACTAGTTTTAGGAGTACCTATGAACCAATCCAACCCATTAAATTTTCGTTTATTTGAATCTAACTCAATCAAAAAAAGTTTATAACCCAACTCAAACCGTACAAATTGAGTTGATTGAATTTTTTTTGTTTTTTTAGATGATCGAATTTTTTGAGCACCCTACTGGTTGGTTTGATTGGTTCGGTCTAACTAGATCAATTTGGTCTGATTTTACCCGTTCAACTTAATGTTTTACAATTTGTTAGCAGATTTCATGTTTACTAATTTTTATTATTATCTTAGGGTCTAATAATGTGTTAGAATCTATGAAAGACTTTAGTCCAAAACATATAAAATATGATTTGGTGCGAGTATTTTTAATACTTTTCATTAAATTATGATAAATTTTGGCGATTTTATTATGGGATCTCAAACTTGTTTGAAAATGTTCATGATATTTTTACTAAATTTTTATATTTTATTGTTTAATTAACGACCCATTTATTTAAATATAAAATGATGCGTCGTGGTTACACTAAGTTTATAGTCGAATTAAAACATCTCCATCTGTAGCGTGATAGAAAAGTAGCATACAAGATCGAACATTGCTTATTCAAATTTAGAATCCAGTACGATTCGATTAAATTAAAATTGATGGTGAATTAAGTTTAACATAAACCCACGAAACCCAAATATTATAATTGACAACTCATTATTCTTTTTCCTGTCTTTTTTGCTTTATTTTTGGTTTGAGTTCTTATCTTTTTTGCTTTATTCTTACATAAAAGATACCATGCTCCATGTGTTACATTAGATACCACTCATGTCATCCTTTTCGTACCATTTGATAATAACAATGTTCGTATTTATCACAACTCTACTACTGGGTTATATCCCTTCCCTTTCCCCATCGAGAAATAGAACTGACTAATTCTAAGGCAAAGGGGTTGAGTTTCTTGAACAACTTGGAATTGGGCTTTCCTTCTTTTCGCACTATTACGAATACGAAAATGAAAATAATGGGCAAAATTGGATTCAATTGTCAACTACTCCTATCGTAAATAGGATTGACTATGGATTCGAGCCAAGCACACGGTTTCATAAAACCATACGATTTTCTGGATCTAAATAAAGCAGGTTTTACATGAAGAAGATTTGGCTCAGCATGTTCTATTCGAGTAGGAAAAGAACCTAACTCGGTATTATTAAAAAAATAGAGAAATCAGAACCCAGTCAAGATGATACGGATCAACCCCTTCTTCTTGTGCCAAAGATCTTACAAAATTTCTTCTTCTTTTTTTTTTCTGCTGAATTTTCGAAGTTAACAAATTTATATTAGAAGTCGTATTTGTGGTAGATATGACAAAACTAAACTATCGAGAACATATTAAGAAAACTATAGTATGTTTTATCTTCATTCACATGCATTCTAGGAAACTTTCTGGGAAGTCACCAAATATAGAATTGTTCTAAGTAAAATAAGTTTAATCATGAAGTTTCTATAATCGAGTTACCTAAAAAAAAGGTATACCGTGAAGGTATAGGTAGTGACTTTCAATTCTTTTAAGTCTTTCTTAGTTGTTCTATCCTCAGAATCAATGTGATCTCGGTTCATTTATATATCTCCCGTTTACTCGGGTGTCACATGCTCACCAACTTCCGCCTTAGTTCACCCCAACTACATCTTACTAGGATAGGTATTTCTCTGATATCATTCAATAACGCCCTATACTAGGGTCCGTATCAAGATTCGAAATCCAAATTCGGCAAATGATGGTCCCGACATTCTCCTACACCATGGTTACGTTATTTACTCTTCACTTTATAAGAGTGAAGACTATCCCACATACCAACACAAACCCTTCTAGTATGCTTTGTCGTCATTCACATGCATCTTCCCAGAATTTTCACGAGGTCACCTATCATAAAATTTTTCTAAGTAAAACATGCTTAACTGTGAAATTCATATTATGAAGCTTCCTAAAAGAAAGGTGCACCTTGTTAGCATATGTAGCAACTTTCAATTCTTTTAAGTTTTCATAAGTATTCTATTCTCAAGATCACCCAAATTTGGATATAGTCTTAGTTTATTCATGTAACCCTATTTTACTCGGGTCTCAGATAATAAAATATATCTTTGTGAGAAAATATATTACTAAAATATCTAACATAAAGTATAGTATCAACATTCAATTTTTATTATTATTGTAACATAATAAAATAGGTTCCATGTGAAGGAATGTCCATCGAAAAGAGTTACTTTACTTTAAGCAGCCAAGAATGGGTCGTGATGAAAAAAGATAGTGAGAATCGAATTATCTTGAGCGGTGGAAAATTGAGCATTTGACTTAATATTTCTTAACCCGTTAATCTATGTTTAGTTTAGCTAGAGGCAAAATTAAACCTTCTTAGTTATTGTTCTATTTCATTAATCTTTTCATTTTTTAATTAAGAAATTGGATTTATTTTTCATTTTCAGAATTAAAAAGTAGCAAGAAACTTTGCATCTAAAAAAGATGGGATATAGACGGGATCCATTTCTTATCTTGGTATCAAAATAGTGACTTACCCTATGCATGCTTATCATATGATATATGAAGTCACGCCCTATATATTTATGACGCACATGACGAACTAATTCCTGACATGTTTATTGCTCCACCTATTATGACATGTATGATAAAGTTACTCGGTGCATGAATGTGATATGATCTACATTGTCGTGCCCTACATATATAAGTTATATATAATCACTCCCTTCATGATTGAGATTATACGTATAAAACTTGGAGTTCAATTAGCTACGAAGTCTAAAATTCCCTGAACATTGAAAAAAGTAAATTGCATTTGACCGGACTAAATTGAAGAACCCTATATCTAAAAATACACTCAGAGTGGCCATACTTTTACAACGAACCATGCAAAAACCGATGATTAAAGATGAAAGGGGCTATAATCCGTAAACTACGAAAAGATTTTGTTTAGAACATATGAACGATGAATTCTTGGTTATAATATATAAGTATTGTTATACTTATTTTCTATGAGATCCCACGTCAGTTCGGGAGGATAACGAAACACTCTTTATAAAGGTGTGGAAATCTTTCCTAGCAACGCGTTTTAAAAACCTTGAGAGAAAGCCCGAAAGGGAAAACCCAAATAGGATAATATCTGTTAGCTGTGGGCTTGGGCTGTTACAAATGGTATCAGAGCCAGACACTGAGCGATGTGCTATATTGGCCCTGAAGAGAGGTGGATTTGGTGGAGGTCCCACATCAATTGGAGAAAGATACGAGAAAGGAACGAGTGCCAGCAGGACGTTGGACTTCGAAAGGGGTGGATTGTGAGATATGAAACACTTTTTATAAGGGCGTGGAAACTTTTTACTAGTCAACGCGTTTTAAAAACCTTGAGGGGAATCCCGGAAGGAAAACTCAAAGAAGACAATATCTATTAGCGGTAGGCTTGAACGGTTACATTTTCAATAAAATTGAACATATGGCTCATGGCGATGGATATCAAGCAACTATGATCTTATTAACCTCGTACACAAGAACATGATGCTGTTAATACTCATCAAATAAACACAAACATACAATTTGATATTTAATACCCAAATGAAAGCAGGATTGACTAGCTAGCTAGCTAGATAGCCCTCCTTTACTTTTTATTATACAGAATATTAGATCCCCAAACATGAAATTAAACAGCTGCATGAACTTAAACCTTGGAAGTATAATGATGCATGAAACAAAATATACCATTATTAGCGAACGAGAAATTACATTTAACCGCAGCGCTTCCTGTTCTGGAACCTCTCGGCATAGTCCACGAGCCTTTCGAGCTCGTCCTCGTCGATCAAGCCATCGCCATCAGCATCGGCAAGAGCCATGCCATAGTGAGCTTTGTGGTAAGGAAGCATGCAGCCGAGGAACCCAAATGCCTTCATCACCTCGTGCATGGAAAGCTGACCATCTCCATCGATGTCATGCTCTCTGAAGATCTCCTTGATCTCCTCTCGAGAGAGTCGCATCCTGTTTGATACACTTGACATCTCTTGAGAAATTATCAAATTTTTTGTGCCTTACAAAATGTTTGTGCCTTATTTTTTGCTTGATCGTCGATGTAAGGTTTTGTGGGTATTTATAGGACAACTCTTCCACTTCTTTGCTTGATTCTTTTTTAAAAATTAAAGTATTATTTTAAATATTTAGACTTGTTTGTTAAGATAATTAAATTTTAGAATATTATATTGAGAATATGTTTCCATACTTTTGCAACCAAAATGGTCTCTAAATATTCAATTTTTTTTTTATTCCATTCGCCTAATATATATCAATGAAAGTATTATCAGTATTTTTTTCTCAAATATTTTTCGAGCCCTCTGTTAGTAGTTTTAAAATGCATCTTTAGGAGGAGGATTTCACACACTTGTAACAAATGTTTCGTTTCTCTCTCCAACATCTCACAATTCATCTCATTACGGGCTAGCATCTTCTATGTCTAGCTCTGATACTATTTGTAACAGTCCGTGCCCATCGCTAGTAGATATTGTCTATTTTGGTCTGTTACGTATAGCCGTCAGCCTCATGGTTTTAAAAAGTGTCTTCTAAGGGGAGGTTTTACACCCTTATAAGGAATGTTTTGTTCCCCTCTCCTACATCTCGCAATCCGCAACCCCTTAGGGGCCAATGTTCTTGTTAGCTCACCGCCCGGTGTCTGGCTCTGATACCATTTGTAATAGTCTGTGCCCACTGCTAGCAGATATTGTCTGTTTTGGTCCGTTACGTATCGCTTTCAGCCTCACGGTTTTAAAACGTGTCTCTAGGGAAAGGTTTTACACCCTTATAAGGAATGTTTCGTTCCCTTCTCCAACATCTCACAATCCGCACCCCTTAGGGGCCAGCGTCCTCACTAGCACACTGTTCGGTGTCTGACTCTGATACCGATTGTCTACTTTGGTCTGTTACGTATCGCAGTCAGTCTCACGGGTTTAAAACGTGTTTTCTAGGGAGATGTTTCCACACTCTCATATGGAATGTTTCACTCCCCTCCCCAACCAATGTGACTTCTTAAATTTGGTAACTATTGTATGATTTATGGACTGGGTTATAAATTTTCTTTATTGCTTATTTAAATTTAAAATCTAATTATGTCCGATTTAGTTTGAAAATTAAAATGTACGATGGATTAGGTAAAATTTACTAAAGTCGAGCTATGTGAAAAGAATTTATTCTTTTAATCTTGAGTACTCGATCAATGTTCCATCCAAGATAGTTGAAGATGCTCTTGTCAATTTGCATTTTTATCTTTTTTGCTTTTTATTTAGTTCTTATCTTTTTTGCATTTATTCTTACATATGTAACCATGCTTGATGGCTTACAATTGATGATAACAATTTTCGTATTCATCACAAATTCTTTCATGCACAAAAACTATAATTTAAAAAATTCTTTTTTTTTCAAAATTAAATAAAAAATAGACAATGGTTATCCTCACAACTTCGGTCCACGATTGGGTTTGGATGAAAAATGGTTCGTATCTAAGTTAGAGAGAAAAAAAAAAAAAGCAAGATTGGAATGTGACGAGAAAAAAACAAATCTATGACCTTTTAATTAAAAGTATATTTCATAACTAGTTGATTTATAGTCGGTGAAAGGTGAATTTTAATCTTTTAACTTAGCATTTCTTCTATCTAATTAATCTTTTCATTTTGAGAATTTATAAATGTCTTTCTTTTATATAATGTTTTAACTTGATCTCCTCTTAGCAACCTCTACTAAGATCATGGATTTACAAAGACTTTGAATATTGCGAGAGAGACTAGTCGCCAAACTATTTTATAATAGGTTTAATCATCAAAGATAGGAGTATACACGAGGTGGGTTAGGCTGGATTGGAAAACTTTTTAGATCGACTCAAAATTTTGGGTTGATTGAGTTGGTCACCCATACAAACTTCATAGAGTTTCGTTTATAATACAAAAATAAAATCGAAGACATATTTAGATATATGTTATGTTCATTTAAAGAGATAATGGGATACGAGATATAAAATATGTACTCAAATGACGACTACATAATATGTGGACTAGACATACGTCTTACATTAAAATTCCTCTACGACTACTAAGCTTCCAAGCAACTCTCGTCATACACTTAAAAAAAAGAAAATGTAGAAAAGAGAGAGTATATTAATATACCCAACAAACAACCTTCTGGTAGACTTTGGTTACATTTGATTGAGCTATCTCTCATTGTTTTTTTTGTTTTTTTTATTTTTTCTATGTTTTGAAGCATTTGACTGAGGTATCTAACCTTCCCAACAAAGTTATTTTCATTTGTATACCAGTGTTTAGTAGATTACTAACCTTCTTTCACGGAACTATAACTTTACAAATACCAAATCTTGGACATGGATCATTACAAATGATATCAAAGCTATACCTCTCCCAATAAGCTGTGGTTCAGGGATGAACTAAGGAAGAAGTTGGTAGGCATGTGACACCCAAGTAAAAGAGGAGTACATGAATGAACTAAAAACCATATGTAGATGTGAGCGATCATGAGAATAAAATAATTAAGAAAAGCTTAAAATAAATGAAAGTGACTACTTATACCAATAACATGCACCTTCATTTTCGGTGGCTCAATCATAGAGATTCTATAGTTAAACATATTTTATTTAGAAGAATTCTATGTTGGGTGATTTCCTAAGAATTTTTCTCGGATGCTATACTTTTCTTGTGTATAATTTTTAACATCTATTAATTTGATTGTTGATTCAAATTTAGAATCTGATACGATTCCATTAAATTGAAAGTTCTAAAGTTAAAAGATGACGATGAATGCTGACCATAAACTCAGGGTAACGACCCATTATTATTTTCTTATCTCGACTACTCAATTAATCATCCAAGGATAATGAGAGAAGATGCTCTTGCCAATTTGCATTTTATCCTTATTTGTTTTTTAAGTTCTTATTCTTTTTGCTTTTGTTGATGTGTTACATTAGACACCACCAATGTCCTCTCCTTTCGTTTCATTTGATTATAAAAATTTTCGCACTCATCACAAATTCTATCATACACAAAAGTACATTTCGTTTTACCACTTCTCTTTCTCTCTTTTCTACTTAATTTTCAAAGCTAACAAATGCGTTCAAAATTGATATATTCAATATGAATACGACACAACCTTTGCATAGATTCTAATTATAAAAAATATATTAGGAAATTTATAATTGGTGATAAAATTAATTGATATATAGTATCTGATGGCACTAACATTTTCCTTCAATACGATCACGTTACCACTTGAGTTGAACTATTTGGAAGAAACTAACCCTACGAACCAACATAATTTTTTAACATGTTTTATCCTCATTCACATGCTTCTAATTTTTTTTGAAGAGATTGCTAATATAAGATTGATTCAAACAAAACATGTTTAATTTTGAATTTTCTATGATTGAGCCAATGAAAAGAAATGTGAATTTTGTTAGTAAAATTTGTAACTATCTGTGGCACTTGAGTAAATGAAGGGTACCTGAATGAATTGATACCACATCCGAATGAGAGCGATCTTGAGGATATGATGTCTAAAAAAGACTTGAAAGAATTGAAAGCTAGTACCTATACCAACAAGTTGCATCTTCTTTTATGTGGCTCAATCATAAGAGAATTTCATAGTTTAGTGTGTTTTTCTTGGAGCAATTCTATATTGGATGACCTCTCTGAAATTTTCATAAGAAGCATGTGAATGACGAAAAATATGGTGAAACAACTCGTGTTAATTTATGGGGATAACCTTCATTCTCGGAAGCAAGAAGTAAGTAACGTAACCATGTCGCATGTCATAGGGGATGCAAGGGAATGCTTGGACCGTCAGATTTCAAACTCAGATTTTGAATCTTGAGGATGGAATGTTACATTATCAATTCTTTTAGGTATTTCTTAACCATAATTTAACATTCTTAGTATCATTCTCATTGAGTGTGATGTTAGTGTGAGATCCCACATCAGTTGGAGAGGGAAGCAAAACATTCTTTATAAATCTATGAAAATCTCTTCTTAGTAAACTCGTTTTAAAAACCTTGAGGGGAAGCTCGGAATGGAAAGCACAAAAAGGACAATATTTACTAGCGGCAGGCTTGAGCGGTTACACTTAGCCATAATTTCATATTACTCAGGATCACTCAGACCTAGTTTCGTTCATTCATGTGTGCTCCTTTACTCAAACATCATGTAATTATTTATAAAATAAACTGAACCATTATCCTTTAGCATGGTAAGTGCCATTTTTTTATTGTGTTACCAATCTAACCAACCCGAACTTTTGGGTTGGGTTAAAAAAAATCTCTCAAACCCAACCCAACCCAGACCATGTAAGTGGTTCCTCTATCAACCATTTAGTATATGATAATATATTGCTAAAACGTATACATTTGATATACCATTTTTTAGATATTGATAATTAATGTGACTAAAACACCTATTATAAATCCAAAATGGATAATGGTTATCCTAACAATACGACGCTAATAAAGTGTTTGCAATGTCAATCAATCTTTAAATAGAATAAAGAATCTAGCATCTTGCATCTTGCATGTTCCTTCCAATGATAAGACTTCATTTACTTTGAACGTCCAGTAAGGAATGGGTTGTGATGGACAAAGGTTTTTGACCACGACGAGCTTAACCTATCCCTTGTTGAGTCTAAAAAATAAAGAGAGGTGAGCTTGGGTATGATACAAAATTATCATCAGTCTGATGCTTAAATCAGTAATTGAGTCGATGATAGGTATGGAGATACTTATCGAACTTATAGTGTAGCTTAAAAATCATCGTGATAATGAAGCGTCATAATCTAGTTGTAAATCTCACGACGTATTAAGTATAATTGGATTATTATTCAGTCTAGATCTTTAATGACGGGAGACGAGTCTCAAGACTTAACATTCGCAACCATGAGCTAAACTTGTGGGGTTAACCTCAAGCGTCGGGTCGGCCATGTCGGTCCTTGGTTGATCCTAAGAGGTTAGCCTCAAGTGCTTCATCCATGTCCAATTCTTTTGACGATCCATCTCTCACGTTTGACTGGCTCTTTTCAATTCAATTTTCGACTTTTGAGCTTTTATTATTGGTTCATGGTGAGTTTTCCGCCCAGCCAATAGTTTCATCATCACAATGCTTTAATTTTGATAGGTTGCAGATTCAATCGACCTATATTTTTATCGTATCATAATTATTCAAAAATCAATTTTTATGATATGAAAATTACTTTTACATTTCAAGTAATTTTAAACCTAACAAAGGGGTTTTAATTATTTGATAATCACTTTTTTTTAATCCACGATTATTAGAATATAAAACTTGTTTAGAAGTTTGAGCTAAACCTAACTCTTACCGTACTTTAGAATCGAAAAGCTTGCGTATTTATGAAACAAAAGATTATGCTGGTGGGTATCCATCAAGTTCAAAAAAGAAAGCAACAAAAAGTATAACTTCGTAAATAAGATATTTATAATATTCTTACCGAAAGTAGACTTAGAATCGTTATCATGTTCTAATGAGTTTGGTAAAAAAAAAAAAAAAAAAAAAAACCCTGATCTGATACAAACGAGCTTGAGGGCACCTTCCCACTCCATGGGAGTTCATAGTTGTCCTTGTGCTTTAAACTTAATATTCTCGAAAATATTTCTAACAATTTAGATGTTTTATTTTTAGTAGGAAAGCTTTAGATCTAGGCTTCATTATTTACGGGGATATGTTTGAGACTCAATTTGACAAACAAGAAACCCTAGTTCTTTCAACTCTCGAAGGTAATGGTATATAATCTCACATTATTTAATTTGTTGCGAAAATTACAAGAACAAGTGAAGTACGGACACAAATTACTCTACTATTTCTTTCCTTACGTTGGACATACAATAGAGTAGCAAGGCATTTCAGTTGTTCAACGTGTTAAAAGAGCTAGAAGAGCTTGGAGTCTCATATTATCTTCATTCTTTGCAATTTTTATTAATATGTTTACTAAATGATCTATAAATGTTATCTAGATCTAATAAAATAATTTATTTTGTAATATGTAAGTAGATTATAAAATTGGAATGAAAATTTCTTCATATTTATTGTGTTATAAAATATTATTTTAGGTAGCTAAAAAAAATGTTATTATAAGTTAAAGGTAGTACGATATTGTAGCTATATTAAATATATTATAGCTTTTAAAAATGTAGCTTATATAAGTTGTAGCTTTATACTCTAGGTAGGAACCATTATAGTTATAAAAACATTATGAAAAGTTCCATACTTTTAATAACATTGACGGTTACTAACTACGAAAAACGTTATAAAAATCTATAATAACGTTTTTCATAAACTATTGTATTCATTATTTCAGAGTAAAATATGTTATAACTCGACTCAAGAATTAATTTGTCGTGAAACCCTAAAGTTTATTATATATTAGAAATGAATCAAAAGTTTTGTATAGGGATGGTATAAAGGATTTAGAAGTTTCTTGGTGGCTTGATTAATACATTGAATAAGTAAATTATATTTAACCCTAACTTGTATGGATAATTATGAAACGAATCATTATGATGGGCTACACAAGATTTCAATATAAGGCTCGAGTGAGAAATACTTTAAGTATAGAACTAGCTATTTGTTAAGTAAAGAACTTGTTTTGATAGAGTTCGTCTGTATATATATATATATCAAAGTTGGTAGCTAAAGGGTTACGCCCCCACTAGACATGAACTCTAGGCGAGTACATTTCTTACATGTAATATGATGTGATTCTACTAGAGTCGTACCTTTCACAAAAACATTGAGTTGTTCTATATATACAAGATCTACTAGAATGGTACCTACATGATAGTATAAGAAGTCACTCCTTATATGTACTAGATTTTTCCCCTCATCTTTCTGACTCAAGATCTGTAGCGTCATCGAAGCGTCTTAAAGCGGTTCCCTAACGATATAAGTTTGCATTATGTTATAAAATTTCTATGGCTTTTGGGACACAAATCAGAGGGGATGTCCACTTACTCGGTGCATCCTCATTCATTTACTCGACTGGAAAGGTAAAGAAAGGATAGGTCATGTCCCAATTTTTGAAGTTTCAAAATTTGGACCATGACTAATAGACAAAGACCAAAAATAAATAATAAAGAGTAAAATAGAATGAAAGATAAAAATATGGTAACATTTAAATTAAAATAAAAGCATATAAACAACATCATAACTAAATATAAAAATGAAATCAAATTACCAGATGGTGGGGTTCGAATTTGTTACAAACCAAAAAAAGGTTTGAGGTACCATTAAAAATCAAATTACAAGAGGGTGGTGTTCGAATTTATTACAAACCGAAAAAAAGGTTTGAGGCACCATTAAAAATTAAAATACAAAATACTCAAATAAATATAACTCATCAAATCCAAGCAAACATAAGATAAAAATAGAACAAAAAAGTAAAAAGCTATCAGACAAGCACACCCTTCATGCATCTTAGTGGTCTCATATGAAAGAATGAAAAATTTTACCATGTTAAAGAAGAGATGATGCTCGAATGAGAGATGGATCGTCAGTGGAGATGATCCCATATGAAAAATTTTACTATGTTAAGAAGAGATGATGCTCGAATGAGAGATGAATCGTCAGTGGAGATGATCAAGCAACAAACGAAGTAGAATGATGGAAAAGATGAACAAAGAAGCTCAAACAGCGGATGATCATCTGAGTTGCTCAAACCATGGAGATACTCGAACAAACAAATTGTAATGATCCAGATCTACCGCTAGCGGATATTGTCTTTTTTGGGCTTTCCCTTTCGAACTTCTCCTTAAGGCTTTAAAACGCGTCTGCTAGGAGAAGGTTTCCACACCCTTATAAATGGTGGTTTGTTCTCCTCTCCAACCAATGTGGGAATCCACCCCACTTCAGCGTCCTCGCTGGCACTCTTTCCTTCCTCCAATCGATGTGAGATCGCCCTCAAATCCACCCCATTGAAACCAGCGTCCTCGAATCTGGATCATTACACAAATGAAGATGAAGTGGAGAAGAAAAAAGAGAAGGTTGAATGAAAGGAAAAGAATCATGGAACGATGGAGAAAACAAGAGGGATATTGAGGTATGATGACAATTTGAACTATTTTTCCCTTTTTTTTATTTATTTTTTATTTTTTTATTTTATGTATGCTCTTGAAATTGGATTTGTAAACTCTGTTCAGGGTAAGATCACCAATCCAACATTCTCAAAATTTCAAGTTGGACCAACAAATTTGTTACTCAAAATTTCAAGTTGGACCAACATGTTAAACTAAACTCAATGGAGCCTGTGTACACCCCTCATACAAAGAGCTCAAAAGACGAAAGAGAGAGAGAAAAAAACATTAAAAAAAAAAAAAGTCTTACGAGTGCCAAACAACATAAGAAAAACATAATCCATGATTTATTTGTGATGCCGATAAGCACAACCACAATTAGTATTACATCTGAGAATAAGTCAACAAAAGAAAGGAGCATCTCACGATGTTACAAGTTCAAACCATCAATAACATTTCAAATATTCGCCAAAGCTTCCCAAACAAGATAGCCATACACTAACAAGATGGAACCAAGTACTGCTAGCTTGCTCCTTTAACAACCCATTCAGGCATGTGAAATCGTGTCGGTTTCGTGTATTCGAGGGATCAAATGGCTAGTAAATATGGCAAGAAGAACTCAAGCTCCATGTTGCCAAGAGAGGAGATAAAAGCAATATTTAAGGAACATGATTTCAATGGCGATGGCCGATTGAGCATCCAAGAATTGTCGAGAGCGTTCGGAATGCTGGGCGCATTTTTACCTCTCTACCGTGCAGTCCGTGGCATCCTCATTGCTGATGTCAATGGAGATGGATATATCACCGAGCATGAACTGGATAAGGTCGTGGATTATGCTATAAAATGTAAGTATAACATAATCTAATTGTCCTTTCCATCCTGCCGCTGGAGGTTTCCTTGTAAGATGTTAATATCAAATAATGTAGAAGTTAGTGTGTTCAAGGATCCTTCCCAATTGTAACTGCCTTTGCTTATGCAAAGATAATGGAATTTCAAATAAATTCAAATTGTAAGGTGCAAGCATGGAGGGTGGCAATTCTATGAAAATATGAATCGTTACTAGCAATTCTATGAAAATATGAATCGTTATTGATAAATAATATGATTAAGAACTCTGAGGTCTCACATTAGTTGGAGAAGATAATGAAACATTTGTTTATAAGGGTTTAGAAACTTCTTTCTAGTATACGCATTTTAAAAACTTTAAGGGGAAGCCCGAAAGAGAAAGTTCAAAGAGAATAATACCTGTTAGAAGTGCCAGCGAGGAGGTTGAGACCCGAAGGGGGTGGACACGAGACGGTATGCCAGAAAGAACGTTGGGTCCCAAAGGGGGTGGATTGGGGACTTCCACATCAATAGGATAAGGGAACAAGTGCTAGCGAGGACGTTGGGCTCCGACGGGGGTGGATTGTGAGACTAAATTTTTCAAAATCTTATTCAAGCTCTAAAATTTTTTAGGATCTTAAAAAAAGATTATGTTGTAATTAAAATTGTGCTACCTAACGGATCCATCATCAAATTATGTACACTTTGAGCATAAGCTCTCATGGCTTTGCTTTGGGGAAGGCTTTGGGCTTCTTAAGAGGTCTCATAACAATGGAGATAGTATTCTTTGATTATAAACCCATGATCATTCCCTAAATTAGTCGACGTGGGACTTTCATCCAACACCTCCCCTCGAACAAAGTACACCTCCCCTTAATCGAGCCTCAACTCCTTTTCTTTTGGAGTCTTAGTCATTTTTTACTATGTCTTCGAGACTCACACTACTTTTGTTCGATATTTGAGTATTCTATTGGCATGACTCTGATACCAAAGAAAAGTCATGAGAGTTTATGCTCAAATTGGACAATATCATACCATTGTAGAGAGTCGTGTTCATCTAACAGGTTGATCACATGTCAATCTTGTTTAGTAAGACGAAATTTGATAAAGAAAGGAGAGTGCTCGATCGGGAAAACAACTTTTGAGTGCATACACAATCTAAACTTTGAGAGTTACATCTGCCATCTCAATCTTTTTTTGGATTTTTCCTTTCGAGATTTTCTTCAAAGTTTTTAAAATGCATTTGCTGGGGAGAGATTTCCACATCCTTATAAAAAAAACGCTTCTGGGCCCAACATCTTTGTTGGCACACCGCCTTGTTGTCCACCCCCCCCCCCCCCC
>NW_019268532.1:3000208-3017287 GCF_002738365.1 Cucurbita moschata
CACCACCACCACCACCACCACCTCAAGATTCAATCTCCTCGCTGGCACATCGCCCGATAACCTGGCTCTGATACCATTTGTAGTGGTCAAACCCAACGTTAGCAATATTGCCCTCTCTGGACTTTTTCTTTCGTGTTTTCCCTCAAGGTTTTTAAAATGTGTCTACTAGTGAGAAGTTTTCATACCCTTCTAACGAATACTTCGTTTTCCTCCCCAACCGTCGTGGTATCTCACAATAATTATCTAAAATGACAACCAAAAGCTAAAATGATAAAAATTTAAAAAAAAAAAAAAAAATCTAATATCAAAACTTTATCAGTTGCTTTCGGCAGTGTTTTCCATTGCCCAATATAGTCACTACTATTGCTATAGAAGATGTTCTTATATCAGGAGGTATAGAAACACATATCTATACTTTTACAATTGGTACATATTCTCGATAACCACTTATCATGGATCACGTTTGATAGTGTTCACATATCGTCTCTATTATTGATTTGAAGAATATGTTCTTTCTTTCGTCTCTTGATAAAAGAACGTGTTCTTCATTTCAAAAGTTTTGATCACAAGGCATCTATATTTGATCAAACATTAGGATGAAAATCAAATTGAGTTGAAGTCTCAGGTGTTTTTAAATTAGAACTTATCAACAACTTAGAAATACAAATGGTTTCAATTATTAATGAATGAGTAGTAGGAAGTCATTGCCCTAGAATCTTTAGTAATTATATTTATCCGTCTATTTCTTTGTGTTAGTTTTTAGAGTTATAATTCATTTATTTGCAATAAAGTTTAAAACGTCACCTTTCTCGATTAGTCGATATTCAAGTAGAATTGAGGTTAACGAATTTGGTAATTTGTGAGGGTTCAATCCTCGTGGAGATGATACTAGTACTCACACTACTCTATAATTTGTAATGATTCAGACACTTGCAAAATTGTACAATATTATTCAATAAATCATAACCTAAAATGTCACGACCTGATTTGTTAGGCTTTGAATCTCGGAGTGGGATGAAAATGAGAAAACAAAAGCCAATAAAATAAAGATAAAATAGGATAAAATTTAGCAGAATTTAAAACCAAACAACATCACAACTATAATATAGGTGTTCAACATCTACGCCCATACCAACCCTCGAGTGCATTTGGAGAGTTATCCAAAGGTAGAAAGGACCATTTTATCCCTCAAGATTGACTTTAGCCATTTATTCTATTTTTTCCCGTTTTCTTTGATACCTTTTTAGGTTCCTAGGTTCATGTGAGTTTTCTAATTCAATTTGAAATTCAACTCTAAGGAATAAGATTAACAAATTTGAAATTTCAAGAGAAAAGTCGTAAAATATCTTTATACTCCCAGTGTTAAAATCTAAAACATATTGTACGAAGAAATAATGTTATCAAAACGGCCCTCCATCTGGAGTGAAGTCTTCTAAACTAAGAGAAATTTTGGGTTATTTGAAATTGAGTATACAAAATATTTTGCAATGTTTTAAAACGTGTCTGATAGAGAAAGGTTTCCACGGGTATAAGGAATGTTTCGTTCCCCTCTCCAATTGATGTGGGATCTCACAATCCACTCTCCTTGGAGACCCAGCGCCCTTGCTAGCACACCGCCCGGTGTTTAGCTCTCATGTCATTTGTAATAGCCCAAGTCCACCGCTAGTAAATAATGTCTTCTTTGAACTTATCTCACACTTTTTTTTTTTTTTAGAGTGATATTTTGTGTATTGATTTTATAATATTATTGAGCTTCAAATGCAGCAAAAATAAAAATCTAATATGGAAAAATCTTAAGAATTATTTGGTGTTCATCAAAATATTTTATGATGCCGATGAGCACAACCACAATTATTATTACATCTAAGAATAAGACAACAAAAGGACGAAGCATCTCACAAAGTTACAAGTTCAAACCATTCATAATATTTCATATATTCGCCAAAGCTTCCCAAACAAGGTAGCCATGCACTAACAAGATAGAGACAAGTAGTGCTAGCCAGCTTCTTTAAGAACCCATCCATGCCTTCTACTTTTCTTCACAGCTCCATAGCCTGTGAAATCTTAACGGTTTCGAGTATTCGAGCAATCAAATGGCTTGCATATTATATGGCAAGAAGAAATCAACCTCGAGGTTGCGAAGAGAGGAGATAAAAGCAATATTTAGGGAACATGATGTCAATGGCGATGGCCGATTGAGCATCCAAGAATTGTCGAGAGCGTTCGGAATGTTCGGCGCATTTTTACCTCTCTACCGTGCAGCCCGCAGCATGCACAAGGCTGATGCCAATGGAGATGGATTTATCACTGAGCAAGAACTGGATAAGGTCGTGGATTATGCTATAAAATGTAAATATAACATAATCTAATTGTCCTTTCCATTCTGCCAAAGGAAGTTTCCTTGTGAGATGTTAGTAACAAATAATGTACAAGGTTAATGTTTTCAAGAAGCTTTCCCTGTTGTAACTGCCTTTGCTTATGAAAAGGTGATGGAATTTCCAATAAATTCACGTTATATGGTGCGTGCATGCATGGTGGCAATTTTATGTATATATGAATCGTTATCTAGTAATACAATGATTAAGAACAAATTAAAAGGCTAAATATGTCGAATTTCATCCCTCGTGTTGTATATTATATTGGATACACGTATAAATTAACATTCTTATGCAATGATTTTTCGTTGGTTAACAATATTGTCTACCATACCAAATCTTCCAAAATCTTATCCAATCTGAAACTTTATGGTTCTAAAAAAAGAATTAGGTTCTTTTGTAATCAAAATTGTGTTACCTAACGGATCCTATCATCAAGTTTCATATATAGATAAAGATTTATTCTTTGTACCAAATCCAATTTCACAACCCTTCACCGGTTCGTCAAAAGTAAGTCTTGTTTGGTTTGATGAAATTTGACAAAGAAAAGTGATATGAACCACGATCAAGAAATTTTCATACCTCAAGATCCAATTACAAGGACGAGAGCCAAGAACCTACAACAAACGTGAGAGCCAAGAAGCTACAACAAACGTTGTACACTTATATTCAAGTTATGGTGAGCTCATCAAAGAAAATTCTAGAAGACGTTAGAGACCTCCCTTATATGTTGTGCAAAGTTGAGTTTCAAAAAAAAAAAAAAATACATTAAATACACTTTAATTTGCCTTCAATGAACTTTAGTTGAATTTATGGAACTAGTCCGGTTAATAAGACCATTTTACTTATTGCAGTTTTGAATTATAATTTTATTTTATTTTTTTTGTCATATTTAAACTAGTTTTTTGTCATTAATTAGCCATTTTAATATGGAAATGATGTGTCACATAGGTTAAGGTTGTAAAGGCTATATAAAGTTTTTTTTTTTTTCTTTGATTATAGACATCACATTCCCAATAAAAAAGAACAGGCTTTTTAGCTTTGTTGAGAGCTCAGTTTTAATTTACAAATTCTTGTCTTTAGAACATGCATCTAGAATCATTCAAGTGGTATTGATCAAATCTCCTGTGGAGTGAGTCAAATCACGAGTTTAGAAATGAGTTTTCTTTACTCTTGATCTTGATCATCAAGGTAATTCGTTCCAAACTTTTTCTTAGGTTGATTCCATATTAAAAAGAGTAGTTAATTAGAACGACGACTTTTGGGAGATGAATGTTATATAGAACTTTGATTATCACAGCTACCACTAGGGTGTCTTATTGAAAGTTACTCCAAAACATGCTTTTACTTATTCAAAATTTGATAAATTTGAAAATCAGGCTGCAACCCTTCCTTCTTTTAAAAGAATAGAAAGTCACTACCCATACTAACACGATACATCTTTTTCAATGGTTCAATTATAAGAACACCATAGTTAAGCATGCTTTACTAAGAGTAATTCTATGGTTGGTGACCTCTCTAGGAATTTTTTTGTGAAGATGTATAACTTATATTGACTAGGGTACATGTTAGGAATTTTGTTTGAGGTGTGCCTCAAGACTTAAGAAATAGCTTTTAGAGCTAAATCTCAAGGAACTTAAGATCCAAAAATGACGCTTCGAGAACAAAGACTATGCCAATAATGCACTACCCAAGCTCTAAGCCTACCATGACATGACGACTGCTAAATACCACTTTATCAAAGATATCTTAAAGGCTCCCAAATGGCCAGTGTAACATGGTCCTATAACACAAACCATGTCACAAAGAATGCAAGAAACCTTGGGCATAGGTTTCATACTATGTTGCACGAATGCATGAAGTCCTAAACATAGATATGCATATTATATTGGAGGGAACGCAGGAAGCCTCGGACATAAGTCAGGATTGAGTTATTTACTAACTATATGATTCCACAAGTCTTTTCAAGAGTGTCTATGGGATAAGAACCAGGATTCTCGCTACAGAACCATGTACAAAAGCAGTTATCCCTTGAGAAAAAGATATGAAAGGAGACCACCAAAACACATGTGAGTGTATCTTGTCAGTGCCAAGAGATACAACCGCTTAAAGAGTATATTGGGGACATATTAAAAAATGAAGTAAAAGATACTACTTGATGGGCCAATAAGTGAAAAATTGTATGGCAATTGCATGTTGGTTTATTGTAACCATAAACAATCTCGATTGAAAATGAGAGGATGTGTCATAGAATTCCTTCTCGGTTGCCTAATGCGGTGAAAGATTACACTGTCCCTGCCTACGATGCATGACGTATTCCACGTGTTTATGCTCCCTAAGTACTTGACTAACCCAACACACATAGTAGAATACGAGCCACTGCAAGTAACCAAAGACTTAAATTATGAAGAAAGGCCATTAAAAATTCTAGTCCAAGAGGTGAGAGCTCTAGATACTAGAGGCATGGCCGTTGTCAAAGTACTATACCAAAACTACCAAACAGAAGAAGCTACGTGGAAATAAGAGGATGAGATGAGGAAGAATATCTTGCCTCATGCCTAACCAACTCGCCCTTTAGAATCTTTAGTTACCTCTAAATATCGACGCTATTGAGATTACAATGTATTATTTATATTTGTTGTTAGGATGGGGTTGGGTCAATTAGGCAGGTGTTCTTTCTCATTAATTTCATTCATAGGTAATGGAACCTAGAAGATGCTATGGCAAGTAGTGCAACTTTATGCAGTTGATGTGGTGTGTGGTGTGGGTTATAGAAAAAGAACGAATAAATTTGTTAAATAATTTAAATTCAGAATTTTGGAATTTGTAAAGAGAATATATCGATGCAAAGAACTTGCCCATAGGTTTTAAATAGAACATATTTATGGTGAGATGCTATTAGAGAATCGAAAAGACAACTAACTAAAGTATATACCATCAACAAAATTAATTTGATTAATAATTGTAATCTCTACCGGGATTGAGATATGTGTTTTTTGGGTCTGATCGAGTATTATTAGGTTGAGTTTGAGAATGTCTGGTTAAGCCACTCCTAAACTGTGTGAGAGTTATCTTATTTATAATCAAATAAAATATAAGAATATGAAAATAAAAAAGGAAAGATATCTATGGTAAGATATTTTCCTTATAATAAAATATCAAATATGATATATATGGCAAACTATAATTTAGTACTAAATATCCTTAACACCCCCTACAAGGTGAGCGTCGGACTTGAACGAATGTGAAGCTTCAATCTGAAAAATTTAAAAAGAGGTCGAGAAACACTTTTCGTAAAGATGTCGACCACCTAATTCGGAGGAGGCGTAGAAGAACACTTTCATGGGCATCGAAAACTGTATAGGGACTGCCTTGGCTTCGGCGAGAATATGTCTAACCCATGAAGAGGGATCGTCACTCAGCGATGATGCTGCCTTGGCTTCGGTGAGAATATGTCTAACCCAAGAAGTAGAAGGGACAAAGACAATGTTGAAGTCAGAAGAGTCGCCACGGTGGGCGAAGAAGCCAATTTTGGCGAGAAGGTAGGCGGCGACTCGGTTGGCAAAGAGGCCAGTGCAGTGCCCAGATTCCAAAGGTAAATCTCTGCAAAAGAGTGATAGGTTTAGGTTAGGGTTTCTATGAAGGACAAAAGGAAGATTGGGAAGAAAATGAAAGAGACTACATTGGTTGAGGGAAAATCGATTGTGTTGGAAAATGTGAGGTTGTATGTACAGAGTATGGCAAATGGTGATTTCAAGGTCAGAAGGGTGGAGCCGAAGAGTAATCAATCGGCTCTGCCTGCGACAACTATAGCGACCGCCCCTGCGGCGTTAAAGCCAGCAGTGCTGGTGGAGAAAAACAACAAAAGATTTCAGAATTTAGGAGTTGCTAAACTGAGAAAAGACTATGATACCATGAGAATGTTTGCTTAAACCACCCCACCAAAATAGTGCGAAAGTTATCTTATTTATAATAAATGAATTATAAGGAAATGGAAATAACCAAAGACACCTACGATCCGAATGCAAATATTTAAATATTTGTCTTATAATAAAATATCAAAAATGATATATATAATAAATTATAATTTAATACTAAATATTCTTAACATAACTGCGGTTTAAATCATGATTCAAAATTCGAATTCGGCACCACTCCAAGTCCATACCTATTTTATATATGTAATACCCCAGGTCCAAGATTCAAATCATGATTCAAAATTCGAATTCGACACTTGATGACCCGACATTTCCTTGCATCCCTTACGACATGATCATGTTACTCTATTTTAGTTGTACACTTTATTCACAACAACAAAAAGAATAGAAAAGAATAGTGCTTAATATTTTTTAGTAGAGAGAAACTCGTCCTTCACATTGTTCTTTTTTCTTTAATTATTTATTTTGGTGTAGTACCTTGGGAGACACTTTTAAACTTACCATGCCAAAAAAATCTCTTAAGAACCTTTAACTTAGGGCTCTGATATCAACCGTAGGTATTTGATTTGATAGTAAAAGGTTTGGACCTCGAACACGCACTTAAACAAGAGATCAACGACTAGAATCTTGAAACTCGACTTTCAAGTCTTTAGATCCAAATTTTAGACCTCGAACACGCATTTGATACATTATTGTGAATTGATAGATGCTGAAAAACAATAACTTTATTCCTCCAACAATAAAAAATTTGTTAAGTTGCCATAGAGTATTTATTCCATTTGAAATAATGTGAGGAAGGTATCATATAGAACATCAATTTTGCAGCTCTCTCCCTCTCTAATGTTTCCTTTTACCAACTCTATATAAGCCCTCCAACCACAAATAAGCTCCAAGGCAAAGAACATTATCATCAACAATATCATTCGATGGCGCCATTAAGATCCCGATTGCGGATGTCGAGAGAGGAGATGAAGGAGATCTTTAGAGAGCACGACATCGACGGAGATGGCGTCCTTAGCATCAGTGAGCTCACCCACGCCTTCGGCTTCTTAGGCAATATTCTTCCATACTACAAAGCTCACTATGGTCTCGCTTATGCTGACTATGATTGTAATGGCTTTATCACTGAAGATGAGCTTGATAGGCTTGTTGATTATGCCATGAGGTTTCACTCCCCCAAGTGTTGTAACCATGGTAGATCCATCGTGTAATCTTTGTGTTCTATGAAGCACTATGTTATGTAATAAAGAATCCCCTTCCTGTTGTATTGTGGGTTAAAATATCCACAACTCTAAGAATATGAATAGAAATAACCTTACGAAGATGAACTCCACTTTACAAATTTTGAAATATTGCAACTTGGGTAATCTTATGATGTATTCTTTAGGAAAGATTCTTGGTCAATTCTATTCAACTAAGATAGGAAAATGGTAGATTTAGAGAATGTTGTGACTATAAAAATAATTTTGGTAAAGATAATTATTCAAATTTTCATGTGCTTTAGATACTACTTGGTATGGGCGATTCAAACCAGTTTGAAATCTACACTGATATGCTATAGTCTATTTTGAAATCTACACTGATATGCTATAGTCTATTTTAAATATAAATTATTGTGACGTTGATTTTAGTTTTATCTAAAAGGTATCTACTAGAGCTCGAAAATATCTAGTGATACGGAACCCACCTTTAGAGAAGTGCACATGGATGGGAAAGCCACAAGTGCTCATGGTCACGTTTTGTGAGATCCCACGTCAAGTGGGGAGGAGAACGAAATATTATTTATAAGGGTGTGAAAATCTCTCCCTAACATATGTGTTTTAAAAACCTTGAGGGGGAATATAAAAGGGAAAGCCTGAAGAGTACAATATCGGCTAGCAATGGCCTTTCGGTCATTACAAATGGTATCAAAGCTAGACATCGAACAATGTGCTAGCGAGGAGGTTGAGCCTCGAAGGGGGTGGACACGAGGTAGTGTACCAGCCAAGGACGTTGGGCTTCGGAGGGAGGTGGATTGAGGGATCCCACATCAATTAGATAAGGAAACGAGTGTCAACGAGGACGTTGGCCCCGAAGGGGGGTGGATTGTGAGATCCCATATTTCTTGGGAAGGAGAAAGAAACATTATTCTATAAAGGTGTGAAAACCTCTCCCTAACTAACAGAGTTGTAAAAAACTTTAAGGGGAAGCTCAAAAGGGAAAGTTCATACAAAGGACAATATCTACTAGCGGTGGGCTTTGAGTCGTTACAAATAGTATCAGAGCCAGACATTGCACGATGTACCTACAAGGAGGCTGCGAAGGGAAGTGGATATGATGCGGTATGCTAGTAAGGACGTTGGGCCCCGAAGGGGAGTGGATTGGGGGATCCCACACCAATTGGATAAGGGAACGAGGGTTAGCAAGGACGTTGAGTTTCGAAAGGGGTGGATCGTGAGATCCCACATCAATTGGAAAGAAAGACGAAACATTCTTTATAAAGGTGTGGAAACCTCTTTTGCATAGGAACATCATTATCAAAATTGCAGGTAGAAACTTCTGGTAAGGTGCTCCTCTATTTTTCAAACTTTATTTTCCAATACTACAAGCTCTTCTCAAAGCAAGTTGAATGACCCAACTCAGTATTCAATAGAAAAAGCCAAGTTGGTAATTGTCACCCCTATTATTATTTGACTCTTGTTTCTTTTTAGTCCTGTCTCTAGGCTTATGAAGCACCGATTACTAGGTTGTTCTACGTCTCATTGGTTGAGATGATAAGTGTGATGAAGCATATTTTTATTAACAGTATGCATGTTACATATAAAAATGTTACATATCGTGTATTTCGAATCTAAATCTTTTTTAATGTTTTTTTCTAGATAATGACAAGGACATATTGATATGAACCAAGAGACATCAATCATACAATATACTTCAATAAAGATGTGAAGAAAATAGTGTTGAAATTATCAAAAGATATTTCAATTCATGTCACATTGATTAAGAATGAAGTTTCATGTTATAAATTTTGGGTAGATTACAAGTTAGAGTAATTTAGAGTTATTTATTTCATTAATATATTTTAAGACTTTATTCACTCTCCGTTACAATTACATCATGGTTAATTATGGCCATTAAGTATGAATGTTACAACTCTTCGAGTGCCTTTAATAGCTTTATTTTGAGGCTACCATGTATGTTGTATTTGTAAGGAGACTTGAAAATATAGTAAAAGGAACAGGTGCTTTCCTTTAGCGAATGACTAAGTTTCTTTGCAATTCTATGTAGCTTAGATTGCATGTAAAATCATTAAGCTTCACATGATCGATCTTGCTTGTGGAGTGATTCAAATCTCAAACAAGTGTTCTTGCGTTGAGATATTTGATCAACAAGAATCATCAAATTAGACATGATCAATTTTGCTTGTGAAGTGATTTGAATCTCAAACAATGTTCTTGCCTTGAGATATTCGATCTAACAAGGTAATTCAAATCTTACTCCCCTTGTAGTGATTCTTTATCTTATCACGTATGAAACAAATAATGGGCATATGCTAATCGAGTAATATGGTCTATGTCTATTTTTTCAAAAAAAAAAATTATCATTAGAATTAAATATCTCTATTTTAATAATGCTTACAATATTTAGGCATAAAATTATACTATAAACAAACAAATATATTTGTACAATATTTTTTTAATTACAAAATCATTTTGAATGCTCCCCCAAGAATAAAGTTATCATGGTTGTTTATTTAAATAATGTCCAAGAATAACATGAGTTTTACATTATTTTTCATTCCCAACTCCATTACTCGACCAAATAACTATCCATAATAATACAAACAATAAGAACAATCAATATAAAACAGTCACTCCATGCACATTTTTTAGATCAAATTGAACCCCCGAAAAAAAAGGTTCACCTTGTTGGTATAGGTAGTGACATTCAATTATTTTAAGTATTTCTATCCTTAGATCTTTCTCATTCAAACATGGTCTCGATTCATTCATGTATCTATCTTCGGTATAGAGAGCGACTTTCAATTATTTTAAGCATTTCTTAGCTATCCTATCCTTTATATCCCTCTCATTCAGACATAATCTCGATTCATTCATGTATTCCTCTTTTACTCAGATGTCGCATTTGTTTAACAATACCTCTCACTCGAGTTTTACAATACGTTTCTTCCTTCTATATATTCTATCCTGGGGCGTTACAAATGGTATCAGAGCTAGACACCGGACGATGTGTGAGCCTTCTCGCTGTTCCTCGAAGGGGGGTAGACACGAGGTGGTGTGTCAGTAAGGACGCGGGGCCCAAAGGGGGTGGATTTGGGGGCAGTCCCACATCGATTAGAGGAAAGAAAGAGTGGTAGCGAGAACGCTGGGCCCTGAAGGAGGGTGGATTGTGATGTCCCACATTGGATGGGGAGGAGAACAAACCACCATTTATAAGGGTGTGAAAACATTTCCTTAGTAGACGTGTTTTAAAGCCTTGAGGGGAAGCCCAAAAGAGAAAGTCCAAAGAGGATAATATTTGGGTAAAAAACAATGGCTTGTTACAAGCAACCATTAAAAAAAATCATATCTTTTTACTGCGCTAGTCTAAGAAAGTATTCTAGAGACCATCGTTTATACAAATCGTCTTAACGTAACTTTATAATTAGACAATGATTTTAACTAATCACCATTTTTTTCATTTAAATCTTTTAGCAACTTTTTTTCTTGGATGAAATTTGAACCTCTAGAATTATAATAAATAATGTTAAAATTAAAAAATATATATTCTGAAGAGGGAAGCATTTTGATTGGACGGCATACGGGCATAGCTATTGGTGGTGATTCGGGCAGCCCATATGCATGGAACACAAGTTATCAAAAAGTGGTGGTCATTTCAATCCTCTCAAGAATATCATTCCAAACTTTCATTGATTTGCCTTTATTCCTTTTTAAATTGTAAATGCTCCTTATATAATGAGAAGCTTATCCTAAATAATAATAAATAAATAATGATAATGATCCAATTCCTAAGTTTACACGAATTTGAGTAGGAGCTCAAATGACTCGATGACTCGAACAATTCGGATTATCTAACTCAAATTGTAAGGATTGGGCTGCGTTAGATTCTCGAGTTTGAGATTATTGGTTATGTAGAATTCTCTAAATAATTAAAAAAAAATGAGCAACCCGATCATCCAATCTTACCCTATCTGTAAAGGATTGGGTTGAGTTGGATCATGAACTCTAGTCTAGTCATTCGAGTTACCATCCCGATCAACTGAAAATTTGAGTTAGTTAAAAAGAAATATTGGGTTACGTTTAGTTTTTTTTTTTTTTTTAACATTTAGAAGTTAAAAAAAGTTTAATTTTTACGTGTACAATTGTTACCGTTCATATTTTCGAGGTAGTTTTTACATTTTGATCTAATTAATAGTAATAATAATATCAATACTTATTTGGTAAAAAAAAAATTGTATTTGATTTAATATATCCATTGATATTTAATTAATTTTTATTCAAAATATAATTTCTCCACCATAGAACCCAATCCTAACACTTTAGATGGAAAAATTGGACAAAGAGGAAATTATATTAGATTGATAAGATCTCGAATTTAAATAAAATATATATAATACATAAGGGAAAAAAAAATTAACAACGTATATGTAATTTCAACAAATAGTGTATTTACGACATTTGGTATATTGAATTAGCTTGTTCATCTCGTCCATGCTGACAACACCGTCATGGTTATCATCAACGGTGCGTAGGGCTTCTTCAGCTCTAAAGGCACTAAAACGTGACCCAAGATAGCTGAAGGCTTGCTTCAATTCCTCCTTTGATAGCTTTCCGTCTCCGTCTCGATCGTGGCTCTTGAATATATCCAACAGCTGTTCTTCTGAGACTGGAACGAGAACTCGTTTGTAGGTTTTACTTTTGGAATTCCCCATCGAACAAGGAAGGGATTAATGAGATGTTTGTGTGTGGGTTGAAAGGATCGGTAGGATTATTTGGGGTTTTTATACATAGGGAAAGCATCTCATTCATTCATATGTATAGCTGTATATCTGGTCAACTAATTCGGTCAAAATTTTGTACTAGGGATCAATTTGGTAAGGAATAAAAGTACAATTAAAACCAATGTTAGAAATCGATGGGCTCGACATGACACGTATCAAATCAATTCTTATGTCAAAACGTGAGGCACATTCATGTATTCTGTTGTCTTGTGCCACGATCAAATAATAGTATCAGATGTATGGTAGACATGTGACACTCAAGTACAACATATATATATATATATATATATATATATATAAATGAATCGATATCAGATCTAAATGGGAATAACCAAGAGAATAGAAAGTAACTTTCGTGAAGGCTGATTTCACCAAAGGTATTGTTAAAATAACTATTAGGAGTGTTCGTGAATTTTACCATTGGCCAACCTCTATAAGATCGGTCATTTTACCATTGGTCAACCTGAAAGTTGGGTCCTACCCACAAGGGTCGGCCTCAAGAACCTCAACCTTGGCCAATTCTCACGACACACCACACATTTTTCACTCGAAAAGATATATATAAAAAATATTATTCAACTTTCAAAAAAAAGAAAAATGAAAAAGATGGAAAGAAAAACAAAAAGGAATATTATTCTAAGCATAGAAGCAAATACGTATGGGCATTTGGGGTGTTGGATTCGATTCGATAGCACATGGGCATAGTTTGTGGTGGCGATTCGAGCAGCCTGTATATTAGAACAAGTTCGCTATGGGCGGTGGTCATTTCAATATTTTAAATTAAGAATATTATAACCAAATTTTATTAAATTATTTTTTATTTTTGAAATATTTAAAACTCTCATTATAAAAGATAAATAAAAAAAATAAAAAAATAAAAACATTGGTAGTGAGAAGCCATGTGTGTTTATTTAATGTGATAATGATCCATTTGCATGGGTGTTAATTAATTATGATAATAAACTAATATGTTTAAATCTCACATTTTAATATTTTATATCTCAATTGTGTTAAATATTTTAAATTTAAATTATCTCTTATTAAATCACATCAAACTTTTTTATATTCTGAAATATGAAAGCTTTTATTATACATATAAAAATATATTTATTTGAAACGGGTATTAAAAAAGTTGTTAAAGTCGAATTTTATAGTCGACATAAAAATGATATTAATATAAATATCTAACGAGCATGTGTTATTTAATGTAACAAAGAGAAGAGACTAGAGGGTTGTCACAAGAGATGATAAGATGAAAATTAGAGGAATACTTCCCCTATGGATGATGAGTGCGAACGTGCACAGTATGATGACGAGTAGAGTGATCATGGGGAGCATGACACCAGGGGTTTCACTGACTTCTAAACGTCGCTACAGAGTAGCTTGACCTAGAGAGGGTCTAGGGGTGTGCGAGCCTCCTTGGGACTTACACTCGCACGTGTGGGTCGTGTGTAGGGAAGTACTACACATCCACAGTAGTTCGAGACTAGAGGTCACCCCTATATGAGATAGAGATAGATCCCAAGAGCATGATTGCATGTATTTGCATTTGCATGGCCCCTATAGTGAGGTCACTTACCGAATATTCTTTGAAATACTGAAGCAGTGTGCCACATCATTTTTCAGGTAAAGGTAAAGTGCACATGAACGGAAGACATCAACATCGCGAGTAGAGACTGTGGCAAGTGCATAATATCTAAATTCCTAGTCTTATGTTAAAATAGGTTGTTTTGCATTTCTTTGTTTTAAATTATTTTGTATTTGTTTTTAATTTCTCTAAATTTCAGCATTTTGTTTTTAAACACATAAGATCACGGCTGTATTCTGCATTTCGTATTTAAACACGTAAGATCATGGTTGAATTCTCAAGAGACAGAAGATGTTTTAAATGTGGTTGTGTTCTCGAGAGATAGAAGATGTTTTAAATGTTGTCGACATTTATATTAGAGATGAGGTTTGTTTTTTAAGAGTTATACTCTGTATTTTAGCAGAGCATGAGACGTTAGACTTTGAATTTAAATAAAACAAGAACAAACGTAAAATACTGAAACACAAAATAAAACGGGAAACCATGCCATTCTTATGACCTAGTTTGAATTCAAGTATCGAAGTCAAACACTCGAGTGTGCTCATAGTTCTTATTTGGTAGGTGATGTTCTTTCCACTAAAATAAATTTTACCGTTGCTATCGTATGAAGATAACGTGTCACTCTATCCATATTTTGGCAATAGCAATTGGCCATGTTTGAGAGAAAGAAAAAACTTGTTGGAAAGATTTACCTTACATATTCAAAGGTTGAGTAAGAATTATGAAAAATTAAAATTAAAATCTAGACGAAAAAATTCAAATGAAAAATCTGGCATCGAGAATCAAATCAAAGTCGGTCAATACTCGTTGGCTGAGGTCAATCAACACATCTTGGCCAAGGCCGAAGCCGAAACCAATCAACACTCATTCATTAAGGTTAGCCAAGTTATTCAAGCAGTCTTAGATTCGAAATCTGGATTCAACACATGATGGCTCTATCCATTCTCTTCCGACATGGTCACGTCACTTACTCCTTGCTTCTCACAAACCAATATAATCTTTGGAGAATGCTTTGTCCTCATCCACATGCATCTTAAGAAAATTTCAATGAGGTCACCTAACATAGAATTGCTCTAAGCAAAACACGCTTAACTATGGAGTTCTTATGATTGAGCCACAGACAAGGAGGTGTACCCGTTGGAAGAGATAGTAATTTCAATTCTTTTAAGTTTGAGTCATCTTATCCTCAAAATCACTCTAGTTTGAATATGGTCTTGCTTCATTCAAGTAGCCCTCTTTTACTCAGGTATCACATGCCTACTAGATTTTGTTTCGGAGAGTCACTACTTTAATACAAACCCAACCCAAACTACCGGAAATTCTCGATATATCGTAGAGAGAGGCCAAGTGGGTGTGAAGCCCGAGGCTTACCAAAAAGTACAACATGTAAAAGAGTTGGAATCTATTCCACTCACATCTAGACATGCAAATGAATCTTAGAACCAAACTAAGGCTGAATATAAAGAGAATATAAAGAGAGATTAATTACTTTACATAAAGTTAATGCAACCTTATTCATTTAGTAACATGAAGATATGTTAGGAATAGATCCGATATCATGGTACATGGATACCGAGAGCCAATTGAAAGAGTAATTGAAGCTACAACTTCTCATAAAATTATTTTTTAAAGAGCGTCTATTAGGTAGATGTTTTCACACCCTTATAAAAGAATGTTTCGTTCTTCTCCCCAACTGACGTGGGATCTCACAATCCACCCACCTTCGGGGTCCAGCGTACGAGTGCTTTCCACACCGTTATAAAAAGTGTTTCGCTCGTGGCCCAGCGGATGAGTGCTTTCCACATCCTTATAAAGAGTGTTTTATTCTCCTCCCCAACCAAAGTGGGATCTCACAATCCACTTCTTTCGGGGTCCAGCATCCTCATTAGCACTCGTTTTTTTCTTCAATCGATTTGGGACCCCCACCAAATCCACTCGCTCCTTTCTCCAATCGATGTGAGACCCCCACCAAATCCACTCCCTTCGAGGCCCAGCGTCCTTGCTTGCACATTGTCTCATGTTCACCCCCCTTCGAGGCTCAGCCTCCTCGATGGCACACAGTTCGATGTCTGGCTCTAATACCATTTGTAATAACTCAAGCCCACCACTAGCAGATATTATCCTCTTTGATCTTTCCCTTTCGAACTTCTCCTTAAAGTTTTTAAAACAGGTCTGTTAGGGGAGAGGTTTTCACGCCCTTATAAAGAGTGTTTCGTTCTCTTCTATAACCCGACCTCTTAAGCCCAAAAAAAACTAGAACCAGCAATCCTAGGGATATTGTAAGAACCACTTACAACCCTAAAATGGTCTCATGCACTCTTTTGACTTAATTTAGAAAGAAGTTGAAAAAACCCTATGTGGGCCATATAAAACCGTTCTTTAAGTTTCTCCTTCGCAAAATTCTTTGGTCACATTCTTCTCTCTTAAATAAATTTAACCATTGAGATCAGTAAATGTCAGACATCACTTTTGTTCAAATTTTGACAACCATTAATATTATTATTTTAAAGTTCTAACATCATGTGGCTCTAGAGATTGAAGCTTCCAAATAATGGATTCAATGTATTAATAAAGGGTGAAAAAAAAAGATTCTAGGGCGGGTCAGATGGGTAAAAATTGAATACGAACAACATACTTACCCAAATTGGGTGGAGAATCTCATCTTGAAGCGCAAGGGAAAAAAAAAGAACTTTGTAATTTTTTTAATGGCATAAAGACGGAGAATCCTGATATAATACATAAACGAAAAATAAAAATAAAATAAGATGTCTCGATTCAAATACGGTACCAATTCATATTAATCAACTCAACTCCTAGAATTAGCACAACTTCCTTTGCCCCAATCCCTAAAGAGCTCTTTAAATGGATAAATGGAATAGAGGAAATGATATTGATGCTAAGAATGGAGACGAGTAATATGAATTGAGATATCTTATTTTTATTTTTATTTTTTTTACCTCTAATGGACAAATAGATTGAGATGAACCACAATTTAATGATTAAAATTAAGATATTAACTCATTGAGACGTACACTCGTGAACCCATAAACAATAAATATAACTCAATTGTTTGAGTCCATAGAAACTCATCTAAAGTTTATTCATCATTCAACAAGGAGGGTTATGCCCCCCCCCCCCCCCCCCCCCCCCCCCCCCCCCCCCCCCCCCCCCCCCCCC
>NW_019268532.1:3017633-3050854 GCF_002738365.1 Cucurbita moschata
CCCCCCCCCCCCCCCCCCCCCCGAAAATACACATTGAGACGTACACTCGTGAACCCATAAACAATAAATAACTTGACATCATACCCAAAAATATATCTTCGAAGTTTCAACAGAGAGTATATTTACGGTTTTTGGTATATTGAATTAGCTTGCTCATTTCAGCCATGTTGATGGTACCGTCGCCGTCAGCATCAGCAGCGCGTAGAGCTTCATCGGCTCTGAAGGAGCTGAAGCGTGAACCGAGATAGTTGAAGGCTTGCTTCAACTCTTCCTTTGTCAGCTTACCATCTCCGTCTCGGTCGTGGCTCTTAAAAATGCCAGCCAGTTGCTCCTCGGTTAATGGAACCAATACTCGTTTGTAAGTTTTACTTTTGGAATTACCCATGAAAAACAAAAAGAACTAGAAGAACAAGACGACCCGACGAAGACGAAAGGGGATGAGAGTTTTGTTTGGGTTGGACGGATTGGCATGGTTGTGTGGGGTTTTATACATGGAGAAGCATCTTCCATCTTTGAATTTTATACAAATGATAGAACTTTGGGGGTCGTATTGCACTAATTCGGTCTAAGCTTCTTTTTTTAGTTCAACAATCATACATGGTTTGATCAAGAATATATACCTTTTTGTATTTGTAAAATCATTAAGGAATATATAATACTCGATCATTGTTGTCTTTCTAAGAATGGTTGCATGTTCTAAGGTGATTGTTAACATTTATGTACATATGCTAGTTCATACCAATCTGGGTGTCACTCATGGGATAGAGATGAAGTAATTGCTATCTATATCGGTGCTTTCCAGGTTGTATGGGCTTTGGGTTTCTTGTCCTTCGCTTCCTCTTTTCATGTTTTGATAGAAACGGAAAGCACCAATCAATTTGTACTATTGCACAAAAGTTCTTTCAACGAATCAAGTTCCACAATTTGTTCTTGTACCCCAAGTTATTTGTTCTCGGGGTCTAACGACATATTGTCCTCTTTTGACTTTTTCTTTCAGGGATCTCCTCAAAGTTTTTAAAACGCATCTGTCAGGAGAGATTCCTACACTTTTATAAAGGGTGTTTCGTTCTCCTTCTCAACCAATGTGAGATCTTACAATCCACCCCTCTTAATGGTCAAGCGTTCTCGCTGGCACTCGTTTCTTTCTTCAATTGATGTGGAACCCCTACCAAATCTATTCCTTCAAGGCCCAACGTTCTTACTGGCATACCGCCTCGTGTCTACCCTTTCAGGGAACAGCCTCCTCACTGGCACATCGCCCAGTGTCTGGCTCTGATACCATTTGTAACAACCCAAGCCCACCGAGATATTGTCTTCCTTTGATTTTCCCTCTCGAGCTTCCCCTCAAGGTTTTTAAAATACGTCTGCTAGGGAGAGATTTTCACACGCTTATAAAGATGTTTCGTTCTCCTCCCCAACCAAGTGAGATCTCATAATCCAGCCCCCTTAATGGCCCGGCGTTCTCGCTAGCACTCGTTCCTTTCTTCAATCGATGTGGGACCCCTACCAAATCCACCTCCTTCGGGGCCCAACATCCTTACTGGCACACCGCCTCGTGTCTACCCCCTTCGGGAAACAACCTCCTCGCTAGCACATCATCTGTTGTCTAGCTCTGATACCATTTATAACGACTCAAGCCCACCGCTAGCAAATATTGTCTTCTTTGGATTTTCCTTTTTGGGATTTCTCTCAAGGTTTTTAAAACGCGTCTGCTAAGGAGAGGTTTCCACACCCTTAAAAAAGATGTTTTATTCTCCTCCCCAATGGTCTACCAAATTTGTTCTTAGAATCAATAAATGGAGGAGGTAGCTTTCATGTTCTTGCTGACTTGCCTTTCAAGGATACAATAGTGTCGGGCCTCGGGACAATTCTAATGTAGGGTCAAGCCTTGAGCCACAAAAGTTTTAAAAAATGCAAGCGAGGAAAATCACTAAAAAAAAATGTTGAAAGTAAGTAGTGTGAAAGTTAATTGCACTGAAAAACTTGTAGGCAAAAGAGATTGCAATATTTGGTCGGGAGAGGTTTGATGACTATTTGGTCCCCCTGTAGTACATTTTGAGACCATTCACGTGTATTTTGCCGAATAGCCATACAACATAAATAAGTTCAATAAAATAATACTACAACATGGAAGTAAGTAAAATGGTTTAACGTGTCATGGACATGTAGTCATTGACAACACGTCTTGGATGAGCATAACCGTAACAACAAACGTCCCCATTTTCAACCATGCATTGGCAACACATAAATGACTGGAGAAAAAGAAAAAGCTTCCCTTTGTTGAGTATTGGTGACGAGACATCGTACTTAATGAGATAAGTCTCATGTCTTTGTTTTATAGGCATCTTTAATTATCAATCTTTGAATATTCCGTTTTGGAAACTCAAAATAAAATTATTAACTACTTATAAAAAGATTTATATCATGGATAAACATACTCTTAATTTAAAAAATAATAATAATAATAATAATAACTCTTTAAAAAAAATGAAATCGATCATTCTTTTAATACGAGTCTTTGCTAATAAATTGATGGTTAATTCGGGTCAACTCAACTAGATTAGATGATCAAACACGTTACAAATTATTAAGCTCATAAAAGATGTTATATTCGTTGATTCTTCGTTTTTTTTTTTCTTTTTTGACTAAATATTGGTGTGCTTATTTTTCAATTTTGTCCCAAATCTTCTAATTTAAGTTTTAACTTTATCTCTTTGTTTGAATTATTGCGCTTACAAACTACGTAAATTAATATTTCATCGTATGTCACAATCCACCTCCATTAGGGCCCAACATTCTCGTTGACATTCGTTCTCCTCTCCAACCGATATGAGATTTTACAATCCACTCCCATCAGGGTCCAACATCCTCACTGACACTCATTCCCCTCTCCAATCGATGATCGATCTCACAATCTACTCCTTCGGGAACCAGCATCCTTATTGGCACACCGCCCAATGTCCACCCCACTTCGAGGCTCAGCATTCTTGCTGGCACACAACCTAGTGTCTATCTTCTTTAGAACTTAGTGATATGAACCAAGAGACATCAATCAAACAATATACTTCAATGAAGATGTGAAGAAAATATTGTTGAAATTATCAAAAGATATATTTCAATTCATGCCACGTTGAAGAAGAATGAAGTTTCATGTAATAAATTTTGTAATATGAATGTTAAACTCTTGGAATGCCTTAATAGTTTCATTTTGAGGCTATATAAAGCCATGTATGTTGTATTTGTAAGTAGACTTCGGAAATATAGTAAAAGAAGCATTTGTGCTTTTCTTTAGCTAATAGCTAAGTTTCTTTGCAATTCTATGTAGTTTAGGTTGCATGTAGAATCATTCAAGCTCGACATGATCACTCTTGCTTGTGCAGTGATTCGAATCTCAAACAAGTGTTCTTGCATTGAGATATTTGATCAATTAGAATCATTCAAGCTAGACATGATCGATCTTGCTTGTGAAGTGATTCGAATCTCAAACAATGTTTTTGCCTTGAGATATTTGATCAACAAGGTAATCTGAATCTTACTCCCTTGTAGTGATTTCCACATATCACTTAGTGTTCTCGCTGAGCACTCGTTCCTATCTCCGATCGATGTGAGATCTCACAAAAACATTTTAAATGATTATGTGACAAATGTAATTTTAACTATTTTAAAATTACTTTTCTTCACGTAAACTTTTCATATGTGGAAACATATTAATATTCTTGCATCAACTATGAACATGCTTTGACTTGTTCAAAGCTTGTCCCAATTTTTTAGATCGTCGATGCATTTGAGTCCTTGTTACTATGTTTCGAGTTATTGTTGTTACGCTTCGTCATAGATCGTCGCATACCATATTCCATTGCTCGAGTTCTCCACACATCACTACCAGTCTCGTCACAAACCGAAGTAGTGATTGCTGTCTCAGGTAGTTGTCAATCACACACAGTTACCTAGATTAGTTTGATAGTTTCTAATCCAATTTGATCTCGGTTCCACGGTTTTCCATCAATCAAAGTACGTTTTTCTCTTATTCATATTTGAATCTATCGGCTTTTATTCGATTCGATTGCAGTTCAAGGTTCTCTTGAACTTTTTAAACGAGATTCATAAATTTTATGTGGTACTCGAGTAAAGAAAAGGTACATGAATAAACCAAAACCATATCCGAATGAGAGTAATCCTACAAATAGAACGACTAAGAAAAACTTACAAAAATTGAAAGTTACTACTTATACCAAGAATATGTACTTTCATTTTCGGTGGCTTAATCATATGAAGTTCATGGTTAAACGTGTTTTACTTGAAGCAATTGCCTTCCTAGGAATTTTACAAAGAATGATATGAGTGAGGACAAAAAATAGTGGAATGACTTGTGCTGGTCCATGGGGATAGTCTTCACTCTTAAAAACGATGAGTAAGTAACGTGATCATGTCACAAGGGATACAGTAAAATGTCGGAACTATTAGGTACGAAATTTGGATTCCAAATCCTAATATGAACTTTTTAAAAAATTGACTATTACATACTTCATACGTACGTAGCTGACTTGATTAATATCAAACGGTACTCATTATTATATTCAAGTCGAAACATCTAATTAGGTTAAATATCGTGATCATGAGTTCATATAATGAAGTAGAACATTATTATTTATATCTAAAAGCAAATAGATCGAGATCAAATAACTACACTATCAACAATATTTCATCTATAGAGATGTTCAAAATATCTATATACATTATTTTTGTTTACCATACAGATAAATTTATTGATTTTATTTTTATTTAATTTGTAATTATTTTATTGATTATTTATGGTTTGATTCATTATTTAATAAAGGTTGTTTTGGTTGAAAAATTTTATAGCGTCTAAGAAATGTCTCAACTCGACCCAACTCAATTCACGAACACCCCTATCATTGAAGCAACACGAACATAGCTCAACTAGTAAGACACTTGCTCATTTTCTTAATATTGGAAGTTCAAATCTCTACATCATATATACTGTACCGAACAAACTATACAAAATCCCGTGACATGAATTTTGTTTATTCATTTAACGAAGAGGACTATTTCCCCTTCCCAAAATACACACATGAACCATAACTTAACATAGTTTGGAAAGACGACATATAAGTAAGTAGTTTTAACAAAGAGTGTATTTACGACCTTTGGTATATTTAATAAGCTTATTCATCTCGTCCATGCTGATGAAACCATCACCGTTCGTATCCGCAGCACGTAGGGCTTCTTTGACTCTAAAGGAGCTAAAGCGCGAGCCAAGATAGTTGAAGGCTTGCTTCAACTCCTCCTTTGACAGCTTCCCATCACCATCTCGGTCGTGGCTTTTGAAAATGGCGGCTAGTTGCTCCTCCGTGAAGGGAACCAAAACTCGTTTGTAATTTGTACTTTTGGCATTCCCCATGGAAGATGGTGAAGACGACAAGCAAAGGAAAAGGAGATTTTTGTTCGGGTTGATAGCAATCGTATGGGTTGTGTGGCGTTTTATATCGAGGGAAACCTTCTCGCATCTTTGAATTTTAAACGAATTTTGTGTTACATATCCATTTGTTTGTCTAGTTGTTTCTCACTAATTTGGTCAAAAAAGTATGTAACAAGAACCATTTTATGGTAAGAAAACTACTAACAACAAAAATATTTGATAAACAAATCACTTCGAATGAGAATCATACGTTTCGTGTTGTTTGCTACAAATTATCTGGAATCCATAACTCATTTTGTCCTCAGCTCATAGCCGACATATTTTGTTCTTACGTAGCAAACGTAGAAAACATGTTCTTTCAGTATGTTTTGTTGGCATATTTTTTTGTTACGTAGCAAACGTAGAAAACATGTTCTTTCAGCATATTTTGTTGTTATCTAGAAAACCAACATATAATTACTCCAGGTCATGTTCATTCAGCATATTTTGTTGTTATCTAGAAAAAATTTCAGAAAGTCACCCAACATATAATTAATCCAGGTAAAACATGCTTAATTCTAAAGTTTCTATAACTAAGTCATCGAAAAGAAAAATGCACATTGTTGATAAGAGTAGCAACTTTTAATTCTTTTAGATCTTTCTTAGCCATCTTATGCTCGATATTGCTCTTAGATGTGGTTTCAGTTTATTCATGTAACTCTTCCTTACTCCGATGTCATATCCTAAAAAGATGGAGAATCACAGCTAAAAAAATTAGAAAAGGTTCGGCGGAAGGCATGTCCATATATGCTAACAAGTTCTCGTCTTCTAAATTACAGGTCTCTAAACAGGTTAAAAAAGAATAAATTCGGTAAGTGGACTTCCAAGCGTTTGGTAGAATCTTTGGTCCTTTCAAATGTAACTTTTAATTTATTTAGTCACTAAAAATTTGTTTTCCTTTTAAGGGAGGGAATTTATAATTGACTAATACAAAGTATTGTTCTAGATTATCAAGTTTTTGACTCGATGTTGGGAAGAATCTACGTTAATAAACATTAAATAAATGAAAATAAATTTGTATACATATATTCTATAATTTTTCGAAGAATCGTGGTCAAAAGTGATGGGAGTTGGGTGTAAAGTAGATGCACGATAGACTGAGCCTATCTCAACAAATAAGTTCTCATTATTCAATTACTTCGAGCTTATCTTAAATATCTAATCAAATGACCTGACTCATGGTTGGATTCATATCCTTTAGCTCATCGAGTTTATCTCAGCCATTGATGTCATGTGGTCATCGCAATCCCGTGTATCATATAGTCTAACTCTTCTGAGCTCATGTTTCAATTTATTGATGTCTCGTTATCTACTCATTGATTGATTTCTAATCAACCAGTTCTAAGCTTTACTCGATCATTAGTGTCACATGTTCTATTTAATGATTGGGTTACGCTATCTAGCTTCATCGAGCTTATCCCAACCATTAGTGTCACATGATCTCGCTCATCTTATCTCATCTCGCTCATTAGTGAACTACTATTACTAAACTTGGTGATTAATTACTAGATTACACGGTATGTAATTACCACATAAACATATGTAATTACCCCATCACGGATATTTTATTACCACAAGGTTATTTACTATTATCTACTTCTAATGACTTTAGTGGCTAATTATCTCATCACACAACGTGTAATTACTACTAAATCATTACTATCACCCACTTTTATGGGCTAATTATCCCATCACACCGTGTAATTATCACTAAATCATTATTATTACTACTTTTGTTAGAGTTTGTGGTTAATGACCTGCCACCCCATTATTATTATTCTCATTGAATTTAGTGGTTAATTACCCGATTAATTTCGATTAGGTTTCTCTCCATGCTCTCATTCAAAATACATTCCCTAACGAGTCAAATCAACTAGTTCGAAATAATTCGGCATTCTACCCATAGGTTATTATCTATAAAGAAATCAATTTCAATCACTTTCACGGCATAACAAGCATATATTCAATGACGCATCATATTCAAGCATGTCATTAAGTTTAGCTCAATAACTCCTACTTACCTAACATTAATCATTTTTCCATATATAAATTCAAAAATAATTTATAAACATGCGTGCAACGTTTAAATGGGTTCATCTTATTAGTTGTCTACTTCGATTCGAGCTTAACTTTCGTCAAATTAGGGTTTTTTTCTTCATTCAAGTTCGAAAATCGACTTGAAAAATGAAGGAAAAATTAAATTTCACTCGAGTAGAAAATGTATGCTTCACGATCTGACAAAATAAGAATGAAACAAAATTGAATTCGATATGCTTTTAGTCCTCTGTTCTAGATTTGTGTTTCCATGCATATGCCTCTAAATTAGCTTAACCAGCTTTAGGATGTGACGTGACAATAATAAACTCTAGCTCAATTTTGAAATTTATTGCCAAATTTGTTGGCAATAAATACTTCAGTCACATTTGGAGAAAGTTCTAGTGGGTCTTTAATCTATCTACTTGGTATCCTCCCATAGTCGAATCTTATCCATAAAGTCTTAACCGAGAAAATTCCCACAATGTTGGAGACAACTTTTTAGTTACAGAACATGTGAGATGCAATTTGTTCGAACAAAATGTTTATTTACATAAATGGTAGGAAAATCTTTGAAATACTAATGACAAACTCTCACAGAATTTAAGATTGAGTCACATATGATCAATACTATGAAATATTAATCTTTTTAATTAACATATTTATAAAAAGAGATTAAATATTTCATAGTCGGATCATATATAAGCTCATCATGTGTAATGTGTAGTTGAGTGAGTCATATAAACAGTACCTGTTTTTGACACTGAATTTTAAATTATTATTAAAATAATCTATGATGTTCAAATTTTTTGAGGAGGAGGATAATTGTCTCTGGATTGGCCCCAACGACGAGGTTGACTGGAAGTGTGCGGCGGAGGTGATGATCAGGGGAGTTGCTGAAGAAGGATTGAGACGATGATGAGATTAAACTAAATTTAGTAATACATTACCCATGGATTGAATCATTTGTATATGAAACCTTAGCCTATAAAAACAAATCCAGAGAGGGGCTGAGAGGCTCTAATGGATGCTGTCCATGCAATGAGGAAGAGGTGGAATCTCCACCGCCTCCCATTTGTGTTCTTTCTATTCTTAGCTTCAATTTTTCACCTCATTTTCGTTAGTTTTGCATTTTTTTATCCTCAATTTCCCCTTCCCATTCACCTAGGCTCATTTCAATTCCGTTTCTCCTCTCCGGTACGCTTCTCTTCCAATTCCATTTTGCGTTCGATTTATTCTCGTTGCATTATGTTCGCTGTAGATTAGAATCATTTGTTCGTTAATTTGAGTACGTTTCTGAATTCGTGATGTGTTTTTGTTTCTTTTTTCTATAAATGAACGATCGATTTGGTTTCGTTGTTTTGATCGAACCTAATCGGGAACAACACGTAACCGAGTATTTTCGCCTTAGAGAAGTTTGAATCTCGCTGTTGAAAATGATTTCCAGTTTTCACCGAAGATGCGCTTATCTCGGAATTTCAATCTTTGTGGATTTTGAAGAACCTGTTCATAATTTATCGTAGGGTTCTGATTTGTTAATTTCTGGTTTTGTTTGGAACTGGTGTGTTTCTGGTTTTCCATTTCTACTGAATCGGGGGGAATGTAGCTTGACGGTTCGACGATGGCGATTCAACTCAACATGTAACTCCAACGGAGGCACAGGATTCAAGAATGACAGGATCTGAAAGTGAAGCTCCCACTGTAATTGCTTGTAATGGAGACATAGATTTTGAAAGTGGAAGTCTAACAGATCCTGTTGCTAAGGGAGAAAAACATTCTGAAAATCCTGAATTCTTTGCTGCCAAGGATCCACCAGTTATTGTTGGCAATCGCCACAAAATCAGTGTATCTTCTGATTTCTCTTCTAGTATTTGATTTGATTTTGAAGCAATGATGTTGAGAGTGTTCTTGTTGATCAATGTGTTTTGGTGCAGGGAAAGGATAATAACGTTGCAATGGAGGTTCATTCTCCCAGAACTTCCAATCAAGGTGGTTTAAATAGAGGCTTTATTGAAACTAAGGCACCTATTGTATCTGTGAAGGCAGCTGTGTCTAAATTTGGAGGGATTGTTGATTGGAAAGCTCGTCGAGTCTATTCTATGGTGGAGGTACTGATGTTTTTGGCTAGCTTTGTTTCTTTTTTATGCTAGAGTGATATAGACACCATTTTTAGAGTGATATAACAGCTAAAGCCCACCACGGCCAGCCAGCCAGCCGATATTGTCTTTTTTGGACTTTTCCTTTCTGGCTTCCCCTCAAGGTTTTTAAAACATGTTTCCTATAGAGGGAGAGGTTTGCACACCCTTATAAAGATGTTTCATTCTCCTCCCCAACCGATGCGAGATCTCACAATCTATCTCCCTTTGGACAATCTATCTCCCTTTGGAGCCCAGTGTCTTTGCTAGCACTCTTCCCTTCTCCAATCAATGTGGGACCCCCAATCCACCTCCTTTAGGGCCCAACGTCTTTGTTGGCACACTGTCTTGTATCCATCTTCTTTAGGACTTAGCCTCCTCGCTGGCACATTGCCTGGTGTCTAACTCTGATACCATTTATAACCGTTCAAGCCCCCCTAGCAGATATTGTCCTCACACCCTTGTGGTATGTTCCCCTCTCCAACTGATGTGGGATCTCACAGTATGTTTCTAATTCTACAGAGAAGTAAGACAATGGAGGACAAACTTGAGGACGTACAAGAGGAGATTCTTCAGCTTAGGAAAAGGTCAGAGAAAGCCATGGAGGCAGAATTCGGAGTGTTGAAGGAGCTCGAAAATACTAAACGGCGCATAGAAGAATTAACACTTGAAGTTGGGATTGCACAAACAGAAGAGCAACGGGCAAAACAAGATTCAGAACTTGCCAAGCTTAGACTGGAGGAGATGGAGAAAGGAACCGCTGATGAGAATGATGATGCTCTAGCCAAGGCACAGCTTGAGATGGCGATGGCCGGGCATGCTGCTGCAGTTTCGGAACTGAAATCCATTAAAGAAGAATTGGAAGTACTTCGTGATGAATTTTCTTCGTTAGTGTCCGAGAGAGATTTGGCTGTAAGAAACGCTGATGATGCTCTTGCTGCAGCTAAGGATGGTGAGAAGGCACTACAGGAGCTGGTCACAGAGCTGGTAGCTTTAAAGGAATCAATGAAGTCTGCACAAGCTGCCCATTTAGAAGCAGAAGAGCAAAGGATGGTTGCAGAGGTGGCCAAAGAGCTGGATTGTTCAAAATGGAAGAAAGAGCTAGATGATGCGGAAGAGGAGTTTAGTAGACTCAAGTCGAAAGTTCAATCAATTGAAGACCTTAAACTGAAAGTTAATACTGCCTCGACTTTATTATCGAATTTGAAAGTCGAAATGGTCAATTATATGGAATCGGTAATAAAGGAAGAGGAGATAAGTGATGAACAACTCCTGAAAGGTGAAGTTGCTGAAACTGAAAACAAAGAATCAGCGGTTCATTCAACAAAGAAGGAATTGGAAGAAGTAAAGCTCAACATAGAGAAAGCAATTGCAGAAGTGGAATACTTGAAGATGGCTGCTACTTCGCTAAAATCAGAGCTTGAAGAGGAGAGATCTTCCATGGAAACCACAAAGAAGAGAGAAGGCAGACATTCTGATGAAGCTGCATCACTTGAAGCTGAATTAGACAAGAACATGTCCGAGATCATCGTCGTTCAAGGAAACGAAAGAGAAGCTCGAGGAAATAGTGTAGACCTGACCAATCAATTGAAGCAGGCAGCAGTGGAGGCTGATCAGGCGAAGACGGTTGCTAAGACGGCTCGTGACGACCTGCAAAAGGCAAAGATGGAAGTAGAGCAAACAAAGGCAGAATCAATAGCGATGAAAAGAAGAATAGTTGCAGCTCAGAAGGAGATTGAAGCTTCCAATGCTTCAAAAATGTTGGCATTATCAGCAATCAAAGCACTGCAAGAGAGTGATTCTTCCGAAACCGCGAAAGAAGATTCATCAACCACAGTAACTATTTCACTAGAGGAATACAATGAACTTAGTGAACGAGCCCGCAAGGCCGAGGAGCACGCCAGCTTCAAGATGACAGAAGCAATTTCACAAATCGAGGCCGCTAAGGAATCCGAGGCAAAATGTCAAGAAATGCTGGAAGAAGTTAGTCGTGAACTCGTTGCCAGACAGGAAGGGTTGAAAGCTGCAACAGAAAAGGCTAGTGAGGCCAAGGAGGGAAAGTTAGCAGTAGAACAAGATTTGAGATTATGGAGAGCAAAACAAGAGCAAAAAAGGAAGGACAATAAAGCTAACCAACAAGTAGCAATTCCTACAACAAACCAAACGAGAAGCGTTGAGGCAAAAGAATCAAGAACTGATAAACAAGCAGATTCTCCTGCTCCTCAACAGCCAATTTCAAAGGAACAGACGCCAAAAAGCTTGGTTAGAGCTGAATCATTGGAAAAACCCAAGGAAGGAAAGAAAAAGAAGAGGTCATTCTTCCCAAGAATTCTAAGATTGTTAGGCAAACATAAGTCAAGTGGAAAGAAGGCTACATAACATGTTTTGTCTAATGACAAGATTCTTCTCTTTTTAATACATTAGTACGACCTTCATCTATTTAGTGTCTCCATGATCTTCCACCCTCTGAACTTTTTCATTCATATGGATTCATCTTCTCGAGATGATTGGTTGTTTATAACAATCCAACCTTACCGCTAGCATATATTATCCGTTTTGGCTCGTTACGTATCGTTGTCAGTCTCTTGGTTTTGAAACATGTTTGTTAGGAAAATGTTTCCACGCTCTTATAAGGAATGTTACGTTCTCCTCTATAATCGATATGGGATCTCACAATCTGCATCGGGCCAGCGTCCTCGCTGACATACCGTCTGGTGTCTGGCTTTGATACCCACCATTTGTAACAGCTCAAGCCCACTGCTACTAGATATTGTCTGTTTGGCTTGTTACATATCACCGCCTCACAATTTTGAAACGTGTTTGTTAATGGGAGGTTTCCACACTCTTACAAGGAATGTTTCATTTTTCACTCCAACTGATGTGGGATCTCACAATCCACCTCTCTTGGGAGCCAACGTCCTCATTGACACACCTCCCAGTGTTTGGCTCTGAAACCATTTGTAATAGCTCAATCCCACCACTAGCAAATTATTGCCCATTTGACTCGTTACGTATTGCCGTCAACATCATGGTTTTAAAACGTGTCTATTAAGGAGAGATTTTCATACCCTTATAAGAAATGTTTCGTTCTCCTCTCCGACCTGTGGGATCTCACCTTGTCTATGTCATGGAAACAAGGTTAGCTAGTACAATTGTGAGATAATAACAGCCTTATCCATAAGCTAGCTAGGAGTGATTAAACTTGTCTGTGCTGATGTTAGAACATGTGGGTCGATAATGAAGTTGAAGCTAAACTTGATAAAATTGATAAACTTTTGCTACCCATTCAATATTGGGCTTGGGCTGCTCCAACTTCTGATTTGTAGAAGAACCCATGAATCAATCCATGTCCACAAAACCTCCCACGTGAAAGGTAAATCAATGGCAACCAAGGAAGAAGATAATGGTGGAGTCGTGTCATTTTCTCGTTCGCAGCTGCTCCTCTGCTCTTCTTCCCGCTCAGAGGTAAGCCACTGGTCCAACATTTGTTGCTTTCCACCATCAATTTTGTACCTCCTAACAGTCATTTTTCATCTTTCTGAATCGTTCATCGAAATTGCCTCTTTGATTACCGTTAAATAACACAACAAGATTCAAATACTGAATTGAATGCTACATCTGAATCTGTTTTCATTAGCTTCCCGATCGAAGTTCATTCACTAAACAAGACCCAAATCCTATATGTTGCAATGCAAAGACAGAACCAGAATGTACTGAAATGTAAAGCATTACTCAGTGTTGGAAAGCTCGAATCGAGAATAATACCCATTTCAATTCCCTTCTGGTTGTCTGAAAACCCGCATGTTCGATTGTCGATTACAAGGCCCGAAGCTCCACCATATCTGAGTATCAGACATGAATTGATGTTCAAGAGTAAACCCAGAGTTGCTGCTGGAAATCAGGGGGGGTTGTCCGACGAAGACGATGATCTTTGCCCTGTAGAATGTGTGAGGGAGTTCAAGACGGATGAAGAGTTCATCAGAATTCTAGAGAGGGCGAAGGAAAGTGGAGCGCTGGTGGTTGTGGACTTTTATCGAACATCTTGTGGGAGTTGCAAGTACATAGAACAAGGGTTTGCGAAATTGTGCAGGGGATCTGGAGATCAAGAGGCTCCGGTTATCTTCTTGAAGCACAATGTGAGTAATCCATATCAGAGAAGTTGTTTTGTTGGAGAAATGAATTTGATTCTGGAACTGAATGCTTGTGATCTTAGGTCGTTGATGAATATGATGAACAATCTGAGGTTGCTGAACGACTGAGGATCAAGGTAAGTTTCTTTACTCCTCCTTAATTAAATTATCTGAATGAACTCGTTGCTTCTGAAAATTTAGAGACTTAAACCATTTCTTAATCCCTTTTTCTAATCTTCAACAAATATCAAGAATGATTACCCATCCTCATCGATGAAAAGGGTATATGATCTGATCATCCTGTAGGTAACGAGGAGTTAGTGGTTTATTTTGTTGACTAATGTTGAAATTTGATGGGTGCAGACAGTGCCACTGTTCCACTTTTATAAAGATGGTGTGTTATTAGAAGCATTTCCCACTAGAGATAAAGAGAGGATTCTTGCAGCCATAACCAAATATTCATCCACTGCTCTTCAATTATGATTTTATCTTTGTTCTTCTACACAAAACCTTATAATATTACCAAACAAACCCAAAATTCTGATACCAAACTCCATCCGTCCCTTCGTATGATATGAGTTCTTCGAACTATGTTCTTGATGAATATATTTGTTGTGAATTGTCACGAAGATTTAGTCCATGAATCCTGGATTCATGGATGCCTTTGGTACATTTATCATTTCGATTCATAAATCTATTGGATTCATTTAGTTCATTTCCCATATTGGTACATGAACCATCTTAATTCGTGTATGAGCATTAGTATTGCTTTGATTCAGGTATGAGAATTAATATTGTTACGTCTGTATAAAGGCTTGTCTAACATTGTTTTGAAACGTGGAATTATTGTCATTTTGTATTTGTTTAGAGACAATTGAGAGGAACTTTGTAAGTGAGACTTTATAGTTTGAGAGTGTTTGAGAGTGTGAGAGATACAGTTGTAAACACTTTGTTTATAGTAATTGTGTAACAGTCAACAACCACCGCCAGCAAATATTATCTTTTTTGAGTTTTTCTTTCGAATTTTCCCTCAAAGTTTTTAAAACGCGTCTCTAGAGGTTTTCACATTCTTACAAAAAATTATTCGTTCTTCACCCCAATCGATGTGGAATCTCACAATCCACCCCCCTTTGAGACCCAATGTCTTTGCTGACGCATCACCTCGTGTCCACCCCCCTTCAGGGCTCAACCTCCTCGCGGGCACATCGCCCGATGTATGGCTCTGATACCATTTGGAACAACCCAAGTTCACCGCTAGTAGATATTATCCACTTTTGGTTTCTCTTTCGGCCTTCCCCTCAAAATTTCTAAAACGCATTTGTTATGGAGAGGTTTCCACACCCTTATAAATAAGGTTTCGTTCTCCTCTCCAATTGACGTGTGATCTCACAAATTGTCTACCATCTATGGATGTAGGAGAATTTCTTCTCTCCGAACCACGTAAACCATTGTGTCTCTTTGTTCATTTATGTTCATAGATGTGTAAGTGCAGTTAATCTTGTTTCCACTCGTTACAACATATATATGTATCGAAAGAGAATCCGTGGATTTATCTATTCAAGCAACGAAACCTTCCTCAATTCTTTCATTTGCTATCTTGTTTGAATTTGGCAACGGTGTGAAACGAAGTATTCATTTGTTCATTCATATGTACCCTATTTAGCTTACAAATTCTCTCCAAAGCCAGATAGCTTATATTTTGGTTCTTCAAGGACTTGAGCTAGCTGGAGAGGGTGTGGATAACAGTGTTGTGCCATGGATTAGAAAGGTGCTCCACAAGGTTATCTATTGGCCCTGTTTGAGTTACATAAGCTTGCACAAAGATCCCCAGCATGGCTACCATTGCAAGCCGTCCTGGAATTTGAAGCAACCAAGATTAGCAGTCTGGGAAAACGAAGACGAAGCAATAGACCAAAAATGAGTGCAAAACTTAACCATTCTTAATCTCCTTGAGCTTCCAGTCATGTGCATTCTTGATATCTTTAGCCAGACCCAGAGGATTTAGCAGAGGACCCCCTGGGTATCTGCAAGGAAGTTCAATCCATCAGATAAGTTCCAAAAGATAAAGTGTTTGTGTGCTCTATTGTAGTCTGGATACCCATTGCTAACCGATATTGTCCTATTTAGACTTTCGGTTCCAAGTTTCCCCTCAAAGTTTTTAAAACGCGTTTGTTAGGGAGAGATTTTCACACTCCCCTCTCCAACCGATGTGGGTGCAATCATATCAGAATTAATGCACCGGATCCTATTAGGACTCTATAGTTGAACGTGCCTAGACGAAAGTAGTATTAAGTTGGGTGAACACTTGAGAAGTCCTTGTGTTGCACCCCTTTTAAAAAAACTGTGAGACTGACGGCGATACATAACGAGCCAAAGCGGACAATATCTGTTAGCGGTAGGTTTGAGCTATTACAAATGGTATCAAAGTCAGATACTGAGCGGTGAACCAGAGAAGACGTTGGACCCTCAAGGGGGTGGACTGTGAGATCCCACCTCTGTTGGAGATGGGAACGAAACATTTCTTATAAGGGTGTGGAAACCTGTACCTAACAGATGCGTTTTAAAACTGTGAGGCTGACAGTGATACGTAACGGGCCAAAACAGACAATTATTGTTGTCTTGGCTCGTGTTTTTCTTCTCTTAATTTAATTACACCTGGTTATTACCATAATTTAGATCTAGTTTATTTCTATGAGTTTCTTAGAGAAACGACCAAATACACATTTAAGATTAGATGAAAGGTTCGTTACCCGGGCTCGAGTCCTTCGAAAGCGGATTCTAATCCAAAGAAAGTCCCTTCTTGTGCTTGAGATCCAGGGCTTTTGAAATCCATATATCTTTTAGTTTCCACAAACCTACAAAAACAGAAGAAATGAATACACAGCCACACACATGATGTTACAGATAAGTAAGAGTTCGAACCCCATCAACAGCAGCTGAACAATGAAGAGAGTTTCCTTGTTGGCAAAGCCATATTCCACAGCACCCGCATTGTACCAAACTGGCAATTCACTGATTCCTGTTACACGAAGCAGCTGCCACACACACACACACACACACACACAATGAAGAACACAAAATCTTTGTAAAATTATTGAAATTCAAGATTGAATTCGATAATGGGATTGAATTTTTAGTTACAGACATCTGTGAGGAGAATTCCAGAGACGCCAAGCATGGCGAAGCGAGAATGAACGAGCTCTGCTTGGACGAACCACTTCAAGCTATGTGGGTCTTCGCCGAGCCCAAGTGGGTCGAACCCAAAATCTCCGGCGAGGGTTCCGTCGAGATGCGGTGGAGGGTCGAGGCCGGGAAGCCATGTTTGGCGAGGCTGAGATTGAGATTGAGCTTGAGCTGTTACGGTGCGGCGGGAGGGTGATCGGAGGAGGTGTTGTTTGGGGCTCAATGAGGAACTGTAAAATGAAGAAGAGGGCAGGAGATGGAAGGATGTGGCGGCTGAAAGTGAAACCGCCATTGATAGATGTTCTTCCAGGAATCACAGGATGCTGTTATTCTTGTTGTGTTATCCTGTCTTTGTGTCTTGTCGGATGGGTTTGGAGTTTGTGGACTATGTGTTGATGGGTTGAGTTGTGGATTCAGCCCAATAGCTTTCTAATCACTAAGTTAAATTATTAAAATAATTTTAACGGATAAACATATTCGGTTCTAGTAGCGTTTTTTAAATTTCTAAAATTAATGTTACGTTAACGATCCCGAAAGGAAAATCCAGAAGTTTAAAGTAAACCTCAAGTAAAAATGAACTTTCAAATTCGGGAGTTAATGCAATATAAAATAAGAAAAATTCATATTTTCACTCACTCTGTTACGTGCTCCATTTTCTTATTCTTATTTACACTATCTTTAGTAGTTCAATGTCGATGCTACCTCTCGATGGTTCTGTTGTCATCATCGTTTTTCTTCTAATCATATCGTTGTCGGCTACCATTGTCTTGATTTTGATTGTTTTTCCAACTTCTCAAACTACCGTGGACTACCATAATTGAGGCTTTTATTGTCTGTATACCTCTTTAGTCTCGAAAAACTCTCATTACTGTTCAGTGAATACAAACCTCTTTAGTTTCTGAAGTGTTGTTATAATTTGGGGTAATTTATATGGATGCGTTCTAATCTTAGTCTATGCCATCTCAATTTCCAACTCCAGATGATGTTTGTTCTTTGCCACGAACAAACTAATATGGTAGTCACGTAACCCTAATTGTCTCACAATGCGAAGGTGTTAGAAGAGGAAGTAACTCTCGTATCTATCGGTTTTAATAGTCCTCCACTAGTTATCTTAACCGAATAAACACGTGACATACAATAGACAAAATATAAGGCAAACATACCCTTACTCCTACTGTTACATAATTTACCCATTATCACGCTATTCAATAAATTAACTTATAACATTAGAACACAAATCATATAAGCAAATCTTGCACAATAAACTACATCTTATCGCTTGCTAGCTTTAAAAGCACCTCTCTATGTGTTAGATATGCTTATATGACTTCAATTTAATCACCTGTGATCAAATTCGAACAAGCATGTTGGTCTTATAAGTAGACTAACACGAATAGCTACTTATATGTGTCGTAGCTCCCAACTTGATCCAATTTCTTCCATATTCCTCAAATATGTCATGCAATAAATTATGAACGACATTGATATTGGATGAAAAATGGTTAAACCAACCACACTCGCTCTCTCGCATGACACCAACACAGTCACTCACATCCCTCGTGTGTGGACACTCATGCACTTTGAGAAAAATACCGTTTATCTTTTATGGTAGATCTTTCGTAAAATTTTAATTTTTAAATTACAGAAATTAAGTTATAACTTTTTATAATTTACCCAAAAAAAATTGTAATGATCAAAATTAAAAATTAAAAAGAAACAAAATCAACTAAAACAAAAAAAGGTTTATTTAGTCGACGGAATGAAACTAAACCGGGTGTTTTAATTGAGCTTAGAACTGAGCTGAGCAGACCATAGCATACCAAACCAACGCCCTACCAAAGTAGAAACGCTGCTTATAATGGTGCCATTCGCATTCGTTTCCATGAAATCAGCCGTTGACAGTGAAGTTCTAGGGTAACTTGGTGCAAACCCACTCTTTCCGCTTCCGCCAATCGAGTATTTCTCTCAACTCCCTCTTTTCTTCTCTTTCTGCTCTATCTCCAATTCTTCTCCAACACTGTAACCCAGGATTCAAAGCTCAGTATCAATTACTTTGGTTTGTTCTTTTTTTTTTTCTTACTGCAAACTTTGAATGTTTTTCATCATCTTTCTCATTTTTCACCGAAACTATGCAGGTTGAATTCCGGGGAATTCTTGTTATTCCCCTGAATCCGTCTTTGCACTCTGATTGGCACCTGCCCTGCACATTTGGTCGATTTCTGAACAAACCCTTTTCTTGAAATTAGGCGTGGTGTCGCCATGGATGAGGTCTGTGAGGGTAAGGACTTTTCGTTCCCTAAGCACGAGGAGGGTGTGCTTGAGTATTGGTCTGATATCAAGGCGTTTGAGACTCAGCTTGAACGCACCCGGGACCTTCCTGAGTACATTTTTTATGATGGGCCTCCGTTTGCCACTGGTCTCCCACACTATGGTCACATCTTGGCGGGCACGATCAAGGATATTGTCACCCGGTATCAGGTCATGACCGGTCATCATGTGACTCGTCGCTTTGGATGGGATTGCCATGGATTGCCTGTTGAAAACGAGATTGATCAGAAGCTGGGGATTAAGAGGAGAGACGATGTGTTGAAGATGGGGATTGAAAAGTACAATGAAGAATGCCGAAGTATAGTTACGAGGTATGTGGGGGAGTGGGAAAAAATCATCACGCGTACTGGACGATGGATTGATTTTAAGAACGATTATAAGACGATGGATTTGAAGTTCATGGAGAGTGTTTGGTGGGTTTTCTCCCAGCTCTACGAGAAGGGTCTTGTCTATAAAGGTTTCAAGGTTAGTTGGTTTATTAATTATCTCCATTTACACCATTCGGCTGATATTCCTGAAGTTTACTTGTATTATATTATGCGTTGCTTCTTCATTCTTTCATGTCATTTTATTTTATGTGTTGTATTCTTGAGTTTGCAATTGACTATCAACTGATATGTGCATCGTGTGATCATGATTATTTTGAGCAAAGCAGTTGGGTATGTTTTTTCATTGAATATCATTATGGAGTCGTTAGTTGTATCGGAATTAGAAGCGAAAAATATCATAGGATTGTTTTTCAGGGGAAGATGTGTGCTTGGACGTGTTGCATTGCATTGCATTGTATTGGATTCTTCCAATAACGTCATGTATATTATCTCAGAATAAAACGTAATGTTGTGTTAGAGCCTTGGCGTATGTTACATTTGTGAGCTTAAAAGTAAATATGTAATTTTTTTGGGTGAACAGGTGGGGGAGTTAGTTAGGTAGCTCACTCGGGTATAAGTTCTTATATTTAGCCAACAGTTTTTCAAGCGAAAAGTTATTTGATATCTCTAATTGTAGTTCAGAACAATCTTTAATCCCAAACATGAGAAATGTTTTTGTCATAAACTTTCAAATTCATTTGGTGGAGATAAGTAGCGTTGTGATGTCCCACATTGGTTGGGGAGGAGAACAAACCACCATTTATAAGGGTGTGAAAACCTTCCCCTAGCAGATGCGTTTTAAAGCCTTGAGGGGAAGCCCGAAAGGGAAAACCCAAAGAGGACAATATTTGTTAGCGGTGGATCTGGGCCGTTACAAATGGTATCAGAGCTAGACACCAGACGATGTGCCAGCCTTCTCGCTGTTCCCCGAAGGGGGTAGACACGAGGCGGTGTGCCAGTAAAGACGCTGGCCCCAAAGGGGGGTGGATTTGAGGGCGGTCTCACATCGATTGGAGGAAGGAAAGAGTGCCAGCGAGGACGCTGGGCCCCGAAGGGGGGTGGATTGTGATGTCCCACATTGGTTGGGGAGGAGAACAAACCACCATTTATAAGGGTGTGGAAACCTTCCCCTAGCAGACGCGTTTTAAAGTCTTGAGGGGAAGCCCGAAAGGGAAAGCCCAAAGAGGACAATATCTGCTAGCGATGGATTTGGGTCGTTACAAGCGTATAGCTCAAGATTTTGTAGCATATTTTATTATTGATGGACTTTGTTTAAGGAATGTAACACCATGTTCTTACCTCTGAAGGGTTTTTTTTTCTTCTTTTTGTACAACGTTTGGTCCGGTGTAGGTTGATTGGAGTAGTTCTCTTAGGGCGAGGTAAGGGGTCTATAGTTTGCGAGGGGGGAGGAGCTTAATGGCCATGGACGAGAGGTGAGAGGCCGAAGAGGGGCGTAGAGGAGAGAGTGAGGAGGGAGGGTAGGGAGAGTCCATCTATTCAGTTTTTGTGTAAATTATCGCCCCTTTTCAACGTTATAGTCCGGTTTCTCTTTTGTCCAATTTGAGAAGTTTTTTTGAATCCCTTCGGAATTGAGCCTTCCCTTTCCCCTCTTCCTTTCGTAGTTCGACATCCACATCCTTGAAATTGTTTCTATCGAAGAAAAAAAAAAAAAACAAAACAAAGCACAACGGCACACACTTGTAGTAATTGCAGATGCTTGTGCCTTTGTGTGTCTCTCTTTCTTGTTTTGCCATGTTTTGAGTAGTATTGTTTATAGATATGATTTCCTGTTAAAGGTTCACATGTTATTGGAGAATGTGTCTTTGTAAGTTTATTGGTTTTTAGAATTGTGTAAATATGTAACTAACTGCAATTACTTGAATTCAATTATTGGACACAAGTTCATTTGTAAATTTGTTTTTGTTTTCGTTTTTGCTTTCTTTAGGTTATGCCGTATAGTACTGGTTGTAAGACACCACTTTCAAACTTCGAAGCTGGTCAGAGCTATAAGGTTTGGGGCTTTTTCTTCCATTGGAAATTTGTCCTTACAATACATATTAATTAGTTCTATTTTATTGATAGAAGCCATGGACATATATGTTTTAGCCGACCCTTTCTGGTATATTTTTCGATATGTAATGAATGAAATATTCGATAAATTAAAATCGCTTATTTATTTATTTATTTTATTTTTTGTTTTTTTCGCTAGAAAGAAAGGTATTTTCTTTAAGAAATTGATAAACCGTAATTAATCCATTGCACTTAAATCATGGGAAATGGATATGAGTTCATAGAGTACTTAAATCACGTTGGAATAAATGAGAGATGACATTGAAGATGCAGTACTCTCCTTCTCTCAGTGAAACCTTGTTCTTGTCATCCCCAATCACTCCGATCTACCATCAACTGGAAATAAAACAATAAAGTATTATCGGGTTCTTTTGACAAAGAAAAAAAATGGTGGATACATCAAGATCGTGGAAAAACACATTAGATGCTCCTATGAAGTTACAGTTGAACAAATCATTATCCTTTGAGTAGTTGACGTGTTGGAAGACTGTCTCTTGGCTTGTTGTTTACCAAAGATTTTTTTTTTTTTTTTTTGGGAAAACAGAGTATCACAGAGGCTTCATTTCACTGCAAAAGATAACAAACAATAGAGGCAACTTCATAGAGTTTACCAAAATCTAGAGTTTAGGGGGCAAGAGAACATTGTCATCCCTTCTGACTCAGACCTCAGCTTTCAAAAGACTTTTGTATGACTTTTTAAAAGGAAAAGGGAAAGAACAACATGATTTCTCCATTAGTAGGACAAAAGGCCTTTACCTCTCATAATGTGTCGTTTGTCGAGGCTCTGAAAAATGGTAAAAAAACAGAGGAAAAATCAAAGTTTGAAGTTATGGGATGCTTGTGGTTAACAAAGAAGAATCAGACAGAAAAGATGTAAGGCATTTGAATAGGGAAGAAACCATAATTATTACACGAAGGGACATTCATAACAAATGGGGTAAGGTTCTTGAAACCCTCTAAGAATAGACTAAATTCTCTTTCATTATTAACGTCTTTTGACCTGACAAAGCCCTCCTTAAATGCCCTTTGATGGAGTGTGCTCGTATTCTTGATACCAATAAAGGGCAAGTCACTTTTGGGCCTATTACAATTAGTTTGGAGCTTTGGAACCCCCTCATTCATGGTCGAATCAGTGTAGTCCCTTCTTATGGGAATTAGGTTAAATTGGGAAACATCCCCCTGCACATATGGAGCATGGAAACATTTAAAGCTGTGGGGAATACCTTTGAACATTTCTTGGATGATTCTAGCTTGAATTCTTGCCTCATTGATCGCTTGGAGGTTGCAATAAAGGTTAAAGGTAACAAATGTGGCTTTATTTAGTTAGATTATTCGATAGGGAGGTCTTATTCATGGCTCAAGCTTGCACTTCTGTTGTTGGTAAATGATTGATTGGAAAAGAAGTCAGAGCCCATGGAGACTTTTTTGCAGGAGGCATATGGAAACTTTTATAGGGAACGAAACGAGTCCTTGACAAATCCCTTGGATATTTGGACTTTAAGATCACACCATGGAGGTCAAAATTTGGTACTCTACCACCTTGGGAACTATTCCTCAAATTGTTGCCGAATGTCAATTTCAAAAGACACTTCTAGTGGTTAGATCACATGATGTTAAGAAAATGGATTCCATGGTCCTCACAAAAAAGAATGATCAGCCTAAAAGCGCCATTCCCAACCTTCCAAATCCAATTGGCCCTTTCAACATCTAACTTCCTTTAAATCAAATAGAAAATAAAGGCAAATCTAAGACTGATTTTCGTCCTTAGGAAAATCAAACTGAGATTATTTTAGTCAAAAGACTAAATCTTTTCCAAAGATGCAAGAAAAGAATTTATAGGCAAAAGCCCTAGTCCTCGGGATATGGGAAACCGATTGAGATTGAAGCTTCATTGGACGTCTCCTTGGTTTGTCTGAGTAGTAGAGATGAGGAAGACTTAGTAATCGAATTTCCTATGAGAGAAGACAATCATGACCCTCTGATGTGATTCCGTCATTGCTCTAGACACTATCGTTCCTTATTTATGATGGTAGGCAATTCATTTAGTCGGTTAATTCAATAGTACTGCCAATATAGAATCCTCAAAGGCTTTTTAGTTGGAAGGAACGATATTGAAGTTTCCCACCTCCAATATGTTGATGATATGATCTATTATCAGCACTAATGTTGAGAACAAGCTGGTGATTTTCTATGCTGATAGTTTTGGTTGCAAGATTGATGTTATGCCTTTCTCTTATATGGGCATCCCGGGGGGACTTTTGGAAGAAGTCTTCTTGGGATCTGGTGCTTGAAAGTCTTACTACAAGAATAGAGAAATGAAGTATCCTGATGATTTCTAAGGGAGGTCGCCTCACCCTTGCTTGGTCAGTTATTGATAATCTTCTCCTGTAATTCTTTTCCATCCTCAAAGCTCCAAAGGGACTAATGAGATTGATAGGCTGGTTAGAAATTTGTTTTTGGATGGGGCACCTTTTGGTCTTCTATTAACTTGGTGAATTGGGGGAAAACTTCCTTCCCTTCGCGCTATGGAGGGCCTGGTATTGGTGCTTTTCAATAGAGTAATAATGCCTTGTTACTCAAGTAGTAGTTGAGATTTGCTCAAGAAAAAGGTGCTCTCTAGCATAGAGTTATTTCGAGTATTTACGGTGAAGAGCTAAATGGGATGAATACTCTCAAGCCCATTGGCATTGTGAGATGTAAGCCATGGTTTGATATAGCCAGCAACTATTCCTTATTCTTCTGGCTTTTGACTTTCGTACTACGAAAGGAAATTTCACCTGTTTTTGGAAGGATAAATGGGTAGGAAGCTTTACTTTAAAGGAGATATTTTTTAATATTTTTTCTCTCTTTGAAGTAGTATGCCACTATTTCTGATTGTTGGAACGTGGAAGCGCGATTGGGGCCTTGGCCTCAAAAAAGGCCTTTTCAAAGGGGAGATGGAAAATTGGATTGGCCTTGTTAATTCCATTGATGTGGTGCAACTGAGAGTTGGAGATGATAAGTGTGCAGTGATCTCTGGATTCAAAGGACAACTTCTCCACTAAGTCTGTTATTTTGAAGCTAACGAAAACAACCCCAGAAATGAGGTCCTCTCTTATTGATGAAATCTGACACTTCAAATACTAAAGAAAGTGCGGTGATCTCTGGAGTCAAAAGACAACTTCTCCTCTAAGTCTTGTTTTTTCAATCTAACGAAAACAACCCCAAAAGTTAGGCTGCCTCTTCTTGGTGAAATTTGACACTTCAATTACTTGCATTATATTGATTTATCTGTCTTTCTTCTGATATTTAAGAGTTCTACCTTACACAGGATGTTCCTGATCCTGAAATAATGGTAACTTTTCCAGTACTTGAAGATCCCCACAATGCAGCTTTTGTGGCTTGGACAACAACTCCATGGACTCTTCCGAGTAATCTTGCCCTTTGTGTTAATGCAAATTTCATCTATGTGAAGGTCTGATGATGGAAATTTATTTTCAATATATTACTTTTTGGTGGAGTATACTTTTATGTGGTTTAAATTCTCTTAACCAGGTAAGCTTATTGTTTGCTGTTTGTTTTTGTGTTTACGATTTAACTTTGTCAAATCTTTCTGTGAAGTGCTTGCTGATGATTTCTGTTTTACTGCATCTTTGATCAATGATTCAGATGAGCTTTGAAATGTTGTTTTCTCTATTTCATCCTTGTGTATATTACTTGAGTATTGATTATCTGAACTTTGTCAAATTCTTTTATTACTACCTTTTCTCTCTTATTTTACTGAGTGAATAGCTAGCTCTTTGACTGGGGATCGTATCTTCCCCAACCATTAGATATTAAGTTTGTTTCTTATAAAAATTAATATTTGGAAACAAAAATAGGCACTTTGAAGGCTAAAGATTCTCCTAAATAGGAGCTTTTATATATAGTAGAGATTATAGATTGTCGATATTAGATCAAAGACCATTTATTAGTATATTTAAACTTTCCTATTTAAAATACAGTCGTAAACTTTTGAATCTATTGGTATTTTCAAAGGATTGGATTTGATATTTTAAATTTTTTTTTGAAACAGACGATAAGAATTGGACTTTTTTATGATACAAATGATAAAACATAAAAAATGTTGAATGTTACATTTTCATGCACTTGATTACTATTTTGTAAATTGATTTTCTTTACTTGTACTTCTTTAATTTGTGGTGAAATTTTTTGTTATTTCTTGTGCTCTTTATATAGTTATCATTGTATGTTCACTGCTTCCATCCATCCTCTTAGCATCAAAATTCATGCTTCATGTTGGTAAATCAAGGGGTCTAGAGCCTTTGCTGATATCATTATCGTTGTATGTTGAATTGGAAAGGGCTAGGAATTCTTGAATGCACGTGCCCCTTGAAGTGCTTCGATTTCTTTAATCTTACTAATATTCAATACATTATACTCCAACTCCATGTTACACACGTATGTTTCTTAATATATTGTGTGCCTTACTACAAAAATATGCTTTTGCACATTGTGCCTGGGCTCTTAAGAACTATTTATTTATTAATAGATAATCTAATGTATTTGGAAAAAAAATAACAGGTTCGCAATAAGGTGTCTGGAAAAGTTTTTGTTGTTGCTAAATCCCGATTATCGGCTCTACCTGTTGAGAAACAAAAAGTGAGTGCACCAAATGGCCCAACTGATGTTTCTAAAAAGTCAAATCCTAAGACTAAGGGATCCTCAAATTCAAAGACAGAGAACTCAGTGGAGGATTCATTTGAGATATTGGAGGAAGTATTGGGAGCTTCTCTTGTGGGTAAAAAGTAAGCAATTTGATTAATATTAATGTGTTTCTAGATGATTTTAGCACGACTGCTAAACTTTTGTCCTGCATGTTTATAAAATAGTATCTATTGTCGCGTTGAATAATATTAAATATACTAATTTTCTGCAGGTATGAGCCATTGTTTGATTACTTCAAAGAAGTTTCTGACGTGGCATTTAGAGTTGTTGCGGATAGTTATGTTACTGATGATAGTGGTACGGGTATTGTTCATTGTGCTCCTGCATTTGGTGAAGACGATTATCGTGTTTGCATCGAGAACCAAGTAATCAATAAGGTTTGTGGTTCTAGATTCTTTTATTTTTCATGAATGATTAATAAGTGTCATATGACTCCACATTACATGTTTGCTGATGACCAAGAAACATGATGATGTATTACTTGATGAATATTTTTGCAATTGTGAAGGTTAGTGATATGAGGTGTATTTGTTCAGTGATTTGAGTACAGAACTTTGAAATAAAAAACAAGATATTCGACAAGAAACAAAGTTGTATTCTATGTTTTCAATGTTTTTGTATATATATTTGATGATAGATTTAGAATGATTTAAACAAAGTTGTCTTGTTTTTTTCTCTTTTTTTTTTTTCTTTTGTTGAAAAAAGAATGCAAAACAGGGCTCCAATTGTTATCTTGTTACTTTATATTTTCATTTCCCGTCTTACTTTTGCTTATGTTTTTGCCATTTGCTTCTAGGGTGAGAATCTGATTGTTGCTGTTGATGATGATGGTTGCTTTACGACAAAGATTACTGATTTTTCTGGACGTTATGTGAAGGATGCGGACAAGGATATAATTGAGGCTGTGAAGGTATGTTCTGACACACAAAGTAGTATGTTCCAGTTGAATTTTTCATTAACATATATCGAATCATTACATGCTGAGATAAAATCCCAATATATTCCTACCATCCTATGTGATATGAAAACCCTTGCAAATTGGCAACTCTTTGATGCAACCATGATAAGCTTGGGGCATTCAGAAGTGAGCTTGAATTCACAATATGACCTTGGTTCTTGTTTTCATCTTGAACTATTTTTAGATCTAGAACACACTTTTCACTGATAAATGAAAAGATAGAAAAATGTATGGATCTTAAGCTTGTAAATTCAACTTATGATGAATCTTGAAATCTTGGAGTCTAGCTTGATTCCTTGGTTCATATTACTAGTCAAGGATAGTTTATAATAATATCCTATATAGCTTTGTCCTTTGGGATGTATCTACTTGACAATTATGTTTTCATTATGTAATTTTAGATTTATGTTGATCTTCTTGTTGCTTTTGGATTATGAGAAGTGAAAATGAGAGGAAAATAGAACTATTTGAAATATGAATATGTTGGGACCTGGTAAAATTATTAATCATTTCATATTGACTCGTGCATTATGGGTCATAAATCTTTCTATTTCAGGCACAAGGGAGGCTTGTTAAATCAGGAAGCTTCACCCATTCTTATCCCTTCTGCTGGAGATCTGATACTCCCCTTATCTATAGGGCTGTCCCAAGCTGGCAAGTCCATTTATTTATCTATTTTGAAATCTGTTATATGCTTTTGTGTTTGGGATCATGTCTGAATTTCTTTGGTGTTTTTGTTTTTGCGAACGTGTACATTTTGACTTTGCAACTGTTTTCCTCCCACACTCTGAATAAATGAAGAGGGCTGTTGTGTTTGGTTCACACTTTGAACAGTTGTTTGGAAGATAGTATTTCTAAAATGGCAAATAAATAATGGATATCCGTTTTATAGCTTGTTCTTTAAGAAAATCAAAACCCTCATAATAACGACACTTTTATTGAGCACCAAGGGTTGCTATTGTTGAATTTAAATTCGGACTTGACTTAAGTGCTTATATTACTATTTTCTTTTTTCTCTTTCTAGATGCCTTTCACCTTTGTCCTATCTGATATTCATTCTTGAATGCTGACAAATGTTGTATGGCTTGTTCTCGTTTTCCTCTACAATTTTGTATGCCTTGTTTTTGTTTTCCTCAATTGTTACCATCCTAACCAACTAGACTTCTCTCTAGGTTTGTCCGAGTTGAGAAATTAAAGGAGAAATTACTTGAAAACAACGAGAAGACTTACTGGGTGCCCGACTTTGTGAAGGTTCAATTCGTTATGCAAAACTCTTCTGTTAAATATTTACATTTCAATTATTCTGGACAAGTACACCCTTGACATTCAATATTTTGTTTTTTTTTATCTTTCAGATGGTTCTTTAACCACACGTGTGCACACACATACACCATCCCTCTTCTGTAAAAGTATCTTTGTGTAAATTTCTTTTTCTTATTAATATATCTATGCTTATGAGAATGGCATCTATCATAATAATTTTTCATGTTTGATGTACACTAATGATTTGAATTGATGTACTCTTTTAAACTTAAAACTGCAAACATTTTAGAACGTCAAAATTGAATCTTGGAAAATACTTGTGTTGGAAGAACGAAGCGCTGATGTGAGAAAGAACTGTTTCATGGATCATGAGATGTATTTTTTTTTCATCTTTATTTGTCAATGCCAAATTGCAGGAGAAAAGGAACAAGATCTCCAACCTACTTTGACTTCTATTATTTTCCTATCTCTTACTTGGTGTAAATCGAGTCCTCTTGTAACGTCTTTTTTTCATTAAAAAAATTGCAGGAGAAAAGATTCCATAATTGGCTTGAGAATGCAAGAGATTGGGCTGTCAGTCGAAGTAGATTTTGGGGAACACCTCTCCCTGTCTGGGTTAGCGAGGATGGGGAGGAAATACTGGTCATGGATTCAATTGAGAAACTTGAGAAGCTTTCTGGTGCTAAGGTCTCATTCTTTATTTCCCACCTCTTTATTTTCGAATATAACTGCTCTGAATTGAGTCATCTTTACAGTTAGTTTTATTTATCTTTATCAAACTGTTTGCTACGTATGAAAATTTTTCTAGCATACCATAAGAACTTGATCTTTTCGAATTGATAGTTGGCTACTGGGTACTTCGAAAAGTGTAAAAATATGATCAATATAGGTTGGCTTTGTGGTCAAACCAATGGAAATAATAAAGAGGTTAGAGGAAATTGGTTCAAGCCAGTGTAGCCACCTACTTAGAATTTAATATCCTAAGAGTTTTCTTGCAGTTCGCGGTTGTCCCATGAGAATAGTTGAGGTGCATGCAACTTGGCCATATATTCATTGATATTGAAAAAAGTGAAAAATATGATGTAAGATTATGATAGCTACTAGAAAGTTCTAATAGTTTTGTTTTTTTATTAGTTGACTGTTGTTAATATATATAGTCTTGGAAGATTGAATTTGCACATCCTTTATGCATCATGTTCTTGCCCACTGGATTTGACTGTGATGCCTTACCTACGGTATTAAATGAGTATACTTATGTAACTTAAAGAAGTCTCCACTGGTTTCCATGTCTGAGGACATGATTCCTACCATGGAGAACAAAATAAATTGACATCTTCTACCGCAGAATACCGCAAAAATGTTATTCAAATGGTTTGGAAACCCTCATGTAATCTTTTGAGCAGTTTCTTCTTGATCTTCTGGTTCGCACTTAATGATTTTTTTTTGCGGGCATCCTTTGTTTTCTATTTTTCAGGTATTTGATCTGCACAGGCACAAGATTGATCACATTACAATTCCTTCCAAAAGAGGTCCTGAATATGGTGTGCTTCGAAGAGTAGATGATGTAAGACAACATAATCTTGTTTTTTCCCTTAAATATTATTTTTCTGGTTTAGAAATCAATCAATACTGGCATTTCTTACTCTTCTTTTGGAACTATGCAAGTTAAGGTAATTATTTTGTTGCTTTTTACAGCTTAACTTTTTTTAAAAAAAGAAAAAAAAGAAACAAGACGTATATTAAGTCCTTTTGTTCACCCACAATTTTTTTTTTTACTCGAAAAGGAAGCTCCCCATGCACAACCACCAAAATTAAAGCGCTTTGCTAACCAACCAACGAAATAAATCGAGCCCTTGTAGCAACTACAGCAAATTCCTCATGCAAACCTATGATCGAAACAAATGCTCATTACCTAGAAGACAGCCTTAGAATGCTTGATTTCATGTTTCAAGTTCCAGCAAAATGCAGCCCTCGAGGGAAAAAAAATCAGAAACCTGGTTTTCAAGCACCTCCTTAGGTATACAAGCTAATGGGGATGATAAAAGTCCTCAAATCGGTGATCTGTTGTAAGATTCAATGGTTAGCATTTGAGTTAGTTCAACAGATCGTTATCCAATTAGGGAGGGTACTTATAACTTGTAAATGGAGAAAAGGGTAGGCAACTGTTAGTGAGTATTAGGGAGAAACCTAAATGATGCAATGGTCACCTTAGTTAATTAATTGTTAGTTAGGAGCTTGGTATAAAGTAGCCATTGGTATCCTAAACTAGCCGTTAGCTTTATTAACCCACAGGTTGGTCAAACGTAGATATTTAGGAGCTTGGTCTGAAGTAGCCATTTGTACTTTTTCCTTGGATGTAAACAAACTCATTCATTAATAAGATTGCTTCTCAGTTGATTTTCACCAAGATTTGTATGAAGCAACCTCCTTGTAAAGGAGCTTGTTGGCGGACAAAAATTAATTTCCCACGCCGCACATGGTGTGGTTCATCCCGGCTTAGAATCCATTTTTCCACCTGAAATTCTGTCTTCAAGAATGTCCACTCTTGCTGTTGGTGAAACATTCAGTTGAAGGAATTCACGAAAACTTGGGTGAATGTAACAAATCATGGGAATATTGCAAGGCAACTAGACAAACTCACCCTAAACCATCCGAATGCCCGGCAAGAACAAAGAAGTTTAAATAAATGGCCAAGTCACAAATCAGACAGGATAATATTTCTTGGGGAGGAATTGTGCAGAGATGTTTTTTGGATAATGGGGTTTGGTTACGTTTAAAATTTTAAACATTCCTCCTCCTTTCTCCTTTTTTTATTTTCTGGAAGGTACCAGTGCGGGTTGTTATGGGTTTATGATTTATTAAGGGAGTTATTTGTGTAAGTTTCTATAGTTTTCCTCTCTTAACCACATTTTCTACTTATATATTTCATTATGAAGTTTTATTTTCATATAGTGTTTATACTTGTGGTATTTTTTGTTCCGTTATCTTTACTGCAGGTGTTTGATTGTTGGTTTGAAAGTGGATCTATGCCATATGCTTATATTCATTATCCATTTGAAAACGTCGAGCTTTTTGAAAAGAACTTTCCTGGGCATTTTGTGGCAGAGGGGCTCGATCAAACTCGTGGATGGTAAGTTTCATGTTATTTGTCTTTTTTACCATATCACAGTTCCAAAATATGAATGTGTCAAGTTGTACAATTGTTCTCCTGTTGTTTTGAGTTGTAAATCATTAATTTGAATTTATTTCGTGGCTAAAATTTCAAAGAGTGATATGTTGATTTATTTCCTTTGATTGTATTCTGATTAGAGTGGTTTGGTGCTTTTTAAAAAGATTTTTTTTAATAAGTTTGGTTTTTCTTTGCCAATTGCCCACAATGAGTTAAGGAACACACTCTCCACCTCGCGTACATGCACACACAATTTGGTTTTACATTCGTGGATCCTTAGGCTTCTCACTCTCTATTATTTTCTCTATACTTCTGCAGGTTCTACACTCTCATGGTTCTGTCTACTGCTTTATTTGGGAAACCAGCATTTAGGAACCTTATTTGTAATGGCCTTGTCCTTGCTGAGGATGGAAAGAAGATGAGTAAAAGGTTGAAAAATTACCCTTCACCAATGGAAATCATAAATGATTACGGAGCTGTAAGTTCTGTATTATATCTGTGTTCCTTACTTGTCTTGTATTTCTCAGACTTTCACTTTTCATTATTCTGTAAGCATTGAAACCATCAAGAGTGGTGTAAATGTACAAACTCTCTTAAAGACTATTGTCTCACAAACCTCATTGGTAGGTGGATAAGTTTTTTGTAATCCACCTAGGGTGGTTGGAAGGCTCTTTCTTCCTTTTTGGTACAACTTCATTCAATGAATGAATTTTTGTTTCTTCGTCTTTGACGTCTACAAGGGAAAAAAAAGAAAGCTACAAGAGTGCCATTGAATTTTCCTTTCGACTACTTGTGGTTGTAATTTTATGAAGGTTTCTTCCCTTTTTTCTTTTTCTTCAGGATGCTCTGAGATTATATCTTATAAATTCTCCAGTTGTACGTGCCGAGACTTTACGATTCAAGAAGGAGGGTGTTTTTGGTGTTGTAAGTGTCTTTATTGATGTTTACGTTTAAGATTTTTCTCGGTGCACCACTTGGGTCCTATATTGTCATCAACTTCAGTGTTACTTCATGGAATGCTCTACTGAGACCAGTTTCCTCTGCTTCTGTACAATCCTCAGGTCAGGGACGTTTTCCTGCCATGGTACAATGCATATAGATTCCTTGTCCAGAATGCCAAGAGGCTTGAGATTGAGGGGCTTGCACGATTTTCTCCCCTGGATCAAGCCACCCTTCAAAAGTCCTTCAATGTGCTTGACCAATGGATAAACTCTGCCACCCAGAGTTTAGTATATTTTGTCAGGAAAGAAATGGATGCCTACCGACTCTACACGGTTAGCCACCTTTAATTGATAGATATGGCTACCGACCTCTTTTCGATTTGACTAATAAGTAATATTTGATTATATACTTGGAACTTGCTTTGTTTTTTTTTTTTTTTTTTTTTTTTTTTTAAC